>NC_091458.1:39195149-39542649 GCF_027789765.1 Dendropsophus ebraccatus | reverse complement strand
GTATGGTTATTTGTTGCAGGTTTTTACATATTTACAAGAGGACCTGTCACCCCCCGTGCCAGGGTGACAGGCTCCCGACCCCCCACACTTACCTGATCACGCCGGGTACAACTTCTTGATCCGGTCCGGTGACTGAGATGAGTCCGACGCTCATAGAGAATAGATGGGAGCGTCGGACTCACCATTCATTCTCTATTGGCATTGGACTCATCTCAGGAGTGCGCGCCTGGCTTCCGGCGCTGAAATCTCCACCACCGGACCAGATCAAGAAGCGGGACCCGGCGCGATCAGGTAAGTATAGGGGGTTCTAGCGGGGGTTGGGAGCTTGTCACGCCGTCACAGGGGGTGACAGGTTCCCTTTAAATACCTTGTGGGCAATAACTGCATTGCAACCACCACAGACACAAAGGGATCTCCCAAAATATAGGATACAGAATAACTAGCTGATTGGTGGGAGTTGTAGTGCACAAAGATATGTTGGGAGCTGCAGTTGTACAGCAGCCGCCTCCTTGTACACAACAACTCCCAGCATACCCCCTTGTGCACAACAACTCCCAGCATACCCCCCTGTGCACATAGAGGTATGCTGGGAGTTGTTGTGCACATATCTGCAATCGGGGGGGGGGGGGGGGGAGAATTATATTTGTATTTACGTTTTGTTTTTTTTTGTTGTTTTTTTAAACTTTAGTATTGAAATGGTATCGAGTATCGAAATAAAACAGCTGGTATCGGTATCGAACTCAAAATTCTGGTATCGTGACATCACTACATGTGACCAAGCCCCACCATGTCGGACAGATTCCCCACAGAGCTAGACAGCACAGCCTGGAGGAGGGGCGTCTGAATTAAACTCTATGGGGTACACAGGGAACTGCTCTAAGCAAATGCAGTAGATTTACTAATGCTGTACACTGAACTATTTTACTATAAAGTGGCCAACCCGTCTTGATGTTAATCCTTGCAATCCTTTAGAAGGAAGATAAATGGCTTCAATAAGTGAAAATGTTTATTGAGAAATTAACTGTTGGTCTAAAAATCTTGCATCTTATCGTCTGCAAATGGCAAGCTTTTAAGTGATGCAAGCTTATAATATATGTAGATTGCTCTTTAAGCCCAAGAAACAGACAAATTTCACACTTTATATTTATTCCATCTTAATTTAGCTTATTAAGTGTTACCCTAGCAACAAGAGATACCTACTTAACAGCATTTAAGTCCAACGTTGCGTACAGATAATATAAACACTTCATTCTCTCTGTAGTCTCTAAGTTGTGAGGAACCATGTACTGAGCAAAAATCCGTTCTACCAGCAACCTACAAAAGTGAGGGGGGGGGGGGGGGGGGGGGGGGGAGAAACAAACCTTTAGAGTGAAATGCACCAACAGTACAAGTAATGAGCGTTTGGAAGCAGAAAACCAATATGGACCTGCTGCCTAGGAGTTTTGAAGCTCCCATGATTGTAACCAGACAGATGATAACACAAGTATCAAAAGCAGAATTTCCAATTTCTACTTCTTTCATGTCATTTATTCTACTAGAGAACAGGTGTAAAACAGGTTCTCTCTTCCAACTGGACAAGACCGTCTATATTCCAACCTTCCAGGTTATCCATAACAGATAGGTTCTTTTAAGGGTAGCTTCACACGTACCGGATCCCCAGCGGATTTCATGCTGCGAGTTTGCAGCGAATCCTGGTATATTAAAGTTCTATGGGGTTACAGACAGGCAGCAGAATTTTCATTGCGCTATGGATATGTGACCAAGCCCCTTTAACCGCTCACATCCTGCAGCCACGGCCCACAGCATACATTACCTGCTCGGCGCCGCAGCTGTGTGTGAAGCTCCCGGCTGCCCTCACTCCTCATCAGCCAATCAGTGCTGCCGTGCACTCATTGGGCTGATGGGGAGTGAGGGCAGCCGGGAGCCTTACATAGCCACAGCGCCGCGCAGGTAATGTATGCTGCGGGCGACGGGATGCAGGAAGTTAAAGGGGCTGGGTCACATACCCATAGCGGAATGAAAATTCCGCTGCCTGTTTATGACCTCATAGAACTTCACTATACCAGGATCCACAGCGGATTTCGCTGCAAACTCACAGCATAAAATACGCTGCAGATCCGGTACGTGTGAAGGCACCCTAAAGCGGACCTGAAGAGAAAAGTGGTGTAAATAAGCCTTTAAAAGCTGGACAGGACTTCTCATAAGTAGAAATCCTCTATCAGAGTATCGTATAAGCAGATAAGAGTTAGTTAAGACTTCAAAGGAGAAGGCTTTAGGGGAAGTGATTTCTGACAGCAATAAAATGAGTCACTAGTGAAGCCAAGTGGTAGGGAAAGCAAATCGTATGCTGGGCTGTACAGCTAGAGGTATAACCAGTAGAAAGGAAAGATGGGGGGGGGGGGGGGGGTGATCTTGCTGTATAGAGCTCTAGTGAAACCACATTTGGAATATTGGCCTAGATTTATCTAATTTCACTGAGTTTATAATGTAGAAAGAATCCTGGGTGAAAATAAATTGCTACAAATAAATCAAAATTGCACTGAAACAATATTTTTAAAAAAAGTAACAAAATACTAACCGATCATCAATGCTATTCTGGTAATAAATATGAAGTAGTTTATCTTTAATCCAGGAAATTTGTTTTGCAGCCTCTTTTCCAGCATCAGCTTGCAAAGCATACTTCTTATAGATCTGAGCTAGGCCCATCAAGGCTTCTTTTCTTACTCTCCACTGATCAACAATAGAAAAAGAAATGAAAAGTTTAGTTTAGTTATGTAACTGGTAATACACTAAAAGCTAAACAGACAGCAGTTGTGTTTGACATCCGCAACTGTACAAAAAAACAAAGTTACAATAGCAGCGAGTACTCAGTCATCTTCCTCCTTTAAAACTTCACACAATGTGCTACTGGGCCACATGGTCAACCAGCACATTTTTACTGCTATGTGTGATGATGTGGTATTGACTGTGCAGTGTTTTTATGTGAAATTTTTTTAAACATGTCTAACCTGTCAGAACCACAAGGGGTCACTATATGCATCACAAACCCACAAAAGCTTGAGAAATCTATAAAAGAACATCAATACTCTTCTAGTTTTAGACTTACCCGCTTATCTAGAGTTCTTTCCCGAACAAAATTTAGAAGTTGGTCATTGACAAGGAGGAGGTCTTTCTTTGCAGCAGTTACTATAGACACAATGACATCATGTCTAATGGCTTCCTCTGGGTCATGGGACCTCACTTTTAGATACTCTGAAACGCAAAAATACATGGGTTAAATCTGGCACAATGTACCAAGCTCGAGAAGAGCACACATGGCAGATTTGTGACAAATTCCTGCTGTTGAAAAATCTATTTCATACATATGATTGGAGTTGTTTTTGTAAAATGTGCATGGATGTCTGCAAGCCCATTCAGAGGAGACCGACCACTACAGAAATTCCTGCAAGAAATGCCATATGTGAATAGACCATAAGAATAAATACGATTCCAGTACCTGTTAAGTCCTTGGCAGTACCTGTTAAGTCCTTGGCTAAATCTGGGTGGTTCATTAGGCAGTGGCTGGCAAACTTCACACACTCCAAGCGAATAGGTACATGTATATCATTAAACCTAGCAAAGACAAAGCACACATTAACCGGACAATAATGAACTTGCATGGTCATAGGGATTTATACAATAGTCTACTTGTGTAAGTTTGGTCTGATTTAGGCCAGTATAGCTTTCATTGTATACAAAAGCTGTTCATGCACCCCTTAAATAAAAGGCATACTAGCATAAAAAATACTAAGAAAAAAAAAAGTCACAAGCATCAAAAGTTCTGGAACTTTTTGACCATTGTAAAGGGTGATAAAGGTGCCCTGCAATTCAATAAACCGTAGATATAAAACCATTTACCTGCCCAGGTAACACTGCCAAAGAGGTTTGTTTTGAGCAGCCAATTCAGAATCCTTAGCTCCAAACATTTTTGCAAGAAGTTTTACCACCTGAAGTCGTTCTTCATTATCATTGCTCTGTGTCAAATGCATAAAAAAGGTTAAGAAAACATAAGTACCATTCAACCAAAATAACTAAAAATTCTTATTTATTATATTAGATTTACTTTTATACAGACTTCATTGTACAAAATTGTATTTTCAAGGAAAAATAAAAACAAGAGTCACTTCAAAAGAGTTTGTTTATTACTTTAAAAAGAAATCTTCCATGCCAGACCTGTCCACTGTTCGCAGCTGGTATTGCAGTGTGGCTTTATTAAACGGTTATTCTAGGAAAGTAATTTTTCCCCTATCAATAGGATAGGAGAAAAGTAGGAGGGTGTGTGTGTGTGTGTGTGTGTGTGTGTGTGTGTGTGTGTGTGTGTGTGTGTGTGTGTGTAGTCGGATCTCTGTATCGGGGGCCCACCAGCTCTGTTATGAATAGAGCCGCGGGTACTTTTCCCCTATCCTGATCAGCGGATCAGTCAGGGTCTAAGCATTTCCCCCCCCCCCCCCATACTCCATTATTTGTGGTTATATTTTGTTTTACTGGGTCTCTGTCTAGGTAGAGATGTTGGATTTTTGTTATTGTACATACAGTCCAGAGTCAGAGTGGTAGATTAGCCCTGGCTGGAACACCAGCAGGACTTATGGTGTCATTTTAGTGTTTTTAATGTAGAGCAGTATTTGGGGTGTTGTCTCCCTCATTTTACTACTCCTGTACATTCATATATTTCTGTGGTACTTTGTATCTATGTCAGTGTTATAATAAAGATTTTTGTGATGTGCTACCATTTTTTGTGCATATGCTTTTTTTCTTTTGAGAGGATAGGGTCTAAGCATTCAGACCGCCATCGTTTTCTAAAAAGAGCAAGTAGAGAAGTGCGCAGTTGAGTGCGCTCTGTGCATACAATCAAGGTGGTCCCATAGATTTATATTAGAAGTGTGTGTCTCTATGTCTCAGAGGTGAACGGCATGGCACACCCATACTTGGCATGCACTTTTTCTTAATGACAGTGCCCACTTATTATGGAAGCTTCCCAATGAAGAACTGCTACTAACTGGACAGACACTCACCTTAAGCTTAAACTCCAGCTGAGGTAAGACAGAAAGGAGCAAATGGCTATCAATGTTATATAATTCCAGGATCAAATCAAATACATGTTCAGACAGGTCACTGATTGAGGTTTTCCCAAGCATGAGGACTTGGTTAAAAAACTGCAATAAATAGAAATAAAATGAATGCAGAATGAGTTTACTTTTTATAGACATACAGAAGGAATTAGTTGTAAAGCTGCAAATATAGAATTAAAAAACATTTCTAAATATTCTTGAAAAAAAAATTCCATTTAGTGTAATCAGCTTCTGTGTAGAGCCGTGTATGGCTGCTTGGTTAAGCCAGAAAGGGTCTATAGAGAGCCTGTTTACAAGCTATGATTGTGTGTGTATATTTCAGGTTGCAATCCCTGTGTTCTCCAGCAGGGAGAAAAATAAAAACCCTTGTTCAATATGTCTATGTGAATAAGATAACATGGCTACAAAATTAAATCAGGTTAAAAGATGGAAAAACTAGTTTAGTACTGTGGTATGTTGGTTGTTATTCTAACCACAAAGCCATACTTCTGCCACCCACTGTGCAAGGAACTGCAGTAACGCCCCATATAAAAGGCTGTCCTTGGAAAAATGCAACTATGTTTTTCACATCCCAGTTAACAACCCTTTACATGACTGAGGTTGAGCTGAAGTTCCCTGCACAGCTGGGTGGCTGGTTTACTGCACTGCGGCCCTTCATTCTGACTGACTGTGGAGATCCCAGAGGTTAAAGCCCCATTATCATAGGGACTGTTGGACCACTAACACTTATCCCATATCCAAAGGATAGGATAATTGTATATTCATGGGGTGGTTAGACAGCTAGGACCCCGAGCAATCTCAAATACAGGGCCCAGTGTCTGTTGAAATGCAGTAGTTGTGTGCATTGCTGCTCCATTGCCTACAGGAAACTGCTGTTAGTTGTTGTGCATCAGAAGTTTAAATAAATGACATTAACACTTTACGCAATGACATTGCCTGGCAATGGGACATCACTTGATAAAATGGGAACAATCCTGTTGCTGGTTTACCAATATCTACAGTCAATTGCAAAGGTGTGAATGGAATTTCTTAAAAGTGTAGTAGCTTAGAAGGCATGTTTATTCCCGTGAGGTCTAATCAAAACGTGTAAGAGTGTATGTCTCTCTATCTACAAACACACACTATATTATAATAATATATACATATATAAACACAAACACAAACACTGGAGCCACCATTATAAAATGCATTAAAGTGACACTGTCACCCCCTTTGTGCATTCTGACATCTATACACAGGTGTAAAGGGTAAGATTAGCGTTTTTTACACCTTATTTCATATCATATGTCACGCCACTTAGCCCCGCCCACAACGGCACCGTTGGCCCCGTAAAGGGGGTGGGGTCTAGACCTTTCGTCCAGCCTGTTCCAATGGCCGACGAGGGGGCGGTGCCAACGGTGCAGTTGAGGGCGGGGCGAAGAGGCGCTAATGTTGCGAGGCCACGCCCACTTAATACAATCTGCAGTTGCTAAAAGGACACTTTTTACTTGAACAAACACCATGACGTATGATATGAAATAAGGTATGAAAAACGCTAAATTTACCCTTTACACCTGTGTAGAGATGTCAGAATGCACAAAGGAGGTGACAGTGTCACTTTAAAGTGACACTGTCACCCCCTTAGTGCATTCTGACATCTCTACACAGGTGTAAAGGGTAAATTTAGTGTTTTTCATATCTTATTTCATATCATACGTCATGGTGCTTGTTCAAGTAAAAAGTGTCCTTTTATCAACTGCAGATTGTATTAAGTGGGCGTGGCCTCGCGGCACTAGCGCCACATAACCCCGCCCACAACGGCACGGTTGGCCCCGCCCCCTTGACGCCCATTGGTTGTCCAACGTAAAGGGGGTGGAGTCTAGACCTTTCGGCCAGCCTGTTCCAATGGCCGGCGAGGGGGCGGGGCCAATTGTGCCGTTGTGGGCGGGGTTATGTGGCGCTAGTGCCGCGAGGCCACGCCCACTTAATACAATCTGCAGATGATAAAAGGACACTTTTTACTTGAACAAGCACCATGACATATGATATGAAATAAGGTATGAAAAACACTAAATTTACCCTTTACACCTGTGTAGAGATGTCAAAATGAACAAAGGGGGTGACAGTGTCACTTTAAATTGTATTCAGTCACTCCTAATTATTAAGGACAGAAAACTGAACAACTTCACCTTACAGCCATCAAAGCATCAATATTAAATAATGAATACTACTTGGCATAGCAGAACATTGGGCATATTTAATTCATAGTATTACTACAAATTACCAGATCACCCTGTAGGCGTCGTAAAATAATATCATCCACAAGGGACTTCCAAACCTATAGCCTGTTAGCACTACAAAAGGAGTTTATTTATTTAACTAAAAACAAATAAATCAGAAAAATAGAAAATAAATCCAATCTTACATTCGTAATGTACGGTTCTATAGCTTGGGCAGTTCTCTTCAGCAGAGCTTTTGCCAAGTCATAGGCTTGCTTGTTTAAATTCTGAAAAGTAAAAAACATCCCAATTAGTGGGGACAAAAAAATACAAATCTTCCAAAGATACAGGAGGAATGTATATTAGCCATGCAAAGAGTTTAATGGTGCGTTTACACAGACAGATTTATCTGACAGATCTTTGAAGCCCAAACCAGGAACAGACTATAAACAGGGATAAGGTCATAAAGGAAAGACTGGGATCTATCCTCTTTTCAAATCCATTCCTGGCTTTGGCTTCCAAAATCTGTCAGATAATTCTGTCTGTGTAAACGCACCATAAAGTTTGCTTATCAGCGCTTCGATCCTAAATGATCAGACTCAGTTTAGTGATTTATGGCTCTATTACACAGGGTGATTATCGTGCAAAAAATAGATATATTAATCTTTTGAGCTGACCAAAAAAATTGCTAATGGTTTGCTAATCTTTCGGCGTATGTAGACAATGTTTATTTGTTATTACGAGTGTTAGTATACTATAGTATCTATCGTCACAACAATACAACAGTCAGAAAGGGTTACTAAATTTCTATGCAGTGGACCGAAGCATTTTCAGTGTCCTGTATAGCACACATAGGGTACCAGAAAAATAAAATAAAGCCGGCCTTAGCAGGCATCCAAAGGAGAAACTCATCCTGTTACAGGTAAAGATCAGTACAGAACATGTATGCACTTAGAAACATAGTCACTATTATGAGTGGGTAACTGCCCAGCCGTAAAGCTACCTCAATATAGCTAAACTAAACCAAAAAAAAAAAAAAAAAACAAGAACTGAGCAATGTAGCAATAATTTTTATTCAAGTACAATAAAAGTACATAATAGCAAAAAATTAATTAACCCCTTCACGTCAGCAATCTGTATATATACGTTCTTATTGCACATACCCCGTGCAGTAGGAACGTACATATACACGTTCCTGACTGACAGGGGTTTTTCTGATGAGAGCGGGATCGCTGCAGAGAGAGCGATCCCCCTCTCATGTGTGTCCAGCACCGGAGGTAATGAGAGTCAGCTGCGATCCCGCAGCCAACCCTCATTAACTCCTTAGTGACCGCCGATATGGCGGTGCCGCCGCTGCATTTAATCTCCCCCACAGTGAATCCACGGTGGGGGGGGAGATGAAATAAGTAAAATCAGACCCCAGATCAACCCCCCTAGTGCTCCGGTAACTAACCCCCCCCCCCACCCCCGCGGCGGCCATCAGATCCAAGATGGCCGCCGCCATCGCTGTGAACAGACTAATGTCTGTTCACAGCGATGGAAATGTAAAAATGAATGAAAGCCCCATGCTCTCCGCCACCGGAGGTAACTGAGAGCATGGGGCAGTGATCGGGGACCCCCCTGTGGGGTCCCAGTACAAGCGATCGGCGGTATATACTATATACCGCTGACCGCTTGTGCCATGTGCCGCCGTCACTTTTTATCCCCTGTCACCATGAATGATTGGTGACAGGGGATAAAAAGTGAAGTGTCCTGTCCCCCAAGTCGACTGTCCGTAACCACCCCACATTACCTGTAATCTCATTTTTTTATTTTATTTTATTAACTGCTCTATTCTTGTAACTATTACTAGCTGCGGTTTTGCCCCAGTAAATTGGCGCGCCTTCCCTTCTGAGCCCTGCTGTGTGCCCATACAGTGGTTTATGCCCACATATGGGGTACCGTTGTACTCAGGAGAACCTGCGTTACAGAATTTGGGGTATATTTTTTCTCCTGTTCCTTGTGAAATTTTGAAATTTCAAACTAAACCAACATATTATTGGAAAAATTCGAGTTTTTCATTTTTACTGGCCAATTTTGAATACTTTCCTGTAATACCTGTGGGGTCAAAATGCTCACCTCACCCAAAGATGAATTCTTTGAGGGGTGCACTTAACAAAATGGGGTGGCTTTTTTGGGGGGGGGGGTTCTATTCTGCAGACACTACAGGGGCTCTGCAAACACACCTGGCACTCAGAAACTTCTTCAGAAAAATCTGCTTGGAAAATGCTAATTGGCGCTCCTTCCCTTCTGAGCCCGGCTGTGTGCCCATACAGTGGTTTATGCCCACGTATGAGGTACAGTTCTAGGAGAACCTGCGTTACAGATTTTGGGGTGAGTTTTCTCTACTGTTCCTCGAGAAATTTCAAACTAAACATACATATCATTGGAAAAATTTGAGGTTTTCATTTTTACTGTCTACTTTTAAATAGTTTCCTCTAATACCTGTGGGGTCAAAATGCTCACCACACCCCAAAATGAATTCTTTGAGGGGTGCACTTTCCAAAATGGGGTGACTTATGGCGAGATTTTACTCCGCTGGCACTACAGGGGCGCTGCAAATGCACCTGGCGCTCAGAAATTTCTTCAGCAAAATCTGCATTGAAAAAGCTAATTGCCGCTCCTTTCCTTCTGAGCCCTGCTGTGTGCCCATACAGTGGTTTATGCCCACATGTGAGGTACCTTTCTACTCAGGAGAACCTGCGTTATAAGTTTTGGGGTACTTTTTTTCTCTTGCTCCTCGTGAAATTGAGAAATTTCAAACTAAACGAACATATTATTGGAAAAATTTGAGTTTTTCCTTTTTTTCTGTCTTCTTTTGAATACTTTCCTCTAATACCTGTGGGGTCAAAATGCTCATCCTTCCCCAAGATAAATTCTTTGAGGGGTGTACTTTACAAAATGGGGTGACTTATGGGGTTTTTTCTCTCTGCTGACACTACAGGGGCACTGCAAACGCACCTGGTGCTCAGAAACTTCTATAGCAAAATCTGCAATGGAAAAACTAATTGCCGCTCCCTTCCTTCTGAGCCCTGCTGTGTGCCCATGCAGTGGTTTACGCCCACATATGGGGTACTGTAGTACTAAAGAGAACCTGCGTTACAAATTTTAGGGTGCTTTTTCTCTTATGTTCCTTTTGAAAATGAGAAACTTTAATCTAAATGTATATATCAGGGGTCCTCAACTGGCGGACCGCGGAGGCCAGCTGTCCGGACCCCTGGTCAGACCTCCTAACCGCCCCGGATCCGGTCCGTCCCGCTCCCCACCGCACTGCCTCCCGCCCCATAGGTGTACTGTCCTTAGATGTCAGTACGCCTGTGGGGCTGGGGGCAGTGTCGGTCCGGCCCCCGGCTGATACGCGCTCTCTGGGGATGTCCCGGGGATTCCCCAGCAGAGCGCGCACCACAGACCTCAGTGTACGCTGCCGGCCTGTCCTTCCCAGAAGTGCAGGCCGGCGGCGTACGCGGAGGTCACTGATGCGCGCTCTGCTGGGGAATCCCCGGGACATCCCTACAGAGCGCGTATCAGCCGGGGGCCGGACCGACGGGAAGAGACGAAGACAGCCGCAGCGGGGAACGAGGTGCTAGGTGAGTTGTTTTTGTTATTTTTTTTTTTTCTGTCTGGGGGGCATCTACAAGGGGAGAGCGCACAGGTGGACTATATACTACAGGGGGGACCTCACAGGGGGCTATATACTACTGAGGGGGCTATATACTACGGGGGGGAGCGCACAGGGGGCTATATACTACAGGGGGGACCTCACAGGGGGCTATATACTACTGAGGGGGCTATATACTACAGGGGGACAGCGCATGGGGGGAGCTATATACTACAGGGGGAGCTCACAGGGGGCTATATACTACAGGGGGAGCTCACAGGGGGGCTATATACTACTTGGGGGGAGCTCACGGGGGCTATATACTACTGGGGGGAGCTCACAGGGGGCTATATACTACAGGGGGGCTATATACTACTGGGGGGAGCTCACAGGGGGCTATATACTACTGGGGGACAGCGCACAGGGGGCTATATACTACAGGGGGAGAGCGCACAGGGGGGCTATATACTACTGGGGGGAGCTCACAGGGGGCTATATACTACAGGGGGAGAGCGCACAGGGGGGCTATATACTACTGGGGGAGCAACAGGGGGCTACATACTACTGAAGGAGAGCGCACAGGGGGGGCTATACACTACTGGGGGAGCAACAGGGGGGCTATATACTACCAGGGCAGTCACCCCCTTTGTACCGAATATCAAAGGCCTGGTGAGAGAGAAAAAAATGCCAATTTTCCCGCTAATAAGCAGCAATTCTGTATATAAATAGTTGAACGTTTGTGACAAAGTAACAAAACACGTTTCCTACTGATGTTCAGCTCGGACCTTCACCTGACAATAGACCCCGGTAAGTGGACCTTCACTAAAAGTTGTTGAGTACCCCTGGTATATATTATTGGAAATTTTTAATTTTTTTACGGCCGAATGGTAAATACTTTCCTCCAGCCCCTGTAGGGTTAAAATGCTCATTATACCCCTAGATTAATTCTTTAAGGTGTGTAGTTTCCAAAATGTCACTTATGGGGGTTTCCAGTATACAAACCTAAATCAACTTAAATAAAGAACTGGTCCCTAAAAAAAATCAGTTTTGGAAACGTTCACAAAAATGTGGTAATTTGCTGATAAATTTCTAAGCCCCATAACACCCTAAAAAAGCAGAACATGTTTATGAAATGAAGCCAGAATAAAGAGGACATATCGGTAGTGTGACTTAGTAACTAATTTATGTTATGCGACTTTCTTTTTTTAGAAGCAGAGAATTTCAAAGTTCATAAAATGCTAATTTTTTTAAATTTTTCATGATATTTTGATGTTTTTCACAAAAAACACACAAGACAGTGACCAAATTTTGCCATTAATATAAAGTGCCATATGTGACGAAAAACAACAATCTCAGAATCGCTAGCATACGTTAAAGCATCACTGAGCTATAAGCGCATAAAGTGAGACAGGTCAGATTTTGAAAAATGAGCCTGGTCATTAAAGCGTAACTGTCATGTTTTTTTTTTATTGCAGAAATCAGTAGTATAAGCGATTTTAAGAAACTCAGTAATAGGTTTCATCAGCCAAAAAAGCTTCCTTCTGTACTCAAGAAGCAATCTCCCAGCCTCCCCCCCTGACTTCTTATCTGTGCATTATCAGGCAAACACGTCTTCATTACAGAGAAGCCAGTGGAGACGGGCTCTGCTCTCTCCATTGTAAGCCTATGAAGGGGGGGAGGGGCTGAGGGAGATGAGGGAGCAGGAAGAGGTGACATGAAGGTCAGCTGTTTGTAGACTGTCTGGGCACCTAAAACGCTAAATTCAGGTGTCTGAAAGGTCAGTGCTAATCTATAAACTTACTGAGAGAAAATTGCAGGGTGTTGTGCTGTGCAAGACTGCTCCGTGCTCAGTCACTCCTAATAGCCCCTCCCCTCTCCATAGCCACATAATGGACACAGAAATCCTGCTGCTTCTGCAGTGAGGGGGGAGGCTGGGAGATTGCTTTTTCAGTACAGAAGGAAACTCTTTTAGTACATAAAACCTATTACAGAGTTTCTTAAAATCGCTTGTACTGTTCATATTTAATGTTTTCAGAAAAATGACCCTGAAATGACAGTTACGCTTTAAGGTGCAAATAGGCTTGGTCTTGAAGGGGTTAACACTATATAAACAGGGTGGCAATCCTGATATCTCTCTCCAGGATTGCCACCCTGTTATTATAGTGTTGATTCATTTTTTGTTATTATGCACTTGATCCGTGTAGGCCACAGTTTCAGAAATTCCTTTTATTAATTTTCAGATAGATCGATGTTTATCCCAAGCAAGTTTACATTTAGTTATTGTAGACTTGCCCAAGTTTCACTTGAGTAATACTAGTTATCTAATTATAATTTTAAAAAAAATTGAACGACTGACTTGGTCTGTTAAACATTTATGGCGCACCAAAAAAACAGTTTGTAAATCCAGACTTTTTAATTCCCCAAATTTTCCTGGCATAAAAGCCCCTTCAATGTAGGCATTATGGAGGGGGGGGGGGGGGGGGTTAATTGTGCATAAACCACAATTCACTGGCAACTTCTTCCTTTCCCACCAACTTTGATTGACAGCTCTCTATACCCAAACGGGGACAGACCTATCAGCTGGTGGGGGGGAAGCTAATGGTTCCTGCCCTTATGACTTCTGGATCACACAGCATAAAAGTGAATATCTATCCATCTTAGTAGCTCTGGTACGGCCATTTTTAGAAACGGAAAGAGCATCTTTAAACTGTTAATTGGTATCAATAGGGGGTCAATGAGCAGAGGTCTCTATTGATCAACAAGATGAAGAGGCTGCAGCGTCACTGTCACTTGGAGCTGACTAGGCATTACAGTCACATTGATTTCAAATGAGTAAGTCTCAGAGTTAAGCCAACTTTGTAGGCACTGCTGAAATAGAAAGTGTTGTGCTGCTTCATAGTTGGGGTTTTAACTCAACAACTAATGTGTTAGATGTCTAAAGACGCATATACGATCCAAAAGTATTTTATTAGTTGAATATGTAAAAATAAAAAATTATAATATATAGGTATGTGACTTCGGAGACTACTGTCCGTCACATATGCCTTGCACCAACTGCTATTTGGTCTGGCTGCCAAACAGGCCTAGATCAGGATATAAGCAAATCCAGATGTATGCAGTAAATCTCACAGCTGCAGCCATGTGCCTCACACAGCTTGAGGCGTCCTGAACATGGTCGCCTCCATAGCCCGAGCTTTAGAATTTTTGGTGTTGAATTGTGAAGTATTTCCTTCCCCTTCTACCACAAATGATCAAAAACCACACACCGTGAAGATGGATGAATATTAGTTACCACTGAGACTTCATACATGTTTTTTTGTGTTTGGCTATGAAGTAACTGACCGCTGCACAATCTATAAAAAGGTTTTCCCACTATGGACATTTACCATTTGAGAAACATGGCTTAAACAAAAAAAAAAAAAAACTCCATAGTGGGTCAGGAAATGGAATCAAAATTGTCAGAAACATCTTACTGTTGGAGAGGGAGGGTTACAATGACTTGACAGCTCTATTTTACTACTGAAGGATCTATTCATACCACTACTATACAGTTGACGTATACGTATTGACTTGCATCAGAACACAACAGTTTCTTGAACCACTCCTTGTAATAGTGTGGGGACTGTTTGCACAAGTGCATGTAAACAGTGATGAGATTGTAGCACCCACATAAGCACCATGGCGCTTTCAAACCTGCCGAGTGGCACAGGTGCCAGGAATCAGACCACCGAATAGCTAATATTGATGGCCTTACAGAAGATCAAACAACTGCAGAACTAGGGTAATGGGGAAAGTATGCATTCCAGCTTTTGTATTTTTATTGTACAGGAAGGTTAATAATTAAAAGTCCAGCTACCATTCAGCTTGCATGGCGGGATACCTTTTCAAAACTCTGGCAGCTACACACTCCGCTTCTAAAACAAGCGGTGTACGGGCCTGCCGTAAGTGCCATAGACAGTATTGTAATACACTTACATTGCAGTCTACAGCGCTTCTGGCAGTTCTGTACACCGTAGAGTGTGTAGCTGACAGTCTTAACAAGGTATTTTGCTGTGCCAGCGGAATGATAGGTACTTTTTAAGTGTTAAATAGGCCTGGGAAATACATTACATATTTTTATTAACAAAACAAAATAAAAAATAAATAAATATGTACCTTGTGTGCAGGAACCAGATTTACCAGTACTGTATCCAACAATTCCTGAGAAACTGTGTCCCCTTCACATATAATTGAGCTCATCAAATCCACCATATGCATATGAACCTTCTGGTTGTGACCATTGCTGGAATTGAAAAACAAAATATCAAATTATGTCATTCAGCTCTTACAAACACAAGAAAAACTCCCCATGCTAAAATATGGGGACAAGGCAGATAAAGTAGAAGCTTCAAATGTGTAACAGTTTTAGTAGAGGATGGAATAGATTAAAGGGAATCGGTCAGCACCCAGACCGGAATTGAGGTGCTGACAGTATATAAGTGTGTCTCCCCTTGTGTGCATGGTCCATGTCTACAAAACCTTCTTGCACTAGATTTATTTATTTTTTTACAATCCTTACAAATACACTCTAACCATGTGTCAAAGAGGATAAAGAAACTTGATAAAGAAAACAGTCCGGTTTCAAAACGCGTTGTGTTTTAATAAATAGCTTTTATATTTGATACCTGGTGTGACCTGCGCCAGACTTTACCTATGATCTGGAGTGGAGTGTAACAGTTTGTTCCCAGTGAGGACTTCAGAGGAGAGGCTGCGGTCCAATCACTATATTATATATGCGCTGAGGAGAGTTGTGCCTTATCTTTGCACAACCATCAAAGGTGAGCATTTTCATCACACTTTGTGTACCCACCACGCTTTCTGAGGAGTCTGCACCATTGGAGCTGTATCTTTTTTGTTTCCTAAAGAAGAGTAGTGGCTTGGTGTTTGTGCCGCACCTCAGCACGCCTTACCACTACCTCTTCCTCCTTGTTTTCATGCATATTTAAACTTATTAGCCTACCTCCTGCTCCCCATTGCAGTTATGTAATTGCATAAACGCCGACTTGCGTCTGAACCATCAATTCCCTCTGGGGGCGCGCTCCTGGTTATCCCATTTGTGCATGCACCGTAGGGCGGAAGAGCGTCACACGCACATTGACCATTCCAACCGAGGGCATTGGCTTCAGGCCCTAAGCGTGTGCGTGACGCTCTTCCGCCATACGGTGCACGCGCGAACTGAGTTACCAGAAGCACGGTCCTAATGGGAATCATCGGCACAGGAGCGAACTGGCAAGAAGGCACATGGCCCTTGCCAACAACGGCGCATGCGTGCAACTACATGACAGCAACAGGGAGCAGGAGGCAGGCTAAAGGGTAAACATGCACGAAAACAGGGAGGAAGACGTAGTGGTGAGGTGTGCTGAGGTGCGGAACAAATGCCAAAACACTACTCCTCTGTCACACACGGTTAGTGTGTGTTTGTAAAGAGTAAAAAAAAATAAAAAATTATATATATATATATATATATATATATATATATATATATATATATATATATATATATATATATATATATATACACTGCACAGAGGCTTTGTAGACAGGGACCATGCACACAAGGGGACACACCCTATACTACACTGTCGGCACCTCGGGTCCGGTCCGGGTGCTGACAGACTCTCTTTAACAAATGATGAAAGAAAATATGAATTAAAGGGGTATTGCAACATCAGAAAACACCACATACAGTACCATGCTTGGCTAAATTCCCTAAACATTTTTGGTGGCTATGCGCTCATGAGCTGAGCCCACTCCATGCACAGAGGGTGACGGCTGCTATCACCAGCTGACACGCCATTAGTGACAAGCCTCAAAGTTACCCAAGATGTTGTCATTTATCACCCTAGATGCTGCAGACAATCACATATAGCATCTATATGCAGTTGCAGTCATGTCTCTTAGAACACAGCATCGTAAACTGTCCTGCTTACATAACATTAGAATAAGAACACAGTTTCAACATTTGAGCACTTACTTGATTACTGAAAATAATGTCCGATACAGCTGGGTAAAGATTTCATTGCTGTCCTCCAGTTCAAAGCATATATTATACGATTTGACCCATGCAATATTCTGATAAGAGGAAAAAAATAGAGAGTTTTAGAGCCAGGCCATGTACACCACTAGAAAGGTTCATTGACATTTACCAAGGCAGACTTACCTCAAGCAAATAGAAGTATCTATTAAACTGTGGACTCTTTGTATCCTCCAGACCTTTAAGCTGTCGTGTTATGAACATAAATATATCCTATGGAAAACAAAAAGTGCAATTGAAGAAAGAAAATCTCCAATTATTTTATAATATGAAATATCAGAATGGAAGTTAAAAAAAAAAAAAAAAAGAAAGAAAATAAAGCTCATACTTTTTTCAAAAAATGGTTCAGCTTCGGTTTAGCTTTTGCTTTAACTAAACGAACAATAACTAGAAGGGGTTTTCCCCATTATGTCAATGTATCCATCCATTAGATAAGTGCCTAAATTGTGGAGGTCCCAGTGATCAGGTCCCCTCCAATTAAGAGAACGGGGGTCCCAAGTGCTCATACGACTACATCTGAGGTCAACCAATTCAGATCAGCTCCTCTAAAATTCTATGGGGCTGGTAAAGACAGTCAATTGCTGGACTGGACTATCTGCAGCAGTGCCATGGAGTATCAATGAGCTAACAGTGTGCATACAGCCACACATTTGACCCTTATAACAGGCAAACATTTGTTCAATCATCTGAGAAGCCTCTTACCACGGCTTAAAGGAGCAGTTCACAAAAAATTATCATTGGCCTCCCCGGTAGGCGCTGGCACGTATACTCACCGCAGCTGATCGGTGTCCAATGGCGGTTTGAATCCGGCACGCGCTTACTCTGCTGCCTCTGCTGTGACTCCTCTTCTATGTCGTGTGATTCAACGCCGGAAGTCATTTGCTTCCATAGAGAATGCATGGAAGCGTGTGAGATCCGGGGTACAATCACAGGAGACAGAACAGGAGTCACAGCAGAGGCTAGATTTGAACGGCACAGGGAGACCGGAACGAAGCCGCGCTGTTGGACAACGATCAGCTGCGGCCAATAATTTTTTGGGGAAATGCTTCTTTAATCAGGTTATGTTCACAAAACTTTTTACTGAACATTTTGTGGCCTTTTTGGCGCCAAAATGCGGGCAGTCTATGCAAATGACAGGCATTATTTGCATAATCCTGCCACATTTCTGCACCAAAATGACAGCCAACAATGATTGCTACGCTTGCATTAAAGGAGTAAATGCTTTTTAATCTTGGGCCTATTACACAGGGCAATAACTGCAAATATCCAACCAGTGTAACAGGGCTCTTCATGTGTATGCAGTCCAAGGTGGACCCTTACCTTCAGCTTATCTGGAGAAGTGTATGGAGCTTCTGGGGCATAAATCCTAAAAATATCAGCAAGGCAACACGCTACAAGCAAGCGGACATCCTTGTCTGGATGTTTTAAAAAAAAGTCAGATGCTAGATGAAGGGCAAGGTTTAGATAGTGCTCCTTCTCTTCTTCAGAGTCTTGATCCATATCCATGAAGGTTTTTACAACCATCTAGAGAAAATATGAAACGCAACCACAAGACTAAGTTACTGCCATACAGATAAAGGTACAAGTAAGACAAGATGGACAAGTAAGGTACTTTTGATGTCAAATAGGACATCAGTTTTAGAAGACCGCAGTCACCACAAATCAACCCCCACAGTGCATCAATCTAACCCGGCTGCACAGTCCCTTCTAATAAATATATTGGGGCAGTGCTCCGTGCCGGTCTGCTAATATGCTAGGAGGGGTGGAAAGGCTGGGGTGGATTGGTGCACTGGCTGGCAATGGCAGTCACACACCTAGTGCACAGAAACACCTTATAGGCACATTAAACTGCTAATATCCCAAAAACGACGCAGAGGATGTAAGCAAGAAAATTACCTTCATCCTTAGTACCTCGTGTGCTATAGGGACATTAGCAGGTTAGACAAACTAAAAATCATACTGCAACATGACTACATTACACAGACACACTGCAAATTTAAACATTAGTAAGGCAGGGGGTCTGAGACAAAGGCTTGCATTCTCCAATGGCTGTGCAGCATTGCCAAAAGTTTCCGGCAACAAGTGCTATAAATTAGTTTTATTTAATTAAATTAAATTAACTTTTTAGAAACTAGATATGCCTAGAAATAATTTCCTCTTCTCTAGTTTGGTCAATGACAGCAGAGGAAGGAAACCTCACAAAGAAACCAGTGTGCATGCAACAAAAGAAATGTTAAAAAGACAATGCTAAAACAAACAGAACCTTCATGTTCTATGTTTTTTTCTTGTATACAGAACGAGCCTTTATGATATCTTCAAATTGTTAATTAATATACATTAATTGGAAAGACCACAACCTTGATCTTCCCAGGTAAAAACAGGACCTTACCTTGAGCCGTCTAACCATTTCCTCTTTCGAAATTTTGTCAGAGATCTCTTTGACCCCTGGTGGATATGTGATCTTCCCATCATTGCCCTTCGTTTTCGAATGAGCCATGGTGGCACCGGGTGTTATAATCCTAAGGAGAAACACAAAAAAATACTGAAAGGCGGCAAACATGCTGATATTGCATAGAAATACACATTTTGGTCTACAAGAGCAGTCAGTCTGTGTTCAGTTACATATAGAGGATTTCAAAGCATTTTGCATATGTGATCCATATCTATGCCAATGGAGGCATCTAACCAGCAGAGAAGGATCACACCCCTACTAGGAAAAATAAAGATTTATACAACTTATGTAACCATTTCCCAACTTTCTGACAATGTCATTCGACTGGAAGCCTCAAAAAAAAGGTTATAGAAACTAAATCAGATGATGGCAAATTGGAGTCAGACGGAATGCCTAACATGTCAACTTCCCAAAAGGGTCACAGAAACACAAGCAGTGTATGGCCAGGCATTGATGTGCTAAAGCAGTGCACCCTAGGGGAGTAATCTGGCCTTCTTTTATGAACGAGGGATCTGGGCGGCAGCACCATAGCACCGAATCAGACGACTTTCTGTCTGGAGCGGAATAGAATATCCAAGTTGAGGGTCATTTTTCATTCTTATTCTGCACAACGTTTTTACAGGGAATATATGATGGTGATATATGTAAAGTGCTGCGGAATCAGTTGGCACTATACAAATAAAGTATTAATATACTCCACAAAGTCAAAGTAAGATGCAGTCATGCAAACATACTCCACCCTCTCATACGACTGCCTTGCATTGTAGTTCCAATGCAAGAATACAACACAAACATTAACATAGGGATACTCCAGAGAAAAGGTTTTTTTTCTTCACATCAACTGGTGTCAGAAATGTATACAGATTTCTTAAAGGTGAAGTCCGGTGAAAACTTTTACTCAAGTATTATACCCCCCAATCCCCAATATACACTTATTACGGGAAATGCCTATAAAGTGCTTTTTCCCTGCACTTACTACTGCATCAAGGCTTCACTTCCTGGATAACATGGTGATGTCACTTCCTGGATAACATGGTGATGTCACGACCAGACTCCCAGAGCTGTGCGGGCTGTGGCTGCTGGAGAGGATGATGGCAGGAGGACACTGAGGGACACAGGGCACTGGAGGGACACTCAGCATCCCCCTGCCATCATCCTCTCCAGCAGCCACAGCCCGCACAGCTCTGAGAGTCGGGTCGTGACATCATCATGTTGTGTGTGTGTGTGTGTGTGTGTGTGTGTGTGTGTGTGTGTGTGTGTGTGTGTGTGTGTGTCAATATAATACTTTAATAAAAATTGCCGCTGGACTTCAACTTTAAGGGTATAAACCCACACACCGTATAAGCAGCGTATTTACTGCTGCGATACGCAGCAAACACGCAGCAAATACGCAGCAAAAACGCAGCAGCTTATATCTAAATAACTGAACACAGCATCAAATCTGTACCAACAAATCTGCTGCGTATTTGCTGCGTATTTGTTGCGTATCTGCTGTTTATACGGTGTGTGGGTTTGTACCCTAAGAACTGCTTATCTAAAATGCAGTCACATCTTCTGACCTTGAACCTCACCCACTAAACAGTGTTTCATCCTTGCTTGGAAAGATGACAAACGTTTCCTTCACCACTACCGAAAACCAAAACAATACTCACATTCCCATGGGTTCTCAACCTCAATAACCAGAAAAAGAAAATTCATACAAAATTCTAACATGATGGTAAAAGACTCTCCATTGATAAACACTCTGTCACACATACTGATCTGGATTCTGCACAGTTCCGGTCATGGATAGGGGAGGCAGCAGAGAGCACTGTGTTAGAATAGAGAGAATACACCACTTCCTGCAGGACATACAGCAGAAGATAAGTACTGGAAGGGTTGGTAATTTTAGGTAGAAGTAATTTACAAATCTGTCAAAGGGAACTCCAGAGGAAAAAAATAGTTTAATAGTATTGGATAACTCTCTGGTCATGGTGATCGGACTACTAGGCATGTGATAATATAACACCAGTTTACAGGAAGTCAGCTGACCATGGCCAGGCAATGTCCTCTGACACATTGAACACCATGATTTTCTGTGGGTCATGCAGGTAATTATATGTTCAAGTTACAGTAATGGAAGGCATGGATGGAGTAATGGAGGCATGGAGTTAAAAAAAAAAAAAAAAAAGCGCTGTAGGAGGCATGATGGAGTCTTTGTTTAAGGGGGGGGGGGGGGGGGGGGAAAGGAAAACTTCTAAAATAAAAATTAAACCTGAATGGTGTTGTGGTTTCCATTTATAATGAACGTGAACCAAGACCCAGATGGGATCAACGCCTAAGAAGTCATCACCTCCTCGGTGCGACTGTGGAGCTAAGGACATTATACCAATCTAATGTAGCACTGCTGGTTAGACAGCCATGATGGATGACAGCAGGGAATGTTATGGCTGTAGCCATATATTTGGACCAATGAACTGATAAGCAATGACAGCAATATATGTAGTGATCCATCTTTAATTTACCCATATGCTATATGCAGCCTTTCTGCCCATATTTCATAGGTTTTTCTGAAAGCCCTGACTGTTATAGAGCTCAATGTTTTCACCATTTTTAGAGAGCTGCTGATTTTTCTATGCAAAGATCAACCACAACATAGGAACCACCTGCCCAACACTGTATGCCACCAAGCCAGCCCTGCCCAACAAGGTATGGCATCCATGAGAGGTCTTGAGGTGTCCTGTGGTATATGATGCCAGGACATATCCAGCAATTCCATTTGTTTTTCCAACATTTAAGAGGCACACAAATGGATGGGGGAGCTAAAGGATGTTGTACTTGTACTTGTTGTGTTTCCTCAAGCCATTCCTGAATAATTTCTGTAGTGTGGTCAGGGCAATACCCTGCTGAAAGAGTCCTCGAAGGGATGGACTTAACCTGCAGCTATGTTTAGGTAGGTGTTACGTCTCAAAGTACCATCCACATGCACGTCAGAGCCCAATGACCAATGCATCATCATTCTGCTTCTGTCGGCTTGTAATCTTTTTACAGTTCATCCTGGTGCCCTCTTTATCCCTGTAACACAGGCACCCAGCTATCTGTACACACCTGCCATAACCTTACAGCAAGTTCACTGGTTATCATTCCTGGTAGGCAATGGTTTGGTAGGTAATGAACAATACATACCAGGAAAACCCATCACTACTTGGCCCTGGTGCTAGTTCCTCTGCCCATTATTCTTTCTTCCAACATACCAATGTCCATTAGATGCCTGCTCCATTATACATCCCACCCCTTGACAGTTGTCACAGCTAAGAGATTATTCAGTGTCATTCCCTTGTTGTGTCAGTAATGTTAATGGCTGATCATTGTATAATATGGGTCATGATTGTACATACACTGCTCTGCTGCATATCCACCATGCTTTAAAACAATTATTCTCTGCTGAGTATTCAGCTATCCTCATCTTTTAGGCCAGGGCTACACTGCAACTTTTTGAAGTGCTATAAGATTGATATTAGAGATGAGCGAATATCGAGCATGCCAGAACCAGAGCATTCAGTATTTGATTAGCGGGGGCTGCTGAAGTTGGATAAAGCCCTAAAGGTTGTCTGGAAAACATTGATACAGCCAGTGACTATATCCATGTTTTTCAGATAGCCTTAGGGCTTTATACAACTTTAGCAGCCACCACTTATCAAATGCTGAATGCTCTGGTTCGGGCATGCTCGATATTCGCTCATCTCTAATTAACATTAATAATTGGGTGACAGCTGCCGTCCACAAGACTGTATACAACTCCATGTGCTTCTTTGCCCTGCAGTAGCATAATGTATCGCAATATCTATACACGGTGCAAAAAAAAATAAAAATAGATTTGATATCAGGACAGGATTCTATGGTTTTTAATACTTTATGTTAAACTGCTTAATAGCGTGCCTTAAAATACAGTATACTACAAAAAAAAAAACATGGCGGCCAGCAAGATGAGCTCCTACCATGTTTATCACCAGTATCCGTGTCACAGAGGGGAGGGGATATCGTCACACTGGGGCACATTTTAAGCAGTAAAATGTAATAGTAAGATAAAACGTAATCAAAATAATAGAAGGCACCCGAAGAAAGTAGAGAACATGTCAAAATTTTAACATTGTGGATGGCGTAAAAACTGGGAGGAATCAACCGCTCATTTTTTTGTTGTGATCAGGTTTTATTCATACTTTTGCATGTAATTAATTTTTTTTAACTGGATATGTAATAAAAAAGTGTTTTTTGTAATTTTTATTAAAGTTTTTACAAACAGTATATATAAACATATACCACATATTTCAAAGATTGGTGGAGGATGGGGGACAATAGGCTTAACCCAGTCCCATATAAATGCTGCCGCTCTCGGTGTCCTTGCAGAAGAGAAGTAATGTTACTTGTAAAGAATCGTGAGCAGCAGGAGTTGCGTGGAGCTGGGTTCATCATCAGGAGCACTCAGCTCTTCTTACATGCAGCTCCTTCACTTCCTAATGGAGCTGTAGAATAAGTCAACTGCAGAGTCAAAGCAGAATGGTGTACGCCTAACAGAAGTCTGTCCACCACTGATCGCACCTCTATAACCAGAGCCGAGGACTGCTCATTTATTATGTTATCAAGGACGAGAAATTATGGTGCATTTACACAGATTTATCTGACAAAGCCAGAAACAGAACAAGTCATAAAGAAAAGACTGAGATTTCTCCTATTTTCAAATTCATTCCTTTGGCTTCAAAAACCTGTCAGATAAGTCTCTCTGTGAAAAGGCACCATTAGACTCCCACTGTTTAAGGGTAGCTTCACACGTATCGTATCGCTGCGTATTTGGTGCGATTTTTACATGCAAGTTTTGATTTTCACATGAAAATCATGTGAAAATCAAAACTCGCATGTAAAAATCGCACCAAACACGCAGCGATAAAAACGCAGCAATAAATACGCAGCGTTAAATACGCAACGATACGGTACGTGTCAAGGCACCCTAAAACAGGAAATGTTCAAGGAAAAAAAAAAAAAAAAAATGCTCCAGGTGATTTCATGGCAGATGTGGTACTGTGCAAAAATAAGTGACATAATTTTTTTCCCCATGAGGTTCTGCTTTGAATCTTCAATTAAATCAATGAAAGACTTAAGATGGGACCCCATGGCACTGACCATAGTGTATCAATTCACACGGGAAATCTTTCGCCCATTTCCAACAGAGGTCAACATAGCCTTCGCCAACTGTGACTTATTGGAAGGAAATAAATCACTTACAGCTCTGTACATACCTAGAGACTATGATGGGGATTAGGGATGAGCGGGCTGCTCATCGAAGCAAAGTGCTTCGTTTCACCCCCAGCCGCTCCACCCCAGGTGCTGGGAAACAGCTGGACTCAATCCTGGGAAACTGGGAGAAGTTTCTAGCCCGGCATCCTGGGAGGAGTGGCAGGGAGCGGAGGGGCACTGAAAGGCCAGCAGCTTGATGAGCAGAACACTGATCAAACGAAGAGCTTTGCTACCTTTAGATGAGCGATTCGCTCATCTCTAATGGAGATGCTAAGCTGGGTTTGTGATGCTGCTGTGTGTCTCTTTGCCATATCAATTATGCACAACTCTAATGCCATTCATAAGGAGAATGGGAGGAGAAATGTATCCACACCCACTGAGGTAAGGGTTAAATCAAGGCCAAGGGTAAAATGCAGCAGGATAGGCTTCATGGCATTGAGGAGGCAGAGAAATGGTGAAGCCCAATTCCCCTTGGTGACTGGACGACAATGGCGAGCTCTTCCCACTCCAGCCATCCATCTCGGACACTTGCAGCCGGGTTGTTCCTCAAGAGAAAAGGCCAAATCTATAACCTCTGGCAGTAATGAAGTTCTGGCCTGATGAGGAACATACAAAGAAGCAGATGCACTTCTAGTGAATTGTGGTTATTGCCTGGAGGCCTGAGTGGTGGAAGCGACAGCAGTGCTGCGAACTGAGGGGTTAAGTGCCTAAGTGGTTTCAGCATTTAATCACCTAACCGGGAAAAAGCATTCTAGTGACATTTAAGGACAAGCTTGCCCAATTCCAGTACTGAAATCATGGCTGGCTCCGAGGGCTTTCCAAGCCACTGGTTCAATTATTAACGCCCCAGCGTTGTATCATGATGGCACCGGTACCTCCGAAATAAAACCTATACTAAGCACCGGTTTACACTTATTTTCCCAGTGATTTTTATGTGAATTCAGCCTAGATAACAGATGATATCATGGTGTCTGTAAATGGCAGATACCTGATGATTTATGTGGACAGATAACTGCACATAAAACCACTGACCGCCACAAGAAAGCAATCACCGTTATAGATGCTGGCAGTAATGGCTTGCATAGTCCACCTTATAAAACAATAACAGGCTCTCCATGGCAACCAGGAAAGATCCAAGACTACATACTACTTAAATGGGTTATATCACCAATCATTTTCATACCAAGCCCAGAAAGGCTGAAGAAGCCTGCTTTCTTTGCAGTGATTCTAACATCTATAACATGCTTCCATAATGGTTTTCCTTCCATGTGTCCCTCAGAATGCTGGTCAGGGTCTGTCTCCTCGCTCCTCTGGCAGCTGCTATTACAGCCACCTCTTTTCCCTGTAGATCGAGGATTGAAGGTGTATACTATGCCACATCTACAGCACGTACTCATAGACCAAGCACGGCAAATGGCTATTTCTACTGGCTGCTCTGCAGTGCACAGAAGATCCGTATACAGAGAGATGGCTGACAGTGACTGAGCAGGTGCATCTTCCAGCTCAATAGCGGGACATGTACAATGATAAACCAATCTTCACTGGGGGTGCACTCATCCTTTACTGTATGCACCCCCACCGCAGCACTGTAACGGATGAGAGATGGGGGTGCACTGACTGTACTACTACTGTACATGCACTCTAGCAGTCTTGTGCTGTACTGTATGTGAAGGCTCTCCAGTGCTAAGCTCACCAGGTACAACCCACGATACACGCTCGCAAAAACATTCGAATATTGAGCAAAGTTCGATTTCCAAACACTACCTCTGGGTAAATTTTGCTTGAATACCAAACTGTGTTTGGAAGCATTCAAACACTGAAGTTATTACTGTATACAGTGGTGCCTTGGATTACGAGCATAATTCGTTCCACTCTTAAACCAAAGCAAATTTTCGCATAAGAAATCACAGAAATGCAGACAATTTTTTCCACACGCCAAAAATAAATGATTTATTATTCTGAATAACATGTAAAATTAATGAAACAAACATTCAGAAACAGCAGAATGTGTGATACTATAAGTTACTGTACAGTAATGGAGAGGATGGGAAACACAAGGGCTGACAGAGACTGCAGGGAGCATGAAGGAATGAGCAGGACAGATGTGGGAACATAGTGCAGTGCTCTCTGTCCGGGGAGAGAGGGGTTACAGCTATGGAGTGATTACCCCCCACAGTCCTGTCCCCTGATGCAAGCCCCAGCCTGAAGTGGATCTGCTATGATTTGGAAGGTGAGGAAGACGTTCTGGTTCTAAGTACAGGGCTGTAGACCCCGCTATGCAGACCATGCCCCTCCTCCATGCACGCTCCCACAGTACAGGGAGCTCTTAAACCAAAGCAATGCTCTTAAACCAAGTCATAATTTTGAAAAACTGTGAGCTCTTATATCAAAACGCTCTTAAACCAAGTTACTCTTAAACCAAGGTACTACTGTATTTAAACCAGATCCCCAGCACCACTTCTACACCGCTGCCCAACCTCCACAAGGACTCACCGCCAGGGCTGTGGAGTCGGAACTAGATTTGTCGAATAAAATATACCAACTCCGACTCCAGCTTTAAAAAAAAAAAAAATCTTAGAACAATTTAAAATTGAGTTTTGATATGAATTTTAGTTTTGCTCATCAATACATATTATAAGCAATATTCTGATAGCCAATGTCTATTGAGAAACAGAACCGGCACTACCACCTCCATGCGGCATCAAACGTTTGAACGAAGATAGGAGTAACAAATTCCCAGCATAGGTGGTGCTCGCTCGTGCGAGTTGCAGTAGAGCAGGTGAACAATCTTTCAAAGAAGGAAAAATGCACGGGGCACTTCACCAAAGTTGTGCTGTATCTTTATTACGGTGTTGCTTCAATACATAGTACTATGTATTGAAGCAACACCGTAATAAAGATACAGCACAACTTTGGTGAAGTGCCCCGTGCATTCTTCCTTCTTTGAAAGAACATTCTGATAGGACACTGGCCCTATTAGATAAGGGTGGTCGGGGAATATATCAGTAAGAGGACACTGGCCCTATTACATAAGGGTGGTCGGGGAATATATCAGTAATAGGACACTGGCCCTATTAGATAAGGGTGGTCGGGAAAACGTTATTTGGCAGTTAGTTTCTGAGCTGGAAGAGTCCATTGTGTGAGGGGAGATCTGTGCTGTTCTCTCCCTAAGGGTGGGTTCACATTGAGGAATTTTCGCGGATAAACTCCATAGAATGGTGTCTATGGAGCCGGCAGAAAGACGTGCGTCAGTGAGCGCGTAGAGCTGGCAGAATTCCGCAGAGTTTATCCGCGAGAATTCCTCAATGTGAACCCACCCTAAATGCTGGATGACTGTATATGAGCAGCAGTGTAATATGAAGATATCCTGTGTAATATAGAGGAGGAGGAGAAGACATAAGTAGTGTTCTATGGCTGAAGGTGTGTGTGTGTGTGTGTGTGTGTGTGTGTGTGTGTGTGTGTGTGTTTGTGCGTGTGCGGGTGGTAAGTACTATGGCTGCAGCTGTGTGTGTGTGTATGTACTGTGGCTGCAGCAGGCTGTGTGCGCGCTATTGCTGCAGCAGGCTGTTTGTTTGTGTGTATGCTATGGCTGCAGGTGTGTGTGTGTGTGTACACTATGGCTGCAGCTGCGTGTGTGTGTGTACACTATGGCTGCAGCAGGCTGTGTGTGTGTGTGTGTGTGTGTGTATGCTATGGCTGCAAGATTTTCAGCAGGAAAAGACCACCAGCTCCATCTAGTCTAGTTCTGAGTTGTTCAGGACATGGAGGCTGGAGACTGGCTGCATCCACTGCACACACACTGGAGAATCTGCTTTATATCTTTCCTCATCCCCTCAGAAGTCGCCCCAGGATTATGTAGGACATTAGGGAGAAGCTCTGATTTTCTTCTATGAAGTTGGGTGTTTGTATTACTGTATATGTCTGGGAGGCCAAAAATAACCAGGACAAGTGACCTATGCAATTTTCATAATCCTTAGTTTTGTGGGCAGACCCCTCTAAGTGTGGGACATCCTCTTCAAGTACATGTCAAGACTGTAAGCTATTCTAATGTGAACACAGCAATCAAAAGAAGAAAAACAATAAGCTTCTCACCATGGTCTCAACATATACGTTGTATTTTAACCAACTATACGTTGTTCAGATACAAGACGACTCGAGAATGTCCCTTAAAGAACAACAATTTCCCCAGAGGACACAAGCCACAGTTGTCCTGTCCGGCTGTTATTGATTCTCTGCAGTCAGAGCTGGTGACAGGCCGTACACATGTCATTACATCTTCATTACCCAGCGTCCTAGTTAGGTTTTATTCCTCCTGCAGTGTTACAGCTCTTATGTGGACCCCAGGAGACAGCAGCGTACAGTTATCTTTATGGAGTACTACATTCCCTGCTCCTTTACTGCCGCCTAACTGGGAGATATCTAAGAAGCTGGGTGACAACCCATGTAGCAGCTGTTCTGGTTGTCACCCACCATCCCCTGATGCTGCAGGAACTAAATGCAGTCATTCCAGTTCTGATGCATGTACTACAACCTATATCATAGTATTACCATTACCAGCATTTACAGCACAAGCAATGTGGATGAGATCTGAAGAAAGCTAATCCACAGGCTGTGTAAATCCTGCACAATGTTAACGTGGAAACTGACAATGTCAATGTATGCTGGGGATGCATTACAGATCTTGGTGCAGAAATCTCTTGCAGAGATTTGTCTCATAACTTGTACAATTTAGTTCAAACTGGCTGATGCCACTTGGACTAGAAATGCTGTGGAGTTTCCACCAATTGTGACTGTGTGTGTGTTCACATTTATAGAACTGAACAACAAGAGGCAGCAGTAAGCAATAACCCCTCTGCTGCCACCAGTGGCTGTATGTGAAACTGCAGGACTGCTCAAGCAGTAGTCCTGACACAATTACATATGGTTAGTAAGCCTCCCCTGATGTCCATCCTAATGCTAAAGAATAGACATTACACTTGGGGAAGCTGTGTATGTCAGTAGCGCTGCAGCATCATGCAGCAGAGTGAGCAGTAATTGACATTTATCTGATCCCCCCAAAGTGTAATGTCTATTCTAATACTAACACGTTACAGAATAGAAATCAGGGGAGGCTCAGTCTCTCAAGCACTGCATGCAGTAGCACAAGTGAAATGTAACTGTGCTGGGCCTGTCGCCCCTTACTGCTAACAATCCAGGAATTAACTTTTGTTATGATCTATTACCAATCAGTGAGTATGCATTCATAGGAACCCATCACCACTTTCATGCCCAATGCACAGGCAGAATTAAACAAGGACAGACTCCCTTATTACAATGACGTAGGTGTTACTTTGAAACACTTGTACATTTCAGAGAAACCAATTATAAATGGGTCTCCAGCCCCCTACCCCTAAGCCCTGCTCTCTGACAGTTCTACAACCATGATTCCTCTGTAATGTGGAAGTGTTTTAGAGTCAACCACACATCACTGTGATAATGTAGGGTGTCCCATGATTCGGGGTGGCATAAGTAATGATCAGCTTCATTTAAAGGAGAAGTCCGGGCAGACCTCTTTCTTACAAGTGCCGGGGAGGATAAAAGAAATGACATGCTCTCACCTTCCAGGCTCCAGCGCTGGTGGCTACATACAGTCGGCCCCCAGCGTATGACTGGTCTGACTGGCCTGGGTCGTGATGTGTTAGATCCACTCAGCCAGTCAGAGGCCCAGGACCATACACAGCCACCTGCGCTGGAGCTGGGAAAAATAGAGCATATCATTTCTTTTATCCACATGTAAAAAAAGGAGGTATACCCAGACTTCTCCTTTAAGTAGGAGGGTTTTATTTTGTACTACTGGTGTGAGACGATAAGTAATTACATGACTTATTCCCCCCCCCCCCCCCCACATCTCTCCAGGACATTTCTGACTGCAAATGTTTTTTTGGCATCTCCCCATGCAGAGATACAATATGAAGAACTTGACCCAATCAGACATGTGCAGCAACTCCTTAAAAGTTCAAAAAGTTAACTTTTAGCTACCAGGAATTTTTTTTAAATAAAAATCTTACACTACAATAAAAAAAAGTCCTTTACAATCATGGGCACCTCCATGCAACTTTGTATAATACATGGATATAGGGTGTTCCTTCCCCTGAAGCCCCCGCTGTCTACCCGTCCTATTAGGGCATACAGAAGTCATACGAGAGGGGGCTCATGAATACCAGTCACGCAGTGTTCAGCTGGAGCGGCTGCCGATAAACAGCAATTTTATAAAAATAAAACTACTGCAAGGAAAAAAAGTAGGTGACAAAGTGCTAGAATTAGTGTCTGTCACCTCGGATGGGGCGGCATAAACCTGGTGACAGATTATGGTTAATATAATGTATGGCAGGATTTACACACACTATAATAGGCACTAGAGCAAATGTATTCTGATTGAAGTGGAATAGTAATAGGAACTCTCACACAAAGACAAACAACCCAAATAATACACAAGTAAGGCTGAAGAGGGAAATTTCTAGATGCATTAGCTTTCTGCCTTGCTGGATGCAGGAATCACTGGTATTAGGGACCTTGTCGGCACAGGGAAGGAGAATGTCACTTTATTATGCAGTAGACATGTCTATCACTCACATCTCCATAGACTTGTCAATGATGAATGGTCATTACAGGTCAGAATGGTCGCCTTTACCCATGAACAACACGGACAGCACTATACTAAGCCGAGCATTGTAATGAATGAACGACGTATCGGCCACAGATTAGAGGTCAGAAGTGGCCAGAATGTGTTACATTCCCCTACTCCAGCAGCAGCCAGTGACCTATACAGGAATTAGACATCGGCAATGAAAGGACCCCCATAGCTCACATCCAAACACACAACCGCCTGACATCCCCTCCTCAAGGAGAAAGCCAAGACACTATATGAGCACATATGCAGTCTCCAAAGGCTACCATCTAGAAGGATTGTGTCATTTATCAAATGGAGGGGGAGGGGAGTTCACACAGATACGAAGGAATGTGACGGCCCTGTGCAAGCCGGCACACTAGTCAGGGCTATCAGAGACGGCACAGCTGGCCCAACACAATGCCGATAGATACCCATCACCTTATGTGTACAGGAACAGAGCCAGGGTCCTCAAACATCTGGGGAAACAAGGAACAGGGATGCTGCATCTCATTACACCTTATAGATAAGCCCTACAATCCTGGCAGCACTCATCCTCTGCTGTGGCAGTAAACACAAAGCATGTTATTTCAATGGAGGGGGAAATAAGGGACTGTCAGACACTGCCTGGCAGGTAGGGCTGGGCGATATAAACGATATGCCAAAATATCGTCATCTATTCGGTTGACGATATAGATTTTTGGCATATCGTCATATCGCGATATACCACGGAGCGGTAGTGAATAAGCTTCTCACTTACCGCTCCGTGGTACCGCACTGCAGGGCCTTCCGTTCACGCATCGTCAGCGCGCTAGCGCGCTGATGCGTGTGACGTCAGGTCTCCCAGTGCATGCTGGGAAGAAGACGCGGCCCGTCTCGCCTCGCGGACTCCATCAGCCAGCCCTGCAGGAAAGGTAAGTAGCAGAGGGGTCGGGGGCGGCAGATGGCTTGGCATGGGGCTGATGATGGCCCTGGCTGGGGGGACATGATGGCTGGCACATGAAATGGCTGGAAAACTGAGAGGGGAGATGACTGGCACTGGGGGGGGGGGGGGGGGGGGGGGGGGGGGGCTGATGACTGGCAACGGGGGGCTGATGACTGGCAACGGGGGGCTGATGACTGGCAACGGGGGGCTGATGACTGGCACAAGGGAGGGCTGATGACTGGCACAAGGGAGGGCTGATGACTGGCACAAGGGAGGGCTGATGACTGGCACAAGGGAGGGCTGATGACTGGCACAAGGGAGGGCTGATGACTGGCACAAGGGAGGGCTGATGACTGGCACAAGGGAGGGCTGATGACTGGCACAAGGGAGGGCTGATGACTGGCACAAGGGAGGGCTGATGACTGGCACAAGGGAGGGCTGATGACTGGCACAAGGGAGGGCTGATGACTGGCACAAGGGAGGGCTGATGACTGGCACAAGGGAGGGCTGATGACTGGCACAAGGGGGGGCTGATGACTGGCACAGGGGAAGGCTGATGACTGGCAAGGGGGGCTGATGACTGGCGCAAGGGGGGCTGATGGCACAGGGGAGGGCTGATCACTGGCACAGGGTGGGCTGATGGCACAGGGGAAGGCTGATGACTGGCAAGGGGGGTGATAACTGGCACAAAGGAGGCTGAAGGCATAGGGGAGGGCTGATCACTGGCACAGGGGAAGGCTGATGACTGGCAAGGGGGGGGTGAGTATACACACAAAAATTTTTTTATATATCGTGATATATCGTTATATCGTGCATGCATCAAATTATATCGTGATATAAATTTTAGGCCATATCGCCCAGCCCTACTGGCAGGTAAAACCTAAGATGCCCATTTACTACAACAGCATGCCAGACCCGGAGACATAGTTACCAGTGGACCCTGCCAGTATAGTGGCATCAGCTGCCTAACGTCTAATGGCCGCTCACACCAGGGAACTGATCAGCAGCTCCATTCATTTGCATTGTGATGTTACATGGATTTCAGCACGGCCCATTCACATTGCAAACAAATCTACTGGATGCGAATATACCCCAAAAGAGGCGACATCTTCAGGGAGAACCTTTCCCAACTAATGCCTTTCACAGTACAAAGGGTTTTTTGTTCTTTTGGATTAGTAGGCTCACCGCGACAGAGGTTCTCTAAAACAGTAATGGTAAAACCGCTGCATAAAATATAATGTGAACAAAGTCCAATAACTGATTCATTGTTGTAAGTATTTATATTTTTGACTATAAGGGGACAGTCACAGGTTTCATGTACGGTCCATGAATACTGAGTTTGGTCTTATTGTTCATTATGACGTTGGGAGCTCCAAAACAGTTTAAATCTTTATACCGCTGCACTGCCATGTGGTGTCAGTACAGTCACGTAAGGAAAAACTGTTTTGGAGCTCCCAGCATCTTAAGGAATGATGAGGTCTAGAGTTTGTCCGTATTTTTATAGAACTCGTCAACACCCCCCTCCTTAGATAACGTTATACAGCTGTATAGGGCTGAGCAATTAAATCAGATTGTAATTCAATTTGCCCTCAACTTAAATCGAATTCATTATTTTTTTAAATCGTAAATTCGATTAAAAAAAAATATATAAAAAAAAAAAAAAAAAAAAAAAACAAGTGCTCTGACCTGCAGGGGGAGCAATCGAGCCCAGGGCCTGGGCAGTGCGGTTACCGGCAGCCTCCAGTTAGGCAGCATTTACACATTGGTAGATTTTGTGGACCTCCAGACGGTGAATACATGTAATGGATTGTTTCCCTGCCCGGCATGATGTATCAATATCATGCCGGCAGCAGGGAAACTCTTTGAATCACTGCGGCACTGTCACTACAGTGCCGCTGCCGTTCAAAAAGCTTCCTTGCTGCCAGCATGATATTGATACATCATGCCGGGCAGGGAAACAATCCATTACATGTATTCACCGTCTGGAGGTCCACAAAATCTACCGATGTGTGAATGCAGCCTTAGAACACAGAGTTTGGTTGGGCCAGGAGCAACAGGAAGAGTGCCCCCTGCTGGATCCAGCATTGCTGCCTCTGATTAACCTGTGCCACGCACACAGAAGATCCTCCAGCAGTAGCTGCAGCCGGGCCCTGAGCATTCTCTATCAAAGGAAGATCGGTGAAAGTAGGTGGCGAGAGACCCCGAATCTTATATCACCGTAGAGGGGAGGACCCGACACGGCGCCCTGTAACTACTACTACTCCCACTTCTGCTACTACTGTAACTGTCATTACTGTTACTACCATCTCTCCCATTTCTTCTACTACTATTATTCCCACTTCTGCTACTACTACAATGGCTGCTACTATAACTACTCCTCCCACTTTGGCTGCTATTACTAGTATTCCCACTTGTGCTGCTACTATTACTACTCCCACTATGGCTGCCCTCTATTACTATTATTCTCATTTGTGCCGCTACTATTACTACTCCCACTACTGCCGCTATTACTTCTCCCCTCATCTACAATACCTCTACTATTACTCGCACAGCAATTTTATTTTTTGCCTATATTGCCCAGCCCTACAGCTGTAATATGGGCATTAGGTTAAGGTGCATTCACAAAGGCAACAACTGCATGTTTGTTTTTTCATAAAGAAACCTGCACCTAAAAAAAAAATAATTAAAATTTTCTTTTCCTGCATGTTCTGCGGGTGGGTCTTAGAAGCTGCATGACTGAAAGAACAGTGACAGGGCCCTGCACAATGGCAAAAATGTTGGCACAGCCTTAAGGCCCTATTACACGGAACAATTATCAGCCGATAATCGTTCTGTGTAATAGAAGGCAACGATCAGCCGACATGAATGATGTTGCTCAACATTGTTGAAAGACAACAACGATCTGCTGCCGTTGCTCCGTGGAATAGGAGAGGCGGCAGCAGACTGCTGCTATCTGCTACGGGCTGCCCGGACAATCAAGTGATCACCCGGGCAGCCGCTGACGGGTGTAATTGCGGCAGCGAGTGGGGAATGAGGAGCAAACGAGCGCTGACAGCCATCGTTTGCTCCTTATAGCCACCCCGTGTATTAGGGGCTTTAGAGGGGTATTCTGCTCAGAATTTACTTCTGATATGTTGCTGACCTTGGAGTAAACATAAGCAGCCCATTCTTACCACTCCCCCGCTGTCGTCCTATGACAGCTTTGGGTCCCAGCTGAGCAATGCCGTTTCCTCTTCGAAAGCGGACTTCTCAGCAGTGACAGCCCTCTCAGTCAATTAATGGCTGCTGTGCTGTCCTGTCTAATGGTGCGTTTAGACAACGATTATTGTTGAAAAACTATAGAAAACAATCGTATTTGAGTGATAATCGGCTTGTGTAAAACACAGCGAAGGATCAAGTGGCGACCAAGAAATTGTTTATAGTGATCGCACAACATGTTCTCAAATCATCGTTGGTTGCTCAATGATAACTCGCAGATGGCTTTGTCTAAACAGTCTTTCACAGACTCACCCCGTGTGTGAGACGGGCCTAAGAGATCTTAAAACGATCGCAACAACAATTTTTTCAAAAATGTATCTCTCCGTCTACACGCCGATCATTATAAAAACCAAATTGTTGCCTCAAAATCGATCGCTCCATGTAAAAGGACCATTAGGGTTCTATTACATGGGCAAAAAATTTAAACAATCGTCCTGTAATTGCAGGCAATGATCGAAAAATCTTTTCTGTGTGGTCAATTTAGATCTGACCCTAAAATTATCGTTAATTGTTCGCTGTAGTTCTGCATTTGGTCACTAATTGTTCAGTGTAATTGCACATTACTCCATCTGATGCTAGGAAAAGAAGGAACAAACGATCGTAATAACGATTATACCTAATGACAATTGTTCTGTGTAATATGGTAAACGATTTCAGGTTAACGATAAACAATCTTGTTTATGATCGTTTATTGTTAGTCATTAAAAATTGCTTTGTCTAATAGGACCCTTATGGTGCATTTACAGAGATTTATCTGACAGATTTTTAAAGCCAAAGCCAGGAACAGACTAAACAGGGAACAGATCATAAAAGGAAAGACTGAGATTTCTCTTCGTCTCAAATCCATTTCTGGCTTTGGCTTCAGAAATCTTTCAGATAAATCTCTCTCTCCCATTAGTTGGCTGAGCGGGTTGTCACTGCCAGACGAGAATAGGCTGATACACACCCTGACCCGCACTGTATGCAAGCAGCAATCTGCTACATCAGCACTCGCTAAAGGGCTTATTCCCACGGGCCAACAGTGAGGAGCAAACGAGCGCCGTCAGCGTGCGGGGTGGCTCCCTATTCTTTTGAGCGACAGCAGCAGATCGCTGCTATCCTGGTCGTTTGTTCTACAACACGTTTGAAAGACAAACGACACAACGATCAGCCGACATGAACGATGACGGCTGATCGTTGCGTTCTATTCCAAAGGACGATTATCGGCCGTAACGACCGATATTGGCCAAATAAGGCTGATAATCATTCCGTCGAATAGGGCCTTAACAGAGCCTATGCTCAATGTTCATGCAGCACTTTGTGCATAACCTATTACACGGGAAGATGTGTGGCCAGCAGAAGATTATCTTCTAACATGCTGAAAGGCCGTGATCAGCAGTCAAGAGAACATTTTCTCGTTTGTCTGCTGATCGTTGTCTCTATTGCACAGGGAGATATGTGCCTGATTTGGCAGGTTACTCTCTCTGTGCAATAGGGCCATTAAGCTAGGTTCACACTGTGGTTTTGTTAAATTTTCAAGATGTTTTCTGTTTTGAATGGTAAACGCCACTGCCTTAAAGTGTCACAGTCATTTCAAAAAACTTTTGACATGTCAAAAGTTTTGATCGGTCCAGGTCAGTGTCCAGACCTGTACGGATCAGAAGAAAAGGCGGGGAGAGGAGCTCTCTGCAGAATGTCCACTCCCTGCTCTATGGGAGGGGGAGTTGGGCTCCATCGAGCTCTATTAAAATTTTGTTAATGATATGCATATGTTAAAAGGAATCTGTGATGAACGGCATGCTGCCTCTACAATGTACCGCATGAAACATGGACAAGCTGGAAAGGATGTTGTCCCCCGAGGCCTTGATTCATACACCTCTCCCAATTTGCTTAGGATCTTACTACACATGGCGACTATTAGCCAAATAGGCCAATGCTGCCCTTTGTAAAGGCCCTAATAAATCTTCCACAACTTTTTTGGCCGCAAGTTTTCTATCTCATCCGGCCCCCATCCTGTGTAATATTTGGCGTGGTTGAGCGTTAGGCCGCAGCCAGAGAGTTCTCCCGCCCGTTCCCAGTCACCTCAAACCTCATTAGTCAGTGGTCAGTCAGGAGAGCTCTGTCCTTCATCCCTTGGCGTCACATATCATAGAGCCCCACGGCTTCAGGTACCACCTCTACGCCGATGACACTCAGAACTACCTCTCTGGTCCGGATGTCACCTCTTTGCTATCCAGGATTCCAGAGTGTCTATCGGCCATATCCTCCTTCCTCTCCTCCCGCTTTTTAAAGCTCAACATGGACAAAATAGAACTTCTCTTACCCCCATCTCACTCCACCCTGCTGTCTAATCTGTCAATCACTATCAATGGCTGCACTCTGTCCCCTCTCCCCCAAGTCCGCTGCTTTGGGGTCACCTTTTTTTTTTTTTAAATTCTTTATTTCTTTTTCCATTTCATAAAATATAAAAATATCCGACATACAGAAATTGCCATACATTCCATTGGTCAACATGACCCTTTGACTCAAAATCAATATTCATTATTGAATGCTTAACAATTCTGTCCCCAAGAGACCACAACCACTCAAACCCTCCCTCCCCCACCCACACCCCGGCCAGGAAAGCGGGAAAGAGGGGAAAAAAAAAAAAAAAAAAAAAAAATCACCTTTGATTCTGCCCTGTCCTTTAAACCACATATTCAGGCCCTGACCACCTCCTGCCGCCTTCACTTCAAAAACATTTCCCGAATCTGCTCTTTTCTCACCCCTGACTCTACCAAACTGCTGGTCCATGATCTCCCGCTTGGATTACTGTAACATCCTCCTCTCTGGCCTTCCATCTAACCCCTTGCCCTCCTCCAGTCTATCCTTAACTCTGCTGCCCGACTAATCAACCTTTCCCCTCTGCCAATCTCTTCATTGGCTCCCCATTGCCCAACGTATTCACTTTAAATTGTTGACCATGACGTACAAGGCCACCCACAACCTGACCCCTCCGTACATCTGACCTGATATCCCGCTACCGTCCCTCACGCAACCTTCGATCCTCCAGTGACCTCCTTTTGCCCTCCCCCCTTGTTCGTACTTCGCACAACCGTCTCCAAGACTTTGCCCGAGCCTCCCCCATACCCTGGAACTCACTACCCCGACACATCCGGCTCTCACCCACCATCAAGTCCTTCAAAAGTAACCTGAAAACCCATCTCTTCAAAGTAGGCTACAACCTACAATAACTCTGCATCACACTTGACTGGCTGCACTTTACTTCCTGTCTCTCTCCCCGTAGCTTATAGATTGTAAGCCCTCGCGGGAAGGGTCCTCTTCCCCATGTATCAGTCTGAATTTGCCTTCATGTGATGTGTTTTGATCTTGTATCGTTCCTGTTTGTTACCCCCTATCTATTATATAGCGCTCTGGAATTAAGGGTGCTTTAAAAATAAATAAATAATAGGTAGAAATAGATCAATCGAGGCTGTCAGGGAGCGCCCCAATGACTCCCCATCAGTTTTGTAAACAATGATTTTGTACACTTTAGAGTGAATCATATATCATAGCAGCAGCCTCCTTTATGTTCTCCTTCCACCAGTAAATAAGTCTCCCTTTCAGATGGAGAATCCCTTTAAGCTGAATACAGACAAAGATTATCCCCTCCATCACATGAGGATTCTGGTCTCACCACGATCAGACCCTGGAACACACAGGATTATCAAATCACTTTCCACAATAGGAAAGTACAGAAGCGTTATAGCATTGGTAATGGTGAGCTGCCTGCGGGTGTGATAGCTGTCAGTCCAGGTCATCAGCCCTATGGTGGAGCCAGGACTCGTGCCCATCATTCTGATGCAATAATGTGTCTGAATTATGCCAAGTGTCCAATTCGTTAGAAACATCCCCACTCTAAAATTTCTGCAACAAAACCAGTCGTGTGTGAACTTCCCCCGAGGCTATGATCACACGCTGTTTGTTTTTTTGCATTATTTTCAGCCATTTTTACATTCTCAAGTATTTTTCAGTTTCAAGGTTTTTTTTAAATTTATGGAATAATAGACCAGTACTAGGTATAGGACCACAACATACAGATAGATCATGATAGGAGGCAGGGGACTGACACTACAGACCAGGGCGCTCCAGCTGCTGCAAAACTACAACTCTCAGCATGCCCTACCAGACCATCACATACAAGACACTGTGTAGCGCAGTGAGCACCTTGTAATAAGGCTGCTATGTATTATTCTGTGCCAGCCCTCTGCTAGTGTGGTATAAAAAGGGCAGCTATCACATATCTATAAGGGCACTAACATACATATATATATATATATATATATATATATATATATATATATATATACACATACACACACTATACAGGTACATACCCACCACACATGGGTATATAGACGCCATACACATGTGCATACCCCCCTCACACTTACAGGTATATATGATATATACCACCATACATATGTATATACCCAGAGTACCGGTATATAGAGGTATATATATATATATATATATCCACTACCCCTCCTACAATCACAGGTATATACTCCGCCTCACACACATAGGTGTACACAGACCCTATACACATGTATATATACCCACTACCACACATGGTGATATAAACACCAAACTCATGTGCATACCCCCCCCCACCCCCGCCAAAAATATATACAAGTATAAACAATATATATTAACACACAGGTATACAGACCCTATATACATGAGTATATACCGCCCACAGGTATATACAGTGAGCAGGTACACAGACCCTATATACATAAGTATATATCCCACCCCCCTCAGGTATATACAGTGAGCAGGTATACAGACCCTATATACATGAGTATATATCCCCCCTCAGGTATATACAGTGATCAGGTATACAGACCATATGTACATGAGTATATATCCCCCCCCCAGGTATATACAGTGATCAGGTATACAGACCCTATATACATGAGTATATATCCCCCCCCCCCCCCAGGTATATACAGTGATCAGGTATACAGACCATATGTACATGATTACATATCCCCCCCAGGTATATACAGTGAGCAGGTATATACCCTATAAACATGATTACATATCCCTCTCAGGTATATACAGTCACTCAGCCCCTATACACATAGGTATATACCCCCTCCTACACACATAGGTATACAGACCCTATACACAAGGACATATATCCCCCCTCAGGTATATACAGTCACTCAGCAGGTATACAGATAGGTATATACCCCCTCCTCGGGTATATACCCACTCAGCAGGAATACAGATAGGTATCTACCCCTCAGCAGGTATACAGATAGGTATATACCCCCTCAGCAGGAATACAGATAGGTATATACCCCTCCTCAGGTATATACCCCCTCAGCAGGAATACAGATAGGTATATACCCCTCCTCAGGTATATACCCCCTCAGCAGGAATACAGATAGGTATATACACCTCCTCAGGTATATACCCCCTCAGCAGGAATACAGATAGGTATATACACCTCCTCAGGTATATACCCCCTCAGCAGGTATACAGATAGGTATATACCCCCTCAGCAGGAATACAGATAGGTATATACCCCTCCTCAGGTATATACCCCCTCAGCAGGAATACAGATAGGTATATACCCCTCCTCAGGTATATACCCCCTCAGCAGGAATACAGATAGGTATATACACCTCCTCAGGTATATACCCCCTCAGCAGGTATACAGATAGGTATATACCCCCTCAGCAGGAATACAGATAGGTATATACCCCCTCAGCAGGAATACAGATAGGTATATACCCCCTCAGCAGGTATACAGATAGGTATATACCCCCTCAGCAGGTATACAGATAGGTATATACCCCCTCCTCGGGTATATACCCCCTCAGCAGGTATACAGATAGGTATATACCCCCTCAGCAGGAATACAGATAGGTATATACCCCCTCAGCAGGTATACAGATAGGTATATACCCCTCCTCAGGTATATACCCCCTCAGCAGGTATACAGATAGGTATATACCCCCTCCTCAGGTCTAGGGTCACTGGCAGCCTCCCCCATCACATGCAGGCACATATACACTACGTATATACACTTGTATACAGGAGGTTCCCCCTCCCCCACCCGTACACCCCTCAGATCTGCTCCATCCCCCCATCCCCGGCACATCCCCGCGGCCGCTCTGCCCGTCAGCCCCGGATTCCCGGTCCTCACACCGGGGAGGCCGCTCCACACCGTAGCCCCTCACCTTCGCTCGCCCGCAGCCCTCGGTGTCGCAGTGTCCAGACCCCACCGACTCCTCTGCGCCGCTCTCCGCCGTCCGTGTCACCCTCACCGTGGTTACGGTCCCAGAGCTTCAAAATGGCGCCAATTTGTCTCTGGCGGCTCCAATGGAAGCAACGGCGGCGGCGATGGGAAGAGCGCGGCCTGAGGCACTTCGCGGGGGAGCAGCGCCACCAAGCGGCGGAAGGGAGAAGCGCTCGGCCCCCGCCTCTGCGTGACGTCACGGGCGGTGAGGGGCAGCAGTGCCGGCGCTGTGGTGGACGGCTGCGGGCGGCGTGTGCTTCCTGCTGACGGTGCCGGGGACCGGAGACTCCGGTACAGACACACACGTGTACACCGCTTCTGACATCACACTCATAATGGGGAATTACCAAAAAATAACCTGAATAAGTCCACCCCTGCATGCACAGAAAGTGTAATTTTAGCATCAGAGCGCCCCCCAGGGACAAAATATCAGACTGTCTCCATATAAGTGTATATGCATGAGCCTGCTAGGCAATGCCTGCCCCTATTACTTGCCCCATAAGGCAATTTACCCCAGACTGTTGCAAAGACTACAACTCTCAGCATGCAGCAAAGTTTTGCAACAGCTGGAAAGTGACCAGTTGGGCACCCTCCCCCCATTGGCTGTTTGTGGGTTGCTGGGGGCAACATATTGGTTAGTGTGCCTGGCAGCTGCCATAATATATGATTATATGTTACATATCAGGGTTGGGGAACCTTCGGCCCTCCAGCTGTTGCAAAACTACAATTCCCAGCTTTGCTTCGGCTGTCCAGGCATGATGGGAATTGTAGTTTTGCAACAGCTGGAGGGCCAAAGGTTCCCCATCCCTATAATAGATCTTGTGGATGTTATACAGACACAAAAATGCAGTTGTATTACGTCCATGTGAAACTGGCCATGTAGTGGGTATGCCCATAGTCCCAGAACACTCTGGAAATGTCCAGCTGAATGTAGCCTATGGACATCCCCAAAGGAAGCTGCCATAGCAGCAGTCTGTCTCTTAAAGGGGTTATCCAGCGCTACAAAAACATGCCCACTTTCCCCCTACTGTTGTCTCCAGTTTGGGTGGGGTTTTGAAACTCAGTTCCATTGAAGTAAATGGAGCTTAATTGCAAACTGCACCTGAACTGGAGACAACAGTAGGGGGAAAAGTGGCCATGTTTTTGTAGCGCTGGATAACCCCTTTAAAGTGGGAAGAAACCCTACCCCAGTTCGTGACGTGACTCCATTAGAATCAATAGAACCCTATCATAGAGGGGCTAGGGTTTCCTCCCACTAAGGGTGGGTCAGCCCGCCTCCAGTGCTTCAGCCTGGGCCTGGTGGTACAGTCACTTTAAAGGGGTTATCCAGCGCTACAAAAACATGGCCACTTTCCCCCTACTCTTGTCTACAGGTCAGTGTGGTTTGCAATAAAGCTCCATTTACTTCAATGGAACTGAGTTTCAAAACCCCACCCAATCTGGAGACAAGAGGGGGGCAAAAGTTACCATGTTTTTGTAGCACTGGATAACCCCTTTAACAACACAGCGACCTTAGACAATCTAACTATATTTGGCTATAACATATACAGGGAGGGAAACACAAGATGGAGCCGCAAAGGGTGGTGAGCTGCTCGTGCTGCAAAGTTGCGGTACCGGCCGACACTTTCGAGAACCGAGCAGACGTTCGAAAACCGAGCACGACATCAAGGCAAAAAAACGTTCGAAAACCAACAGTTCGGATTCCAAAGCGTTCGAAAACCGAGGTACCACTGTAGTTACACTAACCAGATGAAGCATTGATTGCATAGACAGTAATGTTTCTATGCAGTACCTTACCACGTTAGTGTAACTGCTGTCTACCACTCTGCTCTCTGCCTATCTATGATATATATATATATATATATATATATATATATATATATATATTTGCTGATAGGTACTTGTAGCTAAATACTAGGTGGTGATACTATAGGCGTACGAGCCTGCGGGTAGGTGGGATGGTGCAAAGGAATGCCCCCAGTGCACCAAACTGGTTCATCTGCTTATTTTCATTTTAATAAAATACTTGAAAATGGTGCAGTGAACATAAATAATAAGAAGATCATCACTGGAATCACCAACTTTTCAGCTATCACGAACCTGGTGATGATATCACTTACCATTAAGTCTTATCATTAAAGGAGAAGTCCCGTGAAACTAAAAAACAGGAAGGCACATGGATGCTGGTGCCGGCCATACATTGACCAAGCAGGCGATCCATCAGCTGGGTATGTGACATTGCAGCTGGAGGAGTTTCAGGAGGCCGGCATCTGTCACCGAGTCTCGGGAGCAGCGCTCAGGGGCTCAGGCACTGGTAAGTATACTTTGTTATTATGTTCTCGCACCCCCCTGCCTTCCTGTCATTATTTAGTTTCATGGGACTTCTCCGTTAGGTAAGTACAGTACTAGTCAAATATTTGGACACATGATTTTATTCAATGATATTCATTGTTTGTTTGTTTTTTGCATTGTAAATTCATAATAAAAACATTAAGTTATGAACGAAGACATATTATAATAATAATAATAATTATTATTATTATTATTATTATTATTATTATTATCTGTATAGTGCCAACAGATTCTGCAGCACTTTTTTTTTTTACACACAATACAGGGGTCACATTTCATTCACACATTACAGACTTAAATAGTTAACATAAATTTATCCAGCAAAAATCTTTTTCTTTCAAATCAACTGGTTTCAGAAAGTTATATACATTTGTAATTTACTTCGATTTAAAAAATCTCAAGTCTTCCGCTACTTATCAGCTGCTGTATGTCCTGCAGAAAATTGTGTATTCATTTGAGTCTGACAGGGTGCTCTCTACTGACAACTTTGTCCGAGACAGGAACTGTCCAGACCAGTAGCAAATCCCCATAGAAAACCTCTCCTGCTGAATGTATGTTACCACAATTTTATATCTATATAATATACCGAATGTTATTACTGTTGTTTCTATCTTCTTTGTTAACCTATATGTTAGCTTGCTGTACAAACATGTTAACTTTACTGTTGGCACTAAAGTCAGTGCTTATAGATTTTCTCTTTTGTAATATGTTCTTAAAAATCCTAATAAAAACATTGAACCAGAAAACCTCTCCTGCTTTGGACAGTTCCTGACATGGACAGAGGTGGCAGCAGAGAGCACTGTGTCAGACTGAAAGAATACAACACTTTCTGCAGGACATACAGCAGCTGATAAGTACTGGAAGACTTGACATTTTTAAATAGAAGTAAAATATAAATCTATATAACTTTTTGACATCAGTTGATATGAAAGAAAAATATTTTCACCCCTTTAAGTCTTGCCTTGTCACCGAGGGGAGGGGATATATATGCAATGTTGGCCCTGGACCTTACTCCAGTGCACCCTATTTGCATATGGAGAAAGCAGCGGAGATAGAGAGGTAGGAATCAAGATGGCAGTTTAAAAAATGCACCTTGCCACTAGGATCTACACACCGACCAGGTCATATAAAAAAAATTGTGTAACAGGAAGTATTACATTCACTTTAAAGCCGTAACTGAATAGGGTTAAACACACAATGTATTTGTTTACTGGTCCTATCTCTGCACAACACAACTAATAGTCACAAACATGTTATCAAAGGAAGAAGTTCCATAAATTAACTCTTGACAAGACATACCTGTTCATTGAGAACCATTCCAAGTGGCTACCTCATAAGGCTGATTGAGAGAATGCCAAGTATGTGCAAAGCTATCATCAAAGCAAAAGGAGGCGACTTTGAAGAATATAAAATATAAAAGGTATTCTGGTTTGTAGAAAACTTTCTATTTACATTTCAAAGAGTTTTATAAATCATAGGTTAAAACGCAAGGGGCAGAATAAGGACATAAAACAAGACTGGGGAGGGGATAAAAGCCAGGCAAGCATAAACACTGTACGAAAATAATATCACTGAAGTGGCGGTACAAGGTAGAGGAATATAGATAGACACAATGCAGCCACATAAACAGAGGCCATAGAAACCATTACACTGTGTATGAGATAACACACACAAAAAAAAAACAATAAGGAAAAAAAAAAAAAAAGGTCTATGTTTAAAATAGGGTAGACTGCAAAGGGCTGCTAAAAAGAAGAACCATAGTGACCCAGGCATCATAGAGAGAAGCAAAACGGTGAGGTACTTCTAAAGATGGATCTCTGCTATTTAATAAAAATTTAAATTACCTTCTACCTAGAAGTTTAGAGAAGGGGACAACCCTACCATATATTTAACACTTTTTTTTTATTTTTTAAATGTTGCTGAACATGATGTAAAAATAATAGATAAGTGATACTTACCTACGCTGGTTCCCCACAGCTTCCTTTCTACAAACATCTGGTCCCCTGCTGCTGACTGCTTTCGGTTCTAAGAGTTGGAGTAGCACCTGCCCGCTCAGCCAATCACTGGCAAGACAGGAAACTGCTTCATCCAGTGATTGGATGAGCGGGGAGGATCTGCTTTTCCCAACTCCCCAAAAGCAGGCAGAAGCAGTAAGCATCAAGGGATCAGATGACCAAATACAAATATACAAAAATATGTACATAAGCATGTTTTAAAGGGGTACTCCAGAGGGGAAAAAAATGACTAGTGTCAGAAAGTTATACAGGAACTGTCCAGAGCAGTAGCAAATCACCATGGAAAACCTCTCCTGCTCTGGACAGTTCTTGTTATGGACAGAGGTGGCAGCAGAGAACACTGTGTCAGACTGTAAAGAATGCACCACTTGCTGCATGCAGCAGCTGATAAAGCTATTCTGTACCTACAATCTGTCATCCCAAAAACCATTTGTACCTTCGGATAGCTGCTTTTAATCCAAGATCTGTCCTGGGGTCCGTTCGGCAGGTGATGCAGTTATTGTCCTAAAAACCAACTTTTACTCTTGCAGACTTGTGTCAAACTGCTGTGGCCTAGAGTATCTGTGCCCTAACTTTGCACCACCCCTCCGTCCCTCCTTCCCACCCTCTTCATCATTAGGAATGCCACTGGCAGGATTTTTCCTGTTCCTCTTCAGTAAACATTGCACAGGTGCCTTAATGATCCAGCCCATGTGCCGGGCTCACACAGCTGATGAATAGGAGACAATCTGCCTGGAGCATTCCTAATGATGAGGAGGAGGGACGGAGAGGTTGTGCCAGCCTAATGCACAGACACTCTAGGCCACGCCACTTTGACACAGGGCTGCAAGAGTAAAAGTTGTTTTTTAGCACAATAACTGCATCACCTGCCGAACGGACCCCAGGACAGATCTTGGATTAAAAGCAGCTATCCGAAGGTACAAGTGGTTTGGGAGGGGACAGATTGTGGGTACAGAGTCACTTTAAGTACTGGAAGATTTGATATTTTTTAAATAGAAGTAATTTATAAATCTGTATAACTTCCTGACACCAGTTTATTTTAAAATATTTTATTTCCACTGGAGTACCCCTTTAATACTTTCCCCCATACTTATATACATCCAAAAAAGTACACTGGCTACATACTTTCCAGAAGGTTGACCCTTACTTTGTGATACCTCTGTACACTATAGGCATGTTTTATACATAAGCAATACATACAGCCCAGGGAACCTTCCTTCTAACTTTGAAGGGCACTGCAGATCCCGGCTGCTTACTATTTAGCTGTAATTTCTGCCGATCTGTTGATGGAACGTTTGCTCCAGGTACATTGCTGCAGTATAAAATTGCTGACTTCTTTTTCTTGGTCTATGAATAGAAGCGAGGAAAGAAATGACAATATTAGCACTGTTCCCACAGAGACAAGGGCTTCTCTTTCATAGCCAGAAGCAGACGCCATATGTGAATGTAAACACAGAAATAATCCTGCCATATTTTTATGTTTATTTTGTTCACATTAAGAATAATTTGGTCTCGGCTTTATGTACATACTCATTCATCTTAATCTAGATTTTGGTACAAAAAGTAAAAGATTCCAGAATTTATACGAAAATAGGAATCGGTCCACATTTGCCGAATATATATTTGGAAGTTGCAGCACAGCATAATATATGGGGGTTGCAGTAGGTTTTGTCATTTTCAGCAGGACCTGCCAGATTCTAATCTAATGAATGAATGCCTGCAGATCCAGCCAGCCCTCAATTCTTAAAGGGGAACTCTGGAGGGTACCCATTTTTAAAATTTCTTTGTAATATGACTTCAGAAAGGGGCGACACGGGATGCTGTTTCAACAAATGTTCATGTTGGGAACCTATGCTGTGTATAGGGGAATAATTTTTAATCTAGATCTAAGCAACAGGTGTCACACTCAGGCCCCCCAGCTGTCACAAAACTACAATTCCCATTATGCCTGGATAGCCAGAGCTTAAAGGAGAAGTCCGGCAAAGATTTTTATTAAAGTATTGTATTGTCCCCCAAAAGTTATACAAATCCCCAATATACACTTATTACGGGAAATGCTTATAAAGTGCTTTTTTCCCTGCACTTACTACTGCATCAAGGCTTCACTTCCTGGATAACATGGTGATGTCACTTCCTGGATAACATGGTGATGTCACTTCCTGGATAACATGGTGATGTCGCGACCCGACTTCCAGGGCTGTGCGGGCTGTGGCTGCTGGAGAGGATGATGGCAAGGGGACACAGGGCACTGGAGGGACACTGAGCATTCCTCTGCCGTCATCCTCTCCAGCAGCCACAGCCCGCACAGCTCTGGGAGTTGGGTCGTGACATCACCATTTTATCCAGGAAGTGAAGCCGTGATGCAGTAGTAAGTGCAGGGAAAAAAGCACTTTCTAAGCATTTCCCGTAATAAGTGTGTATTGGTGATTTGTATAACTTTTGGGGGACAATACTATATTTTAATAAAAATTTTCACCGGACTTCTCCTTTAAGCTTTGGCTCTCCAGGCATGATGGGAATTGCAGTTTTGCAACAGCTGGAGGGCAGAAGGTTCCCCACCTCTGATCTAAGCCCTGCAAGGGGAGCTTGTCCCCCATGTAAATTGTGCAGCATTGCATGTGCTTGGTCACTGATCAATTCGTTTTCTATAAGAATTGCGAACAAATCCAGGTTTCACACTTGGTGATAGAGAACAATTGACATTTGTTCTTGTGATCAGTGGGGTTCTCAATAGTTGGACCCTCACCAATCAGCTTGTTATCACCTATGCTGTGTATAAAAAGATAACTTTTATTCTAGATCAGAATGTGGGTACAGAGCCGCTTAAAGGGCCTTTTTACGTGGGCCGATTATCGCCCAGGAGAATAACTATAATAATGCTTTTATTTAACAATAATGCTTTCATTTGTATAGCGCAAACGGATTCCGCCGCACTTTACATAGTTTGTCAATAGGCTTGTGTAAAAATGACAGCAATCGGCTGAGGACAGGGAAAACGCTGCTGGCTCAGCTGATAGGGTCTTTTAATCAGGCCTTTAAATTTATTGTTATCAGCCGCTAGCTGACAACAATAAAGGGAAACTGACAGCACGGATATGTATATATATATATATATATATATATATATGTGCTGTCAGTTTCCAAATCACTTACCACGCTGCATCTGGCTCCTCTCCAGTCCTCTGGCCACTGGCTATATCTTCAGGCCGCCACCTCTGGAATAATAGACAGCCAGAGGAGGCAGTACCTAGAGATTCAGCCAGCGGCTGGAGGACTGGAAAAGTCAGACGTCGGATCACAAGCAGCACAGGTGGTAAGTATACACTGCTGCTTGTAATCTGGAAACTGACAGCACAGATATTTATATATCTGTGCTGTCAGTTTCCAGGGCTGCACAAACAATACAGTGATCGTGTGTGCAGCCTGGCCACTCAATTTATTATGCCGCGTAAAGGCACTGCAAGCAAGCACCGGTCTCGCTCATCGGTGCTCATTTGCTGGCGCACCAGACGACAATTCTATTTGTCTAAAAGGAGCCTTAGGATGGGTATGCGGCCGGTATTATTATAAATGGGGCATGCAGCTGGTACTACACAAAGCTTAGCATTATAGAAATGCTTTTTAGCAGCTGTGACTGGACGTCTTCCTCAGATAGATAAGAAGATGAATGGTATACATTACAGACACGTCCTGAATACAGACTTTATGTCGACTGCCAAAAAGCTGGAGAGTTGGATCAATTTTATACAATAGTATAAAGGATACTAAAACAATAGCACTAAAGAGGCTGAGAATGAAGAAAGTGCACTTTTATGCCGTTCATTTCTTTTTTTTTAAGGACAGCTATGCATTATGTAAAATTTATTCTACATTTCTCGATATCTGTCACCGCTACATTTGCATAGTGCAGATCTACAGAATTGGCTCCCTGAGGAATAAGTGCTCTGGCTTCATCACCTGCCTCTTGTTTCATCTACTGTCTGATAATGGCCTGGATGTATTTGGACGATACCCAGTAAACACAGAGTATAAAAGTGTAATTTAATAGACAGTCCGACTCTATAAAGCTGGCGATACACATAAAAACGCTGATAGCATCTCAACTTTCCTGTTACATGGTGCATTTTAATTTGGCAGGTTATTACTATCGTAATGTTGTTTTAGCATGTACAGAGATCATCATCACTCACTGTACCCCAATGGGGCTCACAATTTCAATTCACTATTTTAGGAAGCCTATTGAAATGGGTTTGAGATGAGAAAACTCACACAAAAACAGGCAAAACATAAAACTCTATGGGGGAGATTTATCAAACTAGTGTAAAGTAGAATTGGCTCAGTTGCCTCTAGCAACCAATCAGATTCCACCTTTCATTCCTCACAGATTCTTTGAAAAATGAAAGGTGGAATCTGATTGGTTGCTAGGGGCAACTAAGCCAGTTCTACTTTACACCAGTTTGATAAATCTTTCCCTTATGTGAATGTTGTTTTTGGCCAGATTCTGACCCATGACCACAGTGCTGCAAGGCAAGTAATAATAATGATAATAATAAAGAAAAAGATAAAGTTTTTCTTGCAATGTCAGTCCACGTTGATTGATAGAATATATATAATACGGGATACATGGGGCTTTGGGATTAATCTTCCCTTAGGCTATGTGCACACTTTGTTCTTTTTAAGAAAAGAACGGACGGTGATTGCAATGAAAACAGTGTCCGTTATCTTCTGCAGGGGAGGAATTGCATTGAAGTGAATACAATGCTGCCCGCTGTGTTCGGACAGCGTTTTTTTTAAAGGGGTAGTGTGGCGCTAAGCAATTTTTCACAAAATAACACACATTACAAAGTTATACAACTTTGTAATGTATGTTATGTTTGTGAATGGCCCCCTTCCCCGTGTTACCCCTCACCCACGCTAAACCCGAGTGTGGGGCATTATACTCACCTGATTCGTGTCGACCCCTGGCCGCCATCTTGTGACAATGATGTAATTTTTGGGAGGCCGGCCGAACCGCTGCAGCTGCCCCTCATGCCGGCCCCCCTCTGCCGCGTCATCAGCTGCTCAGCCGCGATTGGCTGAGCATAACTAAGCTCAGCCAATTGCGACTGAGCAGCTAATAACGTGGCAGAGGGGGCCGTCATGAGGGACGCGTCATCTGCTGCTCAGCCGTGATTGGCTGAGCTTAGATATGCTCAGCCAATCGCAGCTGATGACGCGGCAGAGGGGGGGGGGGGGCGGCATAAAGGAGGGCTGGTGCGGTCCCGCGAAGACGACGTCATTGTCCCCAAGATGGCGGCCGGGGTCGACACGAATCAGGTATGTATAGTGCACTACACTTCCGGGTGTGGGGGGGACACAGGGAAGGGGGCTATTCACTAACATAACATACATTACAAAGTTGTATAACTTATGTGTTATTTAGTGAATAATTTTCTAACGCCGCACCACCCCTCTTACGTCCGTTCTTTAGAACGGTTGTCAAAATAATGAACATGCCTATTGTTTCTGGACAATGTTTGCTGAACAACGTCCGTAAACCATAGTTGGGGGAAATTAATTAAGGGTTTTGTGCCTATTTTAAAGTGAATAAATAAATCGTTCTATTTATGAACCAGTATTTGACAGGCAATTTTTTTTTAAAGGCGACTTTTTTCAATCTGCCTGTTTTGAGTATTCACCAAACTGGTCACTACCAGTTAAATATATGCTTGTGCAATTTTTACATTTTTGCAACTTTTTCAGCGACTTTTTACTTAGATGCATTCACTATGGCAGCGCTACATTTTAATACATCAGTAACAAGATATTGGAAGAAAATATCCACCAATTAAAAGAGTCACACACATTAGACTCCTTAGTAAAAGTCCCTCAATGTTCCTGCAGCCGATACAGCAGTGCAGCTGGCAGTGTACCTAGCAACGGAAGGTGTTAAACCTTGTCTGAACATAGCCTTAAACTGTTTATACAAGTAAAATAGGAGACCATGCCAATTTTAGCAAGATCACTTTTTCTGAATATGTGAATGCCAATAATTTTAACTTTTATCTATTACCATTACGTCAGTGGCCAATTTTAGTGAGAGGACATCATAAAGATTGTAGCATAATAATAGTAAGGTTGATGATAAATAATTACATGAAATAATTGCTGAATCAAGGGTGCATAATGGATCTTCATTTCCAATGCTGCTTGGACTATTGTAGAAGAAAGAGCCAAATTAGATGAAAGCTCAAAGGTAAAAATCAGGAAAGCCCATGCTGGTGTTAAAGGGGTATGTCGAATTGTAATTTCTATTTAAAAACTACTAGATAGTTTATACCAGGACGGTGACTGTAATAAAAAAAGGTAGAGTTTTTTCCCCAGGCAACCACCTATAGGCCATGTTCACACTCTGTTAAATAACGTCCGCCATTTAAATTTAAAATAACAAAGGCCGTTGGTTCACACATTGTTGTTTGCTGTTGTTGCCGTTTGGTACTCAAAACAACGGCCCTTACTTTGAGTATAAGAAAACGGCCGTACAAAATTGTTGTGTGAACATAGCCTTGCAGTGCATCAATGTGGGCACTGACTGGCAGTATAGTAAGAGCTGCTTCCCACTACACTGGTATGCTGGTAGCACATCTTTGTTCTCCTTCACCCCCCACCCTTCGAGGAAGAGCGGGCCACAGTGTCCTCTACAGTTGGAACAATTATTGTATTTTTGAACTTAAAGACGCACCAAACTATAAGATCCAGCCCTGGTTTAGACAACTGGAAAAAGGAAAACAATATTTCAAATCAATTAGTCTTCCTTGGAGTTCTAAGAAAGGTCTGTTAGGTTAGTGTCATTGTTTTCTACCCACTGAAACAAGCAGCAATGCTTCATTTAGTTAGTGCATGATGTTTCGCTATCCAAGTTAGGCTGGAGTCACATATAAATATAAGGGCTTTTCTCTATTATGGCGTAAGGACCCTATCCTAACGCTGGGAACACAGCCTCTTAGCACTTTGTGATCGCCCTTCTCTTCTGCACTAGCAGCAAAGGCTAGCATATGAGCATGTGGACTACAGTCTGGACCTAGACTTGCAAGTCCAAGTACTGTCAGCAGTTCACAACTGTGTGCCCTAGCCAAAGCCAGTAGACTAGTGCAGGAGGGAAGAGCACACTTTATTTACAAATGTTTGTGTTTGTTTGTTTTTTGGGTTTTTTTTTTACATGCTGGTATCCTGAGAATTATGTCAGATTTGGTGTACTAGGTAATGACTAACATATATATAAAACATATATAAACAACATATATGAAAAGGTCAAGAAGGGATATAGAGGTCTTTCTTTTTTAATAAAAAAAATTTATATATATGTTACTTTACAGTTTGACTTTGTGTTAGCCCACAAAACAGGCTAACACTAATCTTCACATTATTACCCTAGTATCCTTTGCCACAGGGGTACTACAAAGAGTAATATTAGTTCTGTAGTGTAAAAAAAAATGGTGCTCAAGGTCTGGGGTGGTAGCAGACTAGTATTATTAGGCTGGGAAGGGCTAACATCAATGGCTCTTCCCACACTGGTATTACTAGGCTGCTGCTGTTTGTTTTTCTGGCTGGTTATGGAAAAGAGTTATGTCCTCTCTCTGTTCCATAAACAGCCAGGTATTTTTTGTGTTTTGTTTTTGCAATTATAGTAATATAATTTATTGCAAATTTGAAAAAAAAAATAAAATAAAGACCACATAATGTGCAACTACAGCCTAAAGTTTTATTTTAGAGAAAAGGAAAAATATATTTTTCTGGTCTTTTTTTTTTTTCAGGTAAGTCTACAGGCTTTGCTTTTATATCATGTTATACACAGCTTTTTTGTTGTCTCCCGCTGAGCTCTTGTTGAATTAGTGTCTTCTGTAGCAGATATTTTGTAGTCTATAAAAATGTACTGAACTTTATCTTGCAGCCATTGATATATGTTTTCTATTTCTGCCCATTGGCTTACTTTCGGTGGAGCTGGAAATGTTTAGTATTCCTGTATGAGCCGAGCGAGCCTGAGGCTTGTTTTATGACACGGCTTGCAGACTCTTTTATGTATGTGCATTTGAAGGTATAAATAACTGTGTTCTACATTTACATCCTCAAATGATTCCAAGCCAAATGTGAAGCGGTATACTAGCCGATGCCATGCTGCACTGCAGATGATTATGTTCTGAATTAATAAAGTGAGTTAACCAGTTCTTGTTTCCCATAGTTCATTGCCCCTTAGGCAAAGCCAGGTACATGGAGCCTGGACAGTGGTCCCTAAAATAGCCAAAGGCACTACTATATTGCAAAGGCAGTTCTAGGGGGAATACCTATGTAAAATTGTATCCAATGGAACATGACACAATACAGAATCAGTGAGAAAAAACTCTATTTCAATTTGGCTTACTGAGGTACACTATGGGCCCACTGATCCGCAGATGCAGCCATTCTGATGCCCATATCTATGGTCCCCACTGACCTACACTTCTCAATACACCCTCTGGGGCAATCACTGGCCACAATGTGACCTGCCCTATCAGCCAGTAATTGACTGAGCAGACATTTCCTTGTACTGCGAAGGGACCAGGAAGCATTGATCAGTGAGGAACCAGTGAATAGACACTGTCATTTATGCAAACTTTGCAAAGCTCAATGGTACAAGTGAATATAAGAAACTTTGTAATATATCTTATCAGACAAAAAAGCTTAATTTTCTTGTCATCAAGCATCTTCCCTCTGCCAATTCCATCTCACTGCTAAAGTAGTGGTGGACGGAATTATAATGGAGCCCTATGGCCTTCGCTGTACGCTGCTGCACGCGTCTGCCCCTTCATTCTAATGATTGGTGGACCCTGGACCCCGACCAATACAAACCTTTCACAGATCGCCGTGGGGTTCAGAGGTCAGACCCCCTGCGACCTTCTACTTTGCCCTATCCTATGGATAGGGGAAAGGTAATTTTCCCAGAATAGCCCTTTAATGCAGAAACAAGGCTTATCTCCCTGTCCTATCTCACGTACCCATGCCAGTCACTACACATTTATTGTCATGATTTTTAATGGTAACTATGCTCCATTTTTTGTCCCTTCCGCTGTGTAATAAAACATGTTTGTAGTACATTATTGTACATGTTGATTCATGTATCCATACAATGGCATATACTATACTTTAGTAGGATAATTGCCGTGAAGCCTACAGTGCGGGTGATCTTTATGTCATGCATGGAACAAGCCCTTGGTTTTCAAAAAACCCTCTCATCGAATCTTTTAGAGTATAATATGTGGAGGTGCTTTACATTGCTTAATATGTGGAGGTACTTTACATTACTTATAATGCAGCCAAAGGACTATACAAGACTATAGAAGAAATGTAGATGATGATGATGATGATGATGATGATTATTATTATTATTATTATTTTCTTGCAATCTATCACATTTATCCTTTTATCTTGACTCATCCAACTGTTATTATGCAGAATTACTGATACTGCTAATGGGTCACGCTGTCTACATGCCTATTATTAACAGAATAAAATGGAGTTGTTACCATTCACTGTACTGCATACATGTTATTTCTATGCAGTTGCTTGACAACAGAGTACATCATAACTGTGATCACCTAGGAGAGCTGAACTCACCGGTGCACTCCAATTATATATACATCCATCTGTACGCATGGCCCTTCATAGATGGTAGCTATATCCTGGATTAGTCAGATGAAGAGAACCACAAAGCCTTTGTTTGTTCTGCATGTTATGTAGTAATGAGGTTCCAGATGTGACAGCAGTCTTGTGTCATGCAATGATCTACTGCTATATACGCTGCTGTAATATTTGGTTTTACAGGTGACAGTCAGTGGCCGCACCTCTTTAGACACAATCTCTCAGGTCAGAAATCATATTCATTTTAATGGAGAAAGCTACAAAGTCAAAAGCTTCATGTTTAGAAACTATTTATTTTAAAAAAAAAATAATGACATCACAGTATGGAAAACATGGAGTTTTGGTCTGCAGCTTGTATTGTGGATTACATACACAGTTCTCACAGGTTTGTATGTGATTAATGGGCAAAGTTCATAGGAACAACCTTTTTTCAAAAAAATTTTTTTTTCAATTTTAGGGAGAGAGATGAGTAAGGAAAGGAGGGCAAGTATTGGCTGGGATGCCATGTAGGAAGAATGCTTAGGGGTAAGGCTACATAGCAATTTTAGGGCCATTGATTTCAGATGGGCTTTTTACACTGTCCGTATATTTACAGATCCATAAAAATTACTGACATGCTCTAGTACTGACCATAATCGCAGTACAGATTCTCCCATAGACGTCAATGGGAGTATTCACAATTTTTGCGGAAGTAACGTCTGCAAATCTGCAACAAATCTAGGTGAATAATTGTTTTAAACCATTCCCACTTATTTAAAGGGGTACGTACTCCTGTGAAAATCTTTTTCTTTCAATTCAACTGGTGTCAGAAAGTTTTATAGATTTTTATTTACTTCTATTTAAAATCTATCTCCAGTCTTCCAGTACTTATCAGTATGTCCTGCAGGAAGTGGTGTATTCTTTCCTGTCTGACACAGAAGAGGTTTTCTATGGGAATTTGCTGCTGCACTGGAAGTTCCTGACATGGACAGAGGCTGCAACAGAGAATTGTGTCAGACTGGAGAGAATACACCACTTCCTGCAGGGCATACAGCTGCTGATAAGTACTGGAAGACTGAAGATTTTTTAAGTAGAAGTAAATTACAAATGTATATAACTTTCTGACACCAGCTAATTTAGGGGGGTGGATTAAACTATTACCTTCCCCTTTTTTGCTGAACCGTAAAAAAAATACAGATTGCAGGTATTTTTTTCCCCAGATCACGGACAAAGATTGCAGACATCATATACGGTCCTGAAGAACTACTGAACGTGTGAATGTAGCCTAAATGATTGACACTGTGGTTGTGTAGCGACATGCAACATAGCGTGACCACAGCACAGTTGCCCAAAGTTTAGATTTTTGGTTAAAGGTTTCAAGTCTCAGGTGCAACTTTCCTAGCATTGACCTCAAGGCAAGTCATAAGCAACTATAACCTGTTTCTGATTGTTCTGCAATTTGTCTATTGTCAGCTGCACAGGGGCCCAGAGATGGGACAGGGCCCACTCAGCCAGAGTTTTATTTTCTTTCTATAGAACCATTTGGGCCACAAAGATGTGCCTAACACCATACAGGGGGCACAGAGGGGACGTAAATACTGTATGAAGGGACAGAAAAGGTTTGTATACTATAATGGGATACATATGGGGCCAAACGCTATAGGGGAACCATAGAGGGTGCTGTATACTATATGGAAGCACAAAGGGGGCCTATGGAAGCACAAAGGGGGCCTATGGAAGCACAAAGGGGGCCTAAAAAAACATAGGGGCAGAGAAAAGACCTAACTATATATGGGGGCACAGAGAGTGCCTAACAACTTCCTTTTGCTCATCCCTCTGGAAAAAATGGAAAAAAAATCCAGCACAACTGACTCTTCTCTCCACCACCATCACCTGTCAATGGAGAGTTAGGAGGCCACCATATTGCTTATGCAGTAGGCAGAATAAACTAGTGGTGGCAAATTCGGCTGACTTTAGTTTAAGATGTATGGGCACTAGAGATGAGCGAACCTTGAGCATGCTCGAGTCCATCCGAACCCGAACTTTCGGCATTTGATTAGCGGTGGCTGCTGAAGTTGGATAAAGCCCTAAGACTATGTGGAAATCATGGATATAGTCATTGGCTGTGTCCATGTTTTCCAGACAACCTTAGAGCTTTATCCAAGTTCAGCAGCCCCCGCTAATCAAATACCGAACGCTCGGGTTCGGATCGACTCAAACCCGAACCCGGTTCACTCATCTCTAATGGGCACCTTTGTATTTGTAAGAGAAGAGCTTCCTTGTCCCTCTTACCAATGACTGTTTATTTGCTTTTAATATATATTTTAGAAGTTGTCAACCACTACTAAGACGTGGGAGGACAATGTTCCCCCCATAAACACATTGGGCTATATCCATTCATCCACTGTATTCTTTGATAGCTGCTATTAGCTAAACAGCACATAATAGTTTGCTGACAGATCTGCTCTAGGGAGGTTATCGACTATGGAAATTGTCAGGCACAGATTGTATTAGCGGCCCCGTTCTCCAGGTTTTTTCTTAGATACATATACAGTGAGAGCAGAGAAATGTTTGCATTTTCTAGAAAGAATAACTGATAATTGACATGGGTACATAGGAGAAATAATCAGCTCATGTATATTCTCATTAATCCACTAATAGCAATCTATCAACTTTGGCACTCTGGCTATTGTTTTAATGAATTGTTTAAATAAACTTGGAACTTTTATATGAGCTGAAGGAATCAAGCTTCTTCATTTGTCATTGACACCCCGGAATCCAGGGGCTCCACCTTTGTGCTCTATAAACCTATGTGATGTAAGGAAGCATGAACCTATAACACTGGGAGCTGACCATCTTTATTTGTTCCTGTCTGGCACTGTATTGTTTGTAGATGCATTTAGCTTGTATACATTCATATAGTATTTAGAGCTAAAGTATTTAGAATTCATGATGACACAGTCTGTACAGACAGACTGCAACAGGGGCTAGTGTTAGTAGTAAAAGTGCACAGTGTAGCTAAATGTAAAAACGGTTAAAGGTGTCAAGTTATATAGATTTATAAATTATAATAATATTTATTTGTATAGCGCCAACAGATTCCACAGCGCTTCTATTTAAAAATCTCAAGTCTTCCAGTACTTATCAGCTACTGTATGTCATGCAGTAAGTGTTGTTTTCTTTTCAGTCCGTCACAGTGCTCTCTGCTGCCACCTCTGTCTGTGACAGGAACTGTCCAGAGCATGGGGATTTATCTGCAGCTCTGAGCATGATATAGAGCTGACATATTCCATTTAAAGTGGGTAACTGAGCTAAAGAGAAGTATTAACTTATTTAGAGCAAAATAAATAAAACAAAATGGCAGTAGAAAAATGAACATGAAAATTGGGAAATGGTCTATGTTGCTTAATGGAACTACCCTTATTATAGATCAAATTTTGAAAAGAGCATTATAAAGAATAAAAGCTTTTCTGTGATTGGTCAGTATTGTGATTCAACTTTTATGAATCTAATTTTTGGCCTCGGTCATGTAATGAGGACCTATGGGTATGTTAGAAATAGTCTTGCCTAGCTTTATTGGCTCTTGGATGCATATACCACTTGGCATGCTATGTTGAGCATATTTAAAGTACCATGTACCCTCTATTTGCTAATTTCCTGGCAATCAGGAGAAGGGGTTTATTGGCCAACCTTTTAATAAAGATTGCACTCACCTCAATAGGCAGCACCTGTGCCTGGTAACACAACCATTGAATTGTATATATCCATGCAAATGTACAAGGAGGGAGGTTGTTCCAGAGTAGAGATAAGTGCAACTGGAGCTTGCTCAAGTCTGATCGTTCAGCATTTGAACACCCTTGTCTGAAGAAGTTGGATGCAGCCCTAGGGAGTCCTGGAAACATGGATACAGCCTATGGCTGCACTCAACTTCTTCAGTCACCTTTACCTCCCAAGTGTCCCTCTGTCCCTCTTTGCCCCTTACATGGCCCCCTTTTTTTTTACCTAGAAATGAGATTGGCATTAATAAACTTTCTATGTTGCTCTAGGAAGTGTCTGGTTTCTTACTTAATAGACACAAACTTGCATATTATTCCATGTGGTACAAGTTGGATCCTAAAAATTGTTATATTCAGATGAATCATGTGACATTATGGGCCCTTTCACACATCATTTCACACATGCAGACTAAGGGTGGTATTACACGGGCCAATGGGGGCCCGATAATACCTGTAAACGAGCAGCGATCTGCTAGATCGTTGCTCGTTTACTTGGCCTATTACATGGCCCGATAATCGTTAAACAAGGGCTGCAGGGACATCGTTACCGATGTCCTTGCAGCCTTTGTTTAAACTGTATACATACCTAATCCATGGTCCAGGGTTCCTCTTCTTCTTAACTTCTCCCCGGGTCCGCGCACTTCAGCTTCACAGCGGCTTGTCTCTGCTGACAGGCCGCTCGGCCAATCACTGGCTGCGGCGGTTCCGGCCTGTGATTGGCCGAGAGGCCTATCAGCTGACACAGGCCGCTGAGAAGCCGTAGCGCACGGGACCCGGTAAGAAGCTCTGAGGAAGAGGAACCCTGGACCATGGATTAGGTATGTATTCTTCTTTGCTAATCGTCAGCGTCGGCCGCGCACCGCTATTACACGTAGCGGTGCACGGTCAGCGTCCGACGATTATAGGTCTGAACTTATATTAACGATCAGCCGATGACAACGATCATCGGCTGATCGTTGTCTTTAGTACACGGAACGATAATCGGCCGAATCGGGCCGATTATCGTTCCGTGTAATAGTACCCTAATTGAGTTCTAGGGCTCCATACACACAGCTGTAGATCTTACGGATCCATTTTGGGAACATGATTCCTGACACAAAAAAATGATTAAGCCATTGGGCATCCATGTCACTTACCTGACAGTGGGTCCCTGCAAATGCACACAACAAGTTGGGAGGTATGGTCACCGGTATTTAAATTGGACTCGATTGGATGCTCAAATTGCGCTCATCTCTATTCTGGACACCTTAGAGAATAAACCCTCAGATCTTCTATGGATGTCACTGCTCAGGTCCTTTTGTCTATTTATGTAATCCCAGACAGACTGGATGATGTAGAGATTCGGGCTTTGTGGGGCCATATCATCACCTCTGGGATTCCTTGTTTTCTCTACAATGAAGAATAAAAATTAAAAAGCAATTTTTCACAGTTTTTTTCTTTTGCACAGTACTGTAGTTGTAAATTTTTACAACACCATAAAGTGAGAACCATCTTTGTCGCGTAGCCTTTTGTGATCAGTAATGATCTGCTCTTTTCCTTTCTCAGTACTATTCGGTAGAAATCATATATGAATATACCCTCGGCATGTGAGCCATTACAATATTGAGTATATTTAAATGACTCTATTTGACCAAGCTCAGCTTCAAATATTCCAGTACTCCTAACATTGGCTCTATGAGAAGATTTGCTTAACGGGAGCGAGGCGGATTATTTTATCACATTTATTTTACTGAAGCAGAAAGATCTTTTTTTTCATTTCAGGCAGAGATAGCCCTTAATACATGTTCTCTCCGAGATGCAGTGGTTCTTTAAGTTGCGGCAATATGTATGATTTATCAATGGCTTTCATCATTCGGCTCCTCGCTGTTATAATGTGATTCACACACTGGAAATGATGGTGTAAAGGCTCTTACAATACACGGCTCACTGATTTAATGTTACTGCAATTCGGATGTATAATGCCTGGCCGACAGCGTGCTTACCAGACTAAACAAATGTCAGGCATTATTCCTCCATGCATTTGTCATCTCTTTTTTTCTGTCCGATTTTTATATAGCTGCAGTGCTCCAGTGTAATATACTGAAGAGTCTGTTACAGCTCAGCCTACAAAACATTTATTTATTTTTTTAAGAACTGAATTTTTGGGGTTTTATTAACCCCTTAAGGACCGGGCCTAAAATGGCCTTAAAGGGGTTGTCCGGCGATAAAAAATTATTCACAGAATAACACACATTACAAAGTTATACAACTTTGTAATGTATGTTATGTCTGTGAATGGCCCCCTTCCCCGTGTTTCCCCCCACCCACGCTAGACCCGGAAGTGTGGTGCATTATACTCACCGCATCTCGTGTCGTCCACGGTCTCCGATCGTCAGCAGTGACGTCTTCTTCGGGAGGCCAGCGGATCTTCCCGAGTGCCGGCCGCCCTCTGCAGCGTCATCCGAAGCTCAGCCGCGATTGGCTGAGCATAACTGAGCTCAGCCAATCGCGGCTGATGACGCGGCCATGTCATCAGCTGCTCAGCCGCGATTGGCTGAGCACAGTTATGCTCAGCCAATCGCGGCTGAGCTTCGGATGACGCTGCAGAGGGCGGCCGGCACTCGGGAAGATCCGCTGGCCTCCCGAAGAAGACGTCACTGCTGAGGATCGGAGACCGTGGTCGGCACGTGACAGGTAATGTATAGCGCACCACACTTCCGGGTACACGGGTGGGGGTGGTGGGACACGGGGAAGGGGGCCATTCACAGACATAACATACATTACAAAGTTGTATAACTTTGTAATGTGTGTTATTCTGTGAATAATTTTTTATCGCCGGACAACCCCTTTAAGGACCGGAGCAAATTTTATGAATATGACCTGTGTCACTTTATTCATTATTATAACTTCGGGATGCTTTTACCTATCCGGCTGATTCTGAGATTGTTTTCTCGTGACATATTGTACTTCACATTTCTTGTAAATTGGAGTCGATACTTATAACGAATCTTTATAAAAAAACCAAAATAACGTGAAAAATTGTAAAAAAATGCATTTTTCCAACTTTAAACCTTTTCTGCTTATACAGAAAATGGTTATGCCACATAAATTATATATTAAATAGCATTAGCAACATGTCTACTTTATGTTGGCAGCATTTATTAAACTATATGTACACGCAGCGATCGGGGAAACCGCGGGCGTAAATGTACGCCCGTTTGCGTTAAGGCACGGGTTTTGGGGGCGTACACTTACGCCCGCGGTCGTTAAGGGGTTAAAGAGGTACTCCGGAATTTTTTTTTCAAAATCATCTGGTCTCAGAAAGTTATACAGATTTGCAAATGTGTATTTTATCCATGCTGACGTGGTGCTCTCTGCTGCCACCTCTGTCCGTGGCAGGAACTGTCCAGTGCAGAACCAAACACCCTAGAAAATCACTCCTGCTCTGGCAAGGACCTCTCGGAGGCACCAGGACATCAGCCGCTATAACCTCACAGATGATGTCTAGATGGGCAAGATCTGTCAGACATCTTGCGCACAACCTGACTAGAGATGAGCGAACCTCGAGCATGCTCGAGTCCATCCGAACCCAAACTTTCGGCATTTGATTAGCGGTGGCTGCTGAAGTTGGATAAAGCCCTAAGGATATGTAGAAAACATGGATATAGTCATTGGCTGTATCCATGTTTTCCAGACAACCTTAGAGCTTTATCCAAGTTCAGCAGCCGCCACTAATCAAATTCCGAAAGTTCGGGTTTGGATGGACTTGAACCCGAACCCGGTTCGCTCATCTCTAAACCTGACCTCCTGCAGGATTTGTGCGATGGCGTACAGCCCTCCACGTCCATACAATGTGCACCTGTTCTACAGTTAAAGTTCAAGTTTCCCACCAAGCTTGTGCACCACTATAAGTGACTGACTGTAACCTCTAGGAATAGACCTAGATGTTTGCACAGCAACTGTCTGCGACATTTATGCATGTTATTGTTGCCAAGCAGGGAGGATGTCAAGGTTTTACTACACACAAAAGTGAAACTTTAGGTCTAAGCACAGGGCCTCCCCTCACCATTCAGAAAACTAATCTCTCTGTTATTTCCTTAAGACACCAGGGCCTAGCTACAACTTCTGTGTTTGCACCCCCATAACTATACTCTAGTCAGAACTAGTGTTTTTTTTTTTAGAGAATATAGGCTACGTTTAATGACCTCTGTATCCTGCTAATGGCAGAGACTCTGCATTTGATTACTGGTGACTAAAGAACTTGGAAGCAGCCCTAGGGAGTCCTGGAAAATATGGATACAGCCAGTGTCGGACTGGGATATCTGGGGCCCATCAGAGGAAATGATCCTAGGGACCCACCAATGCAGAACCAGTAAGAAACAACATGTCAGTCAAGGTTACTGCAGGTTCTAAAGCTGGGGGCCCACCAAAGAATCCTCTGGTGGGCCAGTCCGATATTGGATACACCTACAGAACCAGAAACACAAGCCCAACCTAGTGGATAAAGCTAACCATCGGTGAGACCCCTAGGTAAACCTAGAACATTGCAGCAGAGTTAACTGTTCTTTTCTAACTGCTGTCCTGATTCCTGTCTCAGTTTTCAGAAGGATTGAAGAAAAGATAGTCGCCCAGTGTAGATAGATAGTTGAACCCTCATTTACAGTACCCTCACTGCAAGTTTCATTAGCTTAACATGACTAGGTTGGAGGATACTTGAATAAAGCAGATAGGATAGTCTCTAGATAAGGTCCCCACAGATGGACCCTGGCCTCCAGGCCAGGCCGTGGAAAGTCTCTTTAGCAGGGACAACACTTTTACTCCTTCTCTTACTCTGACTAGACTGAACACCCCAATCTGCTCTCTCAGCATAATACTCTTCAGGGAGCTATCTGATTGGGCAGCAACACAACAGGAGACATACTACTCTAGCTTGTGATAGGCTAGGAAGATAAAGGCGGAACATCTGTGGGGCATCCAGCTCAGGGATTGGCTCTCAGTCAGTTTACCAGAAAAGTGGCATACAGAGGAAATACATGAGATCAGTGACAAATAATAACCTTCCTTCAGCTGTGCCAAGTAGTACATAAAACATGTGGGACATCTAGTGGTGGGAGAGCAGAATACTACCTTAATCCCAGAGCATACATACAAACCTACACATGCTAGACGCAGTAATGGCACACCCAACTTTAAGAGACTGCATCACTATTGAGTAGTTTATAAATCATTTGAGACATCTAGTGGTGAAAGAGCAGAATACTGCCTTTTTCCCAGAGCATACACACAGACCTACACGTGCTATACACAGCAATGGCACACCCAACTTTGGGAGACTGCATCACTATTGTGTGAAATTCTTTGAAATAATATTGACAAGCATGTGTGCTAGAATACTCCTTTTCTGTAGGTATACCCAAACCCTCACTATGGAGCTGTATCAAAATAGCATTCAATCCAAGCAATCCAGCAGGTCCGCTAATCATGATGTAACAGGGAAAATGTATTGTTTATGATATTTCGAAGCATGTGGGAGAAATCATAAATTTAACATCTGCCATCGGTGTTTGCTTTACAAGCTGTCATAAAGTCATGCATTAGCTAGGAACACTGCCTCTATAAAGAGGTGGGGGAGGCATATAGCTTGTGGACACAACGGATTCCTGGCTTTTGTTGCTTACTTTTACAACCTGTCTGCCGCAGATTTTCAGTAATTAACCTACTAAACACTTCAGCCGCCCCTCATATATTCTACAACAAAGCCAAAGCCTGAAATTAGCTACTGATGTCTGATATAAAAAGGGAATCTGTCAGCAGCTTCATGCTGAGCTACCCACAGGCAGGATAAAATAGCGACAGGCTTCCTCATTACAACAAACTGTATTTCACTCTGAAATGCTGCAGTGTTTAAGAGAAGTCCTAATCTTGAAAAGAGTCGGCAACGGGTAGAAATGTCTGATATCCAGCTATCCTGCTTCTCACTGACTGCCTTGGCTTTATCAACATGTCTTTCTGTATTTGCTTATATTGGTCACACTGTTTCATAATAAGAACTATATATATATATATATATATATATATATATATTTACAGTAGTACCTTGTTTAAGAGTAACTTGAATTGAGAGCGTTTTGTAAGAAGAGCTCACAGTTTTTCAAAATTGTAACTTGGTTTAAGAGCATTGCTTTGGTTTAAGAGCTCCCTGTACTGGGTGGGAGCGCGAGTGGAGGAGGGGCATGGCCTGCATAGCCGGGTCTACAGCCCTGTGCTCTGACCCAGGAAGTCTCCCTCACCTTCCAAATCATAGCAGATCCACTTCAGGCTGGGGCTTACATCAGGGGACAGGACTGTGGAGGTAATCTCTCCATAGCTGTAACCCCTCTCTCCCCAGACAGAGTGCTGCATTATGTGCCCCCATCTGTCCTGCTCATTCCTTCATACTCCCTGCAGTCTCTGTCAGCCCCTATATTTCCCATCCTCTCCATTACTGTACAGTAACTTATAATATCATATATTCTGCTGTTTCTGAATGTTTGTTTCATTTGTTTTAAATGTTTTCAGAATAAAAAAATCATTATTTTGGGGGTGTGGGACCATTTATCTGCATTTCAGTAATTTCTTATGGGAAAATTTGCTTTGGTTTAAGAGTCATTTGGATTACTAGCACAGTCCCGGAACGAATTATGCTCGTAATCCAAGGCACCACTTTATATGGTTTAGCAGCCTCTGAAATATTTTTAAACCAAGTCAGGGTAAAAAAAAAAAAAAAACTCACCTGCCCCGTTTCCCCACTAGTGCTGTTCCTACCCACCACTTACTGTTGCTTCTTATAACACTGAGTGGTCAGTGATTGGCTGAGCAGCCAGTTTCTAGGTCTCAGTGTCATATATGTATATATGTCCTATAACATTTACTGAACTTCACTTAGAGGTAGCTGCACTTTTTATACGAATACTCTTGAGATTTTTTTTCCTGACATGTCAATTTTTATGAGCGGAGAGGCACGGAGATCAGAGGCACGCGAGCCCTCCCATAGACTGCCTTTATGACACAGAGTCTGGCAGGATTCCGCAACGAAACTCTCTGCCTCTTTTACTCAGTGTGAACTGGCCCTTACAATATTAAAGTGTCACTGTCATTAAATTTTTTTGCATAAATCAATAGTCCAGGCGATTTTAAGAAACTTTGCAATTGGGTTTATTAGCCGAAAAAAGCATTTTTATAATGAAAAAGCAGCTTAAAGCTCTCCCCCCCCCCGGTCTTCATTGTTCTCTATAGAGAGGGGAGAGATGAGGCACCAAAACAGGACAACAAAGAGTTGATTTACAGCTACATCACTGGCTATCTCCTCTGACATCAGCACTGACCTCTATGACCTCTGAATAGGGGCTTTCAGTGGCTCCCTGTGGTGTAATTCTTTGTTCTCTGCTGCCGACTAATCTCCCCCCTCCCCTCTCCATAGCACAGACAGGACCTGAACAGTCGAGATTTCCTGATTCTGAGCAGTTGATGACAAAAAGGAGAGGAGGGGGGGACCTGGGAAAAGTCTATTTAAATACAGATAATGGCATATTTGTCTAATAACCCCAATTACAAAGTTTCTTAAAATCGCCTGGACTATTGATTTCTGCAAAACAAATTTTTTTAACGACAGTGACTCTTTAAAGTTATATTACTTTGTAATATAACTTCTTTAAAATAAAGGTAGAATTTTTTATTTAAACATCACATATTAAATGGCAGCACTAAGGGAAGACATGGGCCATGCTGCTGCCACCAACGTTCGTGGCGGGAACGGCAGGGCTGTCCAAGCTTTGCATTTTCTCATCCAGTGCTGCCACACAGTGCTTCTGATACAGTCTTCTCTGCTGGGGGCAAGCTTCCTGTCACAAACTCTAGGGATGTCTACAAATCTGGAACATCTTGGGTATTTTCTTTAACTTATGGCTAGAGATTTGCGAACCCAATCATCTGGCATTTGATAACTGGTGACTGAAGAAATTGGAAGCAGCCAGTCACGGGGTGCACTACGGACATGTGAATGTAATTTTTAACTTGCAACGTCGGCCCCTTTCAGTTAACACTGCTGTCCTTGTAACATTCTGACTCCCAGTCTATCCAGAAGATGGCACAGGGCTTCTGTCACTGTTCACTGTATATAGGTACCAATGCAGTAACTCTGCCTAACAGCTGATTGTTGGTTGTCAGGTGTTGGCACCCCACTAATAAGTCACCAATGGCCTCTCCTGTGGATAGGCTATCAATGTTATAAACCTGAACAACCCTTTAAGCTGCTAGACACCACTCACAAAAAGGTGGCTTGCGGGTGAACATTATGGAAAATGTAAAAAGTTTACACTACAGTGATATTATATCATGAAAGTAAGTAGAAGCAGGAAAGGCGATAACCTTATCTCAATTTATTGAATCAAAAGCCAAGAACAGTTGCAATCTTCATGGACGGCAATGCTCCAGCTCATCAATATCGCATCATTAGGGAACAGATGCTGGAGACAGGTGAACCTCACATGGAGTGGCCTGCACTTTCTCCAGACCTAAATCCCATAGAAAACCTACAGGATCCGCTGAGTTGCCATGTAGAGGCTCATAACTCCGTACTTCAGAACCTCAATGACCTGAGGGCCGCCCTTGAAGAAGAGTGAGATGCCATGCCTCAGCAGACAATAGGGCGACTTTTGAACAGCAGGAGACGTTGTTGTCAAGCTGTAATTGATGCTCAAGGGCACTTGACAAGTTATTGAGACACTGACACTTCTTCTTGAGGTATCTTCCTATTGGTGTTGGCTTTTGTTTCAGAAATTGAGATGAGGAAATCACCTTTGCTGCTTCTACTTAAATGCGCCAGCTTCATATCACTGGAGGGGGAACATTTTAAGTTTTCCATAAATTTCACCCGCAAGCCAAATATGCCTAACCTTGTGTGAGTAGTGTATATCTAGAGAATCTTTAGGCTATGTTCACACTACGTAAATGCCATGGAAATCACGACCGTTGTTACTACTTACGTAGTGCTGCAGCCTGAGGGAATCCCGGCCGGAGTGTATACACATGGTATACACTCCAGCTGGGATCTCTAGCGGCGACGTAGAAAACGGACATGACAGAAAACCCTGTCAGTTCACACAACAGAGCGAGCGGCTCCGACCGCTCGCTCCGTAGTGTGCTGTGGGAAGTTCTGATGCGGGCGCGCACGGATGCGCCCGCATCAGAACTCTACGGCCCAAAAGATCATCTGGCCGGTACTGCAGTACCAGCCGGGATGACCTTTTCAGAGACCGACCGGGTCACGGAATGGCCGGTCTCTTACTAAGTGTGAACATAGCCTCAGACTGTCTGGTGCAAGTTTTTCCTATTAGTTGAATTACTTTTACACTAAAATGTATGCCATTCAACAAGGGGTTGGTATTTTTGAGCGATCCAGGCTTGCAGACATCAGGGTCCAGATACCATGAGGTGGTGAACATTCTGACCTTGACCCCCGCATCTGCTCTGTCACTCAATGATACTTTTTTTCAGAAGAGTAGGAGCAGATCTCACATGTTCAAGCATATCCCAAACATGTTCATTGGGGTCCCAGTTCGGCCTGGGTAGTGTGGAGAATTTATTGTAGTGCTTCTTCAACCACTCTGTAGTGATCTGAGCCCGATGACATGAAGCAATTTCCTGTTGAAAGGCGGCACTGTGGTTGGGGGAAGACCCTCTGTAGAACTGCCTGCAGGTGGCCATCTAACTGGTCCCCACAGCATTCATGATGCAATGTTTGTGGTATGATGATGGAATGTGCGGTGGATGTGGACACTTTGGGGGAGACTTATCAAACATGGAGTAAAGTGAAACTGGCTCAGTTGCCCCTAGCAACCAATCAGATTCCACCTTTCATTTTCCAAAGAGTCTGTGAGGAATAGAAAGTGGAATCTGATTGGTTGCTAGGGGCAACTGAGCCAGTTTCACTTTACACCATGTTTAATAAATCTCCCACTTTGTTACCAAACCGGTTTGACTTGGGTCTAAATGCCCTCTAGGTTTTTACCCTTTATCCTGCTCCATAAAGCTAGACTTCTGCTGTTAGAGGACACCACTTGCTCCTCCAGTGTGGTCCTGGTGTGGATAGCAGCTGGTCCTGGGGACCAGACAGTACTGGTGCATGGGGGGACAGGCAGGTGGCAAAGTCTGCAGGTCAGGTTGTCAACAGAAGAATGAGAAGAGTACCAGGAGGAGACAGAGGTATAGTCAAACACAGGTGGTGGGTCAGAGCAGGCGGCTCAGAATACAGGTCAATAATTCATGAGGGGAACAGAAGAGGCTAAACTGCACAAAAGGTAAAGATAAGAAGGTAGGAGTCTGAAATTCAGACATGATTCAGGATTAGATATGAGCGAACCAGGTTCGGGTTCGAGTCGATCCGAACCCGAACGTTCGGTATTTGATTAGCGGGGGCTGCTGAACTTGGATAAAGCTCTAACGTTGTCTGGAAAACATGGATACAGCCAATGACTATATCCATGATTTTCACATAGCCTTAGGGCTTTATCCAACTTCAGCAGCCACCGCTAATCAAATGGCGAACGATCGGGTTCGGATCGACTCGAGCATGCTCCAGGTTCGCTCATCTCTAATCCCTATACATTGCCCATGTTACATATGTATTACTATACATTGCCTTATACTGCCCACGTTACATATGTATTACTATACATTGCCTTATACTGCCCATGTTACATATTTATTACTATACATTGTCATATACTGCCCATGTTACACATACATCCCTATACATTGCCTTATACTGCCCATGTTACGTATGTATTACTATACATTGCCTTATACTGCCCATGTTACATATGTATTACTATACATTGCCTTATACTGCCCATGTTACACATTTATTACTATACATTGCCATATACTGCCCATGTTACACATTTATTACTATACATTGCCTTATACTGCCCACGTTACATATGTATTACTATACATTGCCTTATACTGCCCATGTTACACATACATCGCTATACATTGCCTTATACTGCCCATGTTTTGTATGTATTACTATACATTGCCTTATACTGCCCATGTTACATATGTATTACTATACATTGCCTTATACTGCCCATGTTACACATTTATTACTATACATTGCCTTATACTGCCCATGTTACATATTTATTACTATACATTGCCTTATACTGCCCATGTTACACATTTATTACTATACATTGCCTTATACTGCCCATGTTACACATACATCCCTATACATTGCCTTATACTGCCCATGTTACACATACATCGCTATACATTGCCTTATACTGCCCATGTTACACATTTATTACTATACATTGCCATATACTGCCCATGTTACACATTTATTACTATACATTGCCTTATACTGCCCATGTTACATATGTATTGCTATACATTGCCTTATACTGCCCATGTTACATATGTATTACTATACATTGCCTTATACTGCCCATGTTACATATTTATTACTATACATTGTCATATACTGCCCATGTTACACATACATCCCTATACATTGCCTTATACTGCCCATGTTACGTATGTATTACTATACATTGCCTTATACTGCCCATGTTACACATACATCCCTATACATTGCCTTATACTGCCCATGTTACACATTTATTACTATAAATTGCCTTATACTGCCCATGTTACATATGTATTACTATACATTGCCTTATACTGCCCATGTTACACATTTATTACTATACATTGCCTTATACTGCCCATGTTACACATTTATTACTATACATTGCCATATACTGCCCATGTTACACATTTATTACTATACATTGCCTTATACTGCCCATGTTACACATTTATTACTATACATTGCCTTATACTGCCCATGTTACACATTTATTACTATACATTGCCATATACTGCCCATGTTACATATTTATTACTATACATTGCCTTATACTGCCCATGTTACACATTTATTACTATACATTGTCATATACTGCCCATGTTACACATACATCCCTATACATTGCCTTATACTGCCCATGTTACACATTTATTACTATACATTGCCTTATACTGCCCATGTTACACATACATCCCTATACATTGTCATATACTGCCCATGTTACACATACATCCCTATACATTGCCTTATACTGCCCATGTTACACATACATCCCTATACATTGTCATATACTGCCCATGTTACACATACATCCCTATACATTGCCTTATACTGCCCATGTTACATATTTATTACTATACATTGCCTTATACTGCCCATGTTACACATTTATTACTATACATTGCCTTATACTTCCCATGTTACATATGTATTACTATACATTGCCTTATACTGTCCATGTTACATATTTATTACTATACATTGCCTTATACTGCCCATGTTACACATTTATTACTATACATTGCCTTATACTGCCCATGTTACACATTTATTACTATACATTGCCTTATACTGCCCATGTTACACATTTATTACTATACATTGCCTTATACTGCCCATGTTACACATTTATTACTATACATTGCCATATACTGCCCATGTTACACATACATCCCTATACATTGCCTTATACTGCCCATGTTACATATGTATTACTATACATTGCCTTATACTGCCCATGTTACATATTTATTACTATACATTGCCTTATACTGCCCATGTTACACATTTATTACTATACATTGCCTTATACTTCCCATGTTACACATTTATTACTATACATTGCCTTATACTGCCCATGTTACACATACATCCCTATACATTGTCATATACTGCCCATGTTACACATACATCCCTATACATTGCCTTATACTGCCCATGTTACACATACATCCCTATACATTGCCTTATACTGCCCATGTTACACATACATCCCTATACATTGCCTTATACTGCCCATGTTACATATACATCCCTATACATTGCCTTATACTGTCCATGTTACATATTTATTACTATACATTGCCTTATACTGCCCATGTTACATATTTATTACTATACATTGCCTTATACTGCCCATGTTACACATACATCCCTATACATTGCCTTATACTGCCCATGTTACACATTTATTACTATACATTGCCTTATATTGCTCATACATTACAATATATTGCCTATACACTTGTATACATTATTTCCCCATGTATTATACATACTCCCCTATATTGCCTATGCATTATCACATATGTCCCATACATTACACGTATATTTACTGTACATCGCCCATACATGACTATACATTGCCTTCTATAGAAGTGACATTCTGAGGTTTATAGAGGCAAACAGCGCAGCGTGTCACAAGTCACCCACTGCAGAACTACACTTCCCGGCATCCCCGGCGTCCTTATCTGATGACGTCACTACGCGGCGGCCTTGGATGGAGTAGAATGAGCCGGGCCTTGTGTATAGATGTGGCCGCCGATCCGGGGCCTCTCGCTGGACGCATCGTCTGAGGTAAATCATGTACACACAGTGCGTCTCTAGCCGCTCCCGGTTATTAGAACCCTGTTTGTGGTTGTTACTAAGCTTTCCCAGGCTTGTGAATTATACTGTTGTTGCCCGGCGTGTAAGGGATCGGACAACACTGTTATTGTCGTTGTTTTGCATGGCAATTTCTGATGGAGTGAATATAGGCGATCATCCTGGTTGGCACTAGTGGCCTTTTGGGTGCAGTAACCCCGCACGGCCACTACACAATGTATGGCGCTGTGTGGTGTACAGCTGGTCAGAGGAGTGGACAGACATTGGACTCCATCAATCATACACTGATAAGATAATCAATAATAAAAAGACCTTTGAGATGGGGATAATGAATTCATCTTGGGGTCACAGTCTCTATAGGCTTCTCTCGAATTCTTCGGGGCGCTGTTGTCCATCAAGCAGTAGAGGTGGTCCTGTGAGTAAAGACCCTATTACACAGGGTGATGCTCCATGCACTGTGTGTGGGACCTGCCCGCATAGCCAGGCACTGTTCAGAGGTTCCATAGATAGTGACTGAAGTGGTGGTCAGGCCTGCATGCTGCTGCTTCATTTACTGGGGGGCATTAGACCTCCGTTCTCATGATCGGTGGAGGACCAATGGTTGGACAGTCACAGAGCAGGTAGCTATCATCTATACTGTGCATGGGGTATATTGTTTAAAGTGACTGTACCACCAGGCCCAGGCAGAAGCACTGGAGGCGGCCAACCCACCTTTAGTGGGAAGAAACTCCAGCCCCTCCATGACATGACTCCATTATAATCAGTGGAACCCTATTATAGAGGGGCTGGGGTTTCCTCCCACTAAGGGTGGGTCGGCCCGCCCACCAGTGCTTCAGCCTGGGCCTGGTGGTACAGTCACTTTAAGTGTCAGTGTCATTCAAATTTTTTTTAATTTTTTTTTACAGAAATCAATAGTCCAGGCGATTTTAAGAAACTTTGTAATTGGGTTTATTAGCCAAAAAAAAATGCATTTTTATCATGAAAAAGCATCGTGAAGCTCTCCCCCCTGTCTTCATGGCTTGCTTATGGAGAGGGGAGGGGTGGAGGGAGATGAGGCACCAAAACAGGACAACAAAGAGTTAATGTACAGCTACATCACTGGGCTATCTCCTCTGAATTCAGCACTGACCTCTGAATACCAGCTTTCACACAGGTCCCGCAGTTTAATCCTTTGTTCTGTGCTCTCTGCTGGGGACTAATCTCCCTGCTCCCCCCTCCCCTCTCCATAGGTTTCACAGAGCCCGAGATTCGAGATTTCCTGATAATGAGCAGTGGATGAGAGAAAGGAGGGAGGGGAAATGGGGAAAGTCTTTTTGAATGCAGATAATGGCATATTTGCCTAATAAACCCAATTACAAAGTTTCTTAAAGTGACTGTACCACCAGGCCCAGGCTGAAGCACTGGAGGCGGGCCGACCCACCCTTAGTGGGAGGAAACTCCCTCCCCTCTATGATAGGGTTCCATTGATTCTAATGAGTGATGTCATGGAGGGGCTGGGGTTTCTTCCCACTAAGGGTGGGTCGGCCGCCTCCAGTGCTTCAGCCTGGGCCTGGTGGTACAGTCACTTTAAAATCGCCTGGACTATTGTTTTTTTGTTGTTGTTTTTTTTTGCAGAAATCAACAGTGACACTTTAATCTTTGGATAACCCCCTTTTAAGATGTGTATTGGTATGATACAGATGTAATTGTTGCTGCATTGACTTGTCTATAGACATTTGAAGGGCATGTCCTATCTGTTGAGAAGTCGGCTCAGCACCTCTGTGTCCCTGCTCACCTCCTAGCTGGCCCGGGAAGGGGGGAGCAAGGACGGGACACAGCGTTGCTGTCTCCAGGGATGATCCAAGCCTTAGGGTCCTATTACAAGGAGCGATTTTTAACAATTAACAACTATCGATAAACGATCGCAAACGAGATTGTTTATCGTTAGGGTCCATTTACACAGAAAGATTATCTGCCAAAGATTTGAACCCAAAGCCAGGAATGGACTATAAACAGAGGTCAGGTCATAAAGGAAAGCCTGAGATTTCTCCTCTTTTCAAATCCATTCCTGGCTTTGGCTTCAAATCTTTGGCAGATAATCGTTCACCATATAACACAGAACGATGGTCGTTAGTTACAATCGTTCCCATAAACGTTTACACTTTCTGATCCCAGCAAAACAATGGGCAATGTGCAATGACACTGAATGATTAGTGAAAAAATGCAGAACTTGAGCGAAGGAACGTGGAATTACAGTGAACGATTAGCAAGCGAATAACGATAATTTTAGGTTCAGATCTAAATAAACGATTAACGACATACAAATGATTTTTCGATCGTTGCTTGCAATTACACAGAATGATTATCATTTAAATTCGATCGATTTAACGATTTTTCGAACGATAATCGTTCTGTGTAATACCACCCTAAGGCTGCATTCACACGTCCATAGATTTGCAGACCTTATGGACGTTGAATGCATGGAGTGGGCTCTTTGCCTGCCCGTATAAAGATTATGCTGGCAGCAGGGAAAATCTTTGAGTCGTCTCGACACTGTTCTGACACAGTTGCGCAGCTCTGTCAGTCTCAAAGACTTTCCCCGCTGCCGGCATGATATTGAATAGCGGACACACGAAATTGACTCTGCAGACAATGTAAAGTCAGACTCCGGCCATACTTTACATTGTCTACCTATGGTTAATTGAAACACTTGAATGTGCCTGCATTTCAATTCCAAAGAAGTAATGTTCATCCAGCTGATACTGCAGTACTGGCTGGGATGAATTTCATAGACAGCGGCCGTTCTGTGACATGGCCGTGTCACAGAACGGCCGTTGTCTTACAACGTGGACATGAAGCCTAGGTGTGTAAGCTCAGTAGGAGGGAGCGGGGCTATACTTATTGCTCCTGAGGATCCCGGCCACCTCTGTCAGCGTGGGGATCCAAGGCAACAAGCTGTCAACACTACAAGAAGAGAAAGGGGCCAAACCTCAAAAGAAAGCATTTTCAAAATGACTGCCTTTTGCATTCTCTATCACCTAACAATAGTTGAGGTAATGAGAATACCCCTATTACTCTAAGTGATTATCTGCCAAATGGGACATATCGCCCTGTGTAATAGACCTCATTGCCTGACCGTTTACTTTAATAATCCAACGTTGGCCACATATCTCTCATGTAATAGGAGACGTGTGACTGACGGCCGATTATAGCAAACATCACGCAGCCCTGGCCGCATCCCCACCACCACTAAGCCATGTGATCGAGTGTCAGCACTGGTTCACACCGCAGCTCTGGCCGTGTAATACAGGGGTCACAGACATGCAGCCCCAGTGTTGCAGGTAGTCCAGGACATCCGAAGTCTCACCTGTGTGTATCAAATCTGGCATAAAGAGTTCATATTACTTAGAGGGCTTTCTCTCCTGGTTTCTGAAGGCTTCGTTTTCTATATTATGCTATAAACCACATGGCCTGTCCTCACCTTTCCCAATAAAGCCAAAGGAGCCACGGCCGAGTGCTGCATCTCCTTCTAGTCGTGGTTCTGGGTGTCCAAACTCACACGATGGGGCCCCAGTACACTTCTGATCAAGGTCTTGAGGCATCGCATGGCATCAGAATCAAGTGGCATGATGGTAAACGGCAGCAGCTCACGGGTGACTGGCGGTTTAACTGACAGCCACCGGGACAGGCCACATCTGCAGTCACACGCTTCTATAAAGATGGCCTCCTATGGACAAGTACATTTGTTTGTTTTCTTTATTTTACCAGCTATGTCTTGTGTGTCCCCTATGAGTAATCATTGGTATATAAGACTTTCTTTACACCATGTTTGAAGTGCCTCTATATTACATTGGCATACATCGCCCTCCCATGATAATAAAGGGGTATACTGACATATATATGAAAAAGGAAACATTGACTGGCTGAACAGGAGCCTCTGGTTGGCGGCACATTTGTACATATAAGCAGTTCACTCACAATACAGCATAGACAATAACAGTGTATTTACTAAGTGTTAGCTATAATCAGACCTGTATAATAATAATTATTAAAGAAAAAAAATAAAAATAAATATATACACACAGTATTTTCCTGCGTATAAGACTACTGTTTAACCCAATTTTCTCAAAAGTCAGGGGTCGTCTTATATTCCGGGTGCTGAAAAACTGCGGAATCGGATTGAAAAATCTGCGGTTGCCGCATATGGTGGGAGGAGCTCAAAAACGTCCGCATCTCCGCCATATGTGGCAACCATATACAGGGCAGAGCAAGCTGCAGGTGTCCGGAGTATAAAAAAAAAGGTAAGGTAGAGTGTGCCCAGAATAACACACCTCTTGCCCCATCTGGCCACCCTTGTATCCTACCAGTATTACTGTACCTCCTTCTCTGCCTCTCAGATCTCACTGCTGTCTGATGCTTTTAATTAATTTTTATTTGGTGTGTGTTGGCAGAGGGGTAGTCTTATACAGCAAGTATATCCCAAACTCTATATTCTAACTTGAAAAGTTGGGAAAGTACAGAGATTTTATATATATATATATATATATATATATATATAATATGTGTGTGTGTATATATATATATATATATATATATATATATATATACACACACACACAGTGGTACCTTGGTTTAAGAGTAACTTGGTTTAAGAGCGTTTTGGTTTAAGAGCTCACAGTTTTTCAAAATTGTGACTTGGTTTAAGAGCATTGTTTTGGTTTAAGAGCTCCCTGTACTTGGTGGGAGCGCGAGTTGGGGAGGGACATGGTCTATATAGTGGGGTCTACAGCCCTGTACTCTGACCCAGGAAGTCTCCCTTGCCTTCCAAATCATAGCAGATCCACTTCAGGCTGGGGCTTACATCAGGGGACAGGACTGTGGAGGTAATCTGTGCATAGCTGTAACCCCTCTCTCCCCGGACAGAGAGTGCTGCATGTATGTGCCCACATCTGTACAGCTCAGTCCTTCATGCTCGCTGCAGTCTCTGTCAGTCCTGATGAGTCCATGCTGAACACACAGCCCTTCCTCATTGCTGTCATGTGACCACACAGATCTCTGACAGCAGCCCTGCCTCTCTATTCTAGCATGTTGTACTAGGCTACTGCATTATAGGGATCTGCAGTTCCATCCTGTATCTACAAACTGCCGCTGTGTTTCAGGTTTATGCACTTATTATACATTATACACCACATGCTGATTGCTATACTGCACAGTAACCTATAATATTACATATTCAGCTGTTTATAAATGTTTATATTTTGAACAACATGTAAGACAAATGAAACAAAATCATTATTTTTGGGGTGTGGAACCAATTGTCTGCATATCAGTGATTTCTTATGGGAAAATTTGCTTTGGTGTAAGAGTGGATTTGGATTACAAGCAAAGTCCCAGAACGAATTATGCTCGTAATCCAAGGCACCACTGTGTGTGTGTGTGTGTGTATATATATATATATATATATATATATATATATATATATATATATATATATATATATATATATATATATATATACATACACACACACACACACACACACACACACACATATGGATGGGCTGGAATACGTCTGGTATTAGTAAGTAAATTGCTCCATGTATAACCAGTTTGGTAGCAGAGCAGGGAGACCCCAGGGAAATCACATTCCCTTTCTATGACAGCCTGTATGAGGGATTACTGTACATTTCTAGGCTTGTGTCCTGCTGGATTATCAGACTTCTCGAGTCTTTCAGGATATAGCCGCTCTTCCTATTGTATTGTGTTAACAAGGTCTTTAGGGTATGCTGTCAGGTTTCTATTGTAGTTTATCATGCTAAGAAAACTCAGCAAAAATGTCAAATTGAGAATATGTCATACAGCAGTAGGGGGCGGCTGTAGGAGGATCAGAACTACCGTATACATTTCCTACAGCAGTTTCCTATGGTAGTGGTGCTGCCCTCTGACCACTGTTTGAGTCCAGTCTTATGGATGTACCCGCTGAACATATAGGGGGAGATTTATCAAAGGGTGTAAAATTTTGTCTGTCTGTACCCCAGAATTGTAAAGTGCTGCGGAATCTGTATAAATAAAATTATAAATTCATTTATTAAGTTTGTTTCTGTTCATCCCCTTTAGATGCCTCATGCTGAGAAGAACTTTCCTCACCATGTGCACGATTCATCCATTGAACCTTGCTTAAAGAAGTCCAGGCCGGACTATTCTTTATCACGGGCGAAGAGCCATACTGATGTGTACAAGGAATTCTCAGAGGAAAGATACTATCCATCGAGTAAATGTAAAAGTGAAGGAGGTAGAGGGGATATAGATGAAGGATATAAGTCAGAGCCTTTAAGACATCACACCGGTAAAGGTGATACTAATAAAAGAGACTGCAATAAAACTAACCAGCGTCCATTTGGACCTCCTGAAAGACAGAAACCAGGATATAACCCTGCTGTGCCATTTTCAGGAACCAGTACTACATTTATAGGACCACTATGTCAGCCGCCACCCCAAGAAAAATCTCTACCTGAAGTGACTAGAGATTCAGATGATGTTGCTTCTTCCTTCAGAATTGCTACGGTGGAGTTGGGTAAGTTGGCTAGTCAGTCGAAAGGCCAGGATGGGATGGACTATGAGCTGCGGCAATTTTACAAAGAGTTAGATGAGCTTGAAGCAGAGACTGATGAACCGTCTAAGTCGGTCACAGATGGGGACATCCAGCAGCGTATAAGCCCTTACCCTGACAAGGCGCCAGCTCTGCACCCAGCCAACCATCACCATGGCCAAGCACCTGCTTCACAGCCGGTCAGACCTTTGCCCAGCACACCTCCAAATTTGCTATCCTTTACTTGCCACGCTAAAGAAGAACCAAGACCTCCACTACCTCCCAATAACCAGTTTTCATGTGTTGGTCAAGCCCCATATCATCCAACAAACTCTTCATTCGTAAGCCATGCAATACCACCTCCAAGGTTTGAAAGGCCTCCTCCACCTACTTTTATAGTACCTTATGGCCCTCCTCCACCACGGTACAATTATCCAATGACTTTTCCAAGGCACGGTAACCCACCACCCCTACAGCCGCCTCAGAACTTCACTTACAACACTCGAAATGAGCGTCCTTCCTGGCATAGATCACCCATACCTCCCAAAAGCTGGTTCACCTCTCGGGAGATGCCGTATGACACACTATTTCCACAGGATAGAGATGAAAGGACAGGAAAAGACCCTCAGCATAGCGACCTTTCTAGACTGGAAGATAGACACTTTGGTGAACGGATATTATCCTATAAGGATAATGTCTCACATGAACTGGATAGACTCGGGGATAAAAAAGTATTGGTGCTGTTACGAGGAGTTCCTGGCTCAGGGAAAAGTACGCTGGCTCGGTTAGTATCCTAAGAACTGCTAGATGTATGCTTCCTACACATGCGGCCATCTCGCCTTTCATTCTGATATAGATCTATGGAGTCTTTGAGCAGTTGGAATTTAAAATGTGGACCCTTAAAGGAGTATATTTAAAGTTTATAACCCAATTTAAAGAGACACTTTTAGCAGATCTGTGCTGTCCTATCGGGGTAGCATAAACTAGTGACAGAGAGGCTTAGCAGAATGATGGATCATTTTCATTGTTCTGTGCAGCTGATCCAGAGATGTCCTCCTGGATAGCTATAACTGCACACTAGTCCTCTACGTTGTGTGTGTGTGTGTGTGTGTGTGTGTGCTCAGTAATCCTTGATATTAGTGTGCACCAGCTCCCTCTGCTTACAGCTGCTAATTGGTAGTTACCTATCTATACTGTGTGTGTGTGTGTATATATATAGGCAGACAGCTGTCAATCAGCAACTGTAGGATGAAAGGAAAGGTGTGACATAGTCCATTCTACTGCATCTCAGGAGGACAACCAAACAGAATAAGGTAAGTAATTCACTGTTCTGTTCAGCATTTCTGTCATTATTTTATGCTGCCTTTATTAAGGCACCATGAACCTAGTGACAGATTCCCTTAAAGAGAAGCAAGCAGCTCCTATAACTTACCCAGATTACAATGAATAAATGGCAACTTTAAGGGGTGAGTGTAAGGGTCTTGGGGCTTGAGCCCGTAGTGACTGACACCAGCAATCCTGTGATTGGTAGTCACTTAACTCTCTCTATGTCGCAATATAACATGATCATGAGGTATTGCACCTTTCAGGTGTCTGATCTTTAACCCCACAATGTGATTTCAGGGTGCCAATGGGTCGTTTCCCAAGCCTTCAGCCGCTGCCAAAGTGTGTCTGCTAATAGTCTGGCTCTGGCGGATACGAGTATTCTATACAGTACTATAAGGCAAAAATTCTGAGTGAAGGTAAAGAGGGTGTAAAAGATTGATTCACCGGACTTGCTTTGTTGCCTGTGTAGCGGCGGTGCCCGGATACTGCAGCCTAAGCGTCTATTCTCTTCAATAGGAGCTGAAGCTGCGGTTCACTGGCACCTCTGCTACCCAGGGCACCCTGCCGATCACATATATATATATATCAGCTATATATTGTTTTACCCCTTAAAGGACAACTCCAGGCAGGAGTCAGGGAGGCTGACAGAAATGATGTGCTCTCACCTCCTCGGCTCCAGTGCTGGTACAGTGTACCGCTGCTCTGGTCCCCTGGGTCATGACGTGTCAGAGCCACTCAACCAAGGCGGGACCCAATTACGGCCGCTGACTGGCTAAGCAGCCCTGACACATCATGACCTGGGTCCCCTCTCTAACCAGGAAACTGCCGTGGACCAGAGCGGCGGTATTTGGCATCAGCACTGGAGCCGGGGAGGTGAGCACATTATTTCTTTCAGCCTCCCCATCACTTTTACAGAAAATCTCCCTGCCCAGAGTTGTCCTTTTTAAATAGCAGCGCACATCCTAATATGTCCATTTACCTTATGTACTATTGAACTCCAATTGTAGAGCACTGTGTTACCTTGTGGATAACATTTCTTGTGTACAACCTGTGGCTGTACCCATTTTGGCATGATCCAGCAGTTTCATTTCTGTCATTTCCCAGTACGCTGCTCCGGCAGTCTCCTGACGGGATTGTCCTCAGCACTGACGATTACTTCTGCCAGGAAAATGGATACACATACCACGTGAACCGGCTTGGGGATGCGCATAGCTGGAATCAGAACAGAGGTGCGTGATGTGTACTGATATTAGAGGCAGAAGTCATGCTTTTTGGCATGGGTGGTGAACCTTCGGCTCTCTAAGCTTCGGCTGCCCAGGCATGATGGGAATTGTAGTTTTGCAACAGCTGGAGGGCCGAAGGTTCCCCATCCCTGCTTTATGGGAAGAAGTGTAGATCCTTTTAGTATGGACACAGTACCCTATGCTAGTAACAATGATGGGTGATGGATATCTCATTTGGGGTATATGGCCGTATTTCCTGATGTATACATCGGTCGTATTCCATTTATCTCAGGTGTTTTGCACTACGTCCATATGCTTTTCCTGCTGTGAAAGAAGACACATGTAAAGTGCAGTCTGCTGCATTTGCTATACAGTAACAAAATTTCCTTTGTTATACCGGATGTATTATTTAGAAACTTCCAATAGAAACCGTGATGGCCTTGCTGGATCGGTCAAATGCCAGGCGGGCATTGGCCACAGGATCATGACCTTGAACCTTTTTGTAACCTTTTGGATTATTTTTTTTTACTGCAGCCAGAAGAGCGCTGGATGACGGACGATCTCCTGTTATCATCGATAACACTAATATCCAGAGCTGGGAAATGAAGCCATATGTGCAGATGGTGAGGGGCCTGAAGAAACGGAGAAAACATTTACATGCAGATAACACGTCAGCTTAACAACAAGTCTAATTTAAATACCTTCTTTGTTTTTTTTCCTAGGCTGTAGACAGGGGCTATAATGTAGAGTTTTTGGAGCCAGACACATGGTGGAAACAAGATGCCCATGAATTGGAAAAGTAAGACAACCTTTATAGCATGGAAATGTGTTGTATGAATGTCATACAGGGGGTTCCCCCACCCCCTTTAAAAGCCAAACATGACCAGTAGTGCCTATTCCGGCGGTCCTGGCCTGTCTATGCATTATCTTATGTCAACAGGGTGCCTGGCCAGCTCATTTTGCTCTTTATGAAGCCTAAAGTGTAATGCGTCTGAAAATTATAAATGATAAATTTACTGGATGTAATGAGGCCTTACAGAGTACCTCACATCTGGATTTATAAATAATAAAAAACAACAACTTCTGTCTGTTATTTCTGTGGGTTTGAGCCTTGACCTGCAGCGGTTAGCTGGTCACCATATGTGTACCTATCCTTAAAGTAATACTGTCACCCCCCTCCCCATTACTCTCGCTTAATTTCATTCGTGGACAGTGTCACCTAGGCGGGGCTTCATGGCCCCATCTCCAGGCTGGGGAGAGGGCTCAAGTGCCGTGAAGCTTCACCTAGGTAACACTGTCTACCGATGAAATGAAGCGATTTTAGAGCAGTAAGAAGGCACAGATATGTGTTATACAGGTATACAGTGGTGCCTTGGATTACGAGCATAATTTGTTCCAGGACCATGCTTGTAATCCAAATCCACTCTTAAACCAAAGCAAAACTTCCCATAAGGAATCAATGAAATGCAGACAATTGGTTCCACACCCCAAAAAGTTATTTTTTATTCTGAATAACAAGTAAAACAAACATTTAGAAAGCTGAATGTCATATTATAGGTTACTGTAAAGTATAGCTAAGCAGCATGTGGTGTATAATGTATAGTAAGTGCATAAGAATGTAAAACAGCAGTTTGTAAATACAGGATGGAGCTGCAGATACCCATAATGCAGTAGTTTAGTACAACCAGGGCCGTTTTAATACATTGGTGGGCCCAGTGCACAGCCCTCAAGAGTGGGCCCCCCCTTCCCTTTCGGCACATTGTATAATGTACTGAATTTGCCCCCACACTGTATCAAGAGCCCCAATACATACAGTAGTTACCTTATAACACTATTTCCACCATACAGTGATTACATATTACATAAAAACTACACTAAACAAAACAGAAAGATATCACCAATAATACCATTACATAATACCGCCACATCATGACCCCTTACACTACAACCCTATAACAGAGTGCAGTTACATCCAGTGACTCACCGGGGGCGTCTTCTACGATCAGAGTCTGTCACCTTTTCTTTTTCTCTCCATCCAGCCTGGGCCACCTTGAAGTCTTCTCCTGGCTGTGAATCTTCTCTCCAGAATCTGCCAGACAAATATTTTAGGCTCAACACATACAGTAGCTAGGTCCCTTGTACCCCTATACAGTAGTTACACCCCTCTGTACCCCTACATAGTTACACCCCTCTATGCCTTCATAGTTTTAAGGTGTCCCTGTAGTATATAGACCCTCATGTGCTCCTCCAGTTATATACAGCCCTCCTGTGCGCTCCCCCATTAGTATATAGCCCCCCCGTGCTCTCCAATAGTATATAGCCCCCCTGTGCTCTCCCGCCAATAGTATATAGTTACCCTGTGCTTTCCCCCCAATAGTATATAGTCCCCCTGTGCTCTCCCCAATAATAGCCCCCTGTGCTCCCCCCATAGTATATAGACCCCTGTGCTCCCCAATAGTATATAGCCCCCTGTGCTCCCCAATAGTATATAGCCCCCTGTGCTCCCCCATAGTATATAGCCCCCTGTGCTCCCCAATAGTATATAGCTCCCCTGTGCTCCCCCATAGTATATAGCTCCCGTATAGTATATAGCCCCCTGTGCTCCCCCATAGTATATAGCTCCCCTGTGCTCCCCCATAGTATATAGCTCCCCTATAGTATAGAGCTCCCCTGTGCTCCCCCATAGTATATAGCTCCCCTGTGCTGCCCCATAGTATATAGCCCCCTGTGCTGCCCCATAGTATATAGCCCCCTGTGCTGCCCCATAGTATATAGCTCCCCTGTGCTCCCCCATAGTATATAGCTCCCCTGTGCTCCCCCATAGTATATAGCTCCTCCATAGTATATAGCTCCCCTGTGCTCCCCCATAGTATATAGCCCCCTGTGCTCCCCCATAGTATATAGCTCCCCATAGTATATAACTCCCCTGTGCTACCCCATAGTATATAGCCCCCTGTGCTCCCCAGCAGTATATAGCTCCCCTGTGCTCCCCCATAGTATATAGCTCCCCTGTGCTCCCCCATAGTATATAGCTCCCCTGTGCTCCCCCATAGTATATAGCTCCCCTGTGCTCCCCAGTAGTATATAGCTCCCCTGTGCTCCCCCATAGTATATAGCTCCCCTGTGATCCCCCATAGTATATAGCTCCCCTGTGATCCCCCATAGTATATAGCCCCCTGTGCTCCCCCATAGTATATAGCCCCCTGTGCTCCCCCATAGTATATAGCCCCCTGTGCTCCCCCATAGTATATAGCCCCCTGTGCTCCCCAATAGTATATAGCTCCCCTGTGCTCCCCAATAGTATATAGCCCCCTGTGCTCCCCAATAGTATATAGCCCCCTGTGCTCCCCAATAGTATATAGCCCCCTGTGCTCCCCCATAGTATATAGCTCCCCTGTGCTCCCCCATAGTATATAGCTCCCCTGTGCTCCCCCATAGTATATAGCTCCCCTGTGCTCCCCCATAGTATATAGCTCCCCTGTGCTCCCCCATAGTATATAGTTCCCCTGTGCTCCCCCATAGTATATAGCTCCCCTGTGCTCCCCCATAGTATATAGCTCCCCTGTGCTCCCCCATAGTATATAGCTCCCCTGTGCTCCCCAATAGTATATAGCCCCCTGTGCTCCCCAATAGTATGTAGCTCCCCTGTGCTCCCCCATAGTATATAGCTCCCCTGTGCTCCCCCATAGTATATAGCCCCCTGTGCTCCCCAATAGCATATGTGCTCCCCCTCCCATATAACATTGAAAAAAACAAACACTTTTACTCACCTAGGTCCACGCATTCCTCTTCTCTTCCCTCTTGTAGCCGCACTTCCTACGGTCACAAGAGGCTGCACTTCCCTCACCCTCGTGCCGACGCTCCAGTGACGTCGGGCACTAGAGGGAGAGTGCGGCCTCTTGTGACCGCAGGAAGTGCGGCCACAAGAGTGACTGACAGGGAGGGAGCCAATGGCTCTCTCTCTGTCAGTATCGCTGCTGCTGAAGCGCAGCAGCGGGCAGGCGGGGGCAGCGGCGGACGGGGGGGCCCTGCAGGGGGCACCATGGAGGGGTAAGTAGATTACCCATCCATGGCGCTCCCCCCTGACAGGCTGGTGGCCGGAGCCCTGTGCGACCGCACTGGTTGCACATAGCAACGGCCGGCCTGCTCGGGGGGGGGGCCCCTTTAACCAGTGGGCCCGGTGCACGTGCACCATGTGCCCTCTGGTTAAAGCGGCCCTGAGTACAACAGGCTAGAATAGAGAAGCAGGGCTGCTGTCAGAGGTCTGTGTGGTCACATGACAGCAAGGGGAAGGGGTGTGTTTAGCATGGACCAATTGGGAAGTGAAAATCAAAGAGCTGTGCAGGAGGACAGTGGCAGGAAGTTTTATATACAGCAGGGTGAATGGCTGAGTGTGAGTGCAGGCACATAGCAGTGGTGTGTATAGCTGAGTGTAAGTACAGGCACATTATAGCAGGAATGGAGAGGGTGGGAAACACAAGGGCTAACAGAGACTGCATGGAGCATGAAGGAAGGGCATATGTGGGCACAGTATAGCAGGAGAGAGGGGTTACAGCTATGAAGAGATTACCCCCACAGTCCTGTCCCCTGATGTAAGCCCCAGCCTGAAGTGGATCTGCTATGATTTGGAAGGTGAAGGAGACTTCCTGGACAGTGCTGTAGACCCCGCTATGCAGACCATGCCCCTCACTCACTCGCCCTCCCACCCAGTACTGAGAGCTCTTAAACCAAAGCAATGCTCTTAAACCAAGTTACTCTTTTAAAAAACTATAAGCTCTTCTTGCAAAATGCTCTTAATCCAAGTTACTCTTAAACCAAGGTACCACTGTATATTGAATGTGCAGCATCCAAGCTTGTGGATGGTGCATAGAACCACACAGTAAGATAGAGAGGTGACAATATCTCTTTAAAGGGGTTAACTAGGATTACAAAAAGTAAAGCTACTTTCTTGCAAAAACAGCGCCACCTCTTTCCTCAGGTTGTGTGCGATATTACAATTAAGCTTCATTAACTTCAATGAAACTAAGCTGCAAAACCCACACCCAAAATGAGGACAAGAGTGTTTCTGTTACTGAAAGAAAGCAGCCATGTTTTTTCCAAACCTGGAAAAATCCTTAATGTTGTGTTCACACCTACAGGATCTGCAGCTGATTTTCTGCAGCAGATTTCATTTAAATAACTGAACACAGCATCAAATCTGCTGCAGATCCTGTAGGTGTGAACGCACCCTTAGGCTGCGTTCACACTACGTATATTTCAGTCAGTATATTTCAGTCAGTATTGCAACCAAAACCAGGAGTGGATTAAAAACACAGAAAGGATCTGTTCACATAATGTTGTAATTGAGTGGATAGCCGCCATTTAATGGCAAATATTTGCTGTTATTTTAGAACAACGGCTGTTATATTGAAATAATGGCCATTATTTACTGTTATATGGCGGCCAGCCACTCAATTTCACCATTGTGTGAACAGATCCTTTCTGTGTTTTTAATCCACTCCTGGTTTTGGTTGCAATACTGACTGAAATATACGTAGTGTGAACCCAGCCTTAGGGTACAAACACACACACCGTATACGCAGCGTATTTACTGCTGCGATACGCAGCAAACACGCAGCAGATTAGATCTAATTAACTGAATCTGCTGCGTATTTGCTGCATATACGGTGTGTGTGTTTGTACCCTTAGAAGGATGATCGCTTTCATACGTACAATGATTAGTATGGTAACGGCCTGTACTTTACTCCAGAGCTGCGTTCACAATTCTGCTAGTGTTGAAGTAAATACATTTAATTTCTCTGTTGTCAGGAGGAACACACACAGAGTCCCACGTGAAAAGATTGCCCAAATGTTGGAACGATACGAGCACAATATGACTGTCCCAGTGGTCATGAACTCAGTGGAACCTCGTCATGTTCGCCCCAGTCTCCCGCCTGCAGAGGCCCGCCAGAGGTGGGGAGCCTCTGTTGACTGTTCACATAACACTTCAGCTTTCCATAGCAGATAAAGGTTTCCATCTTTATTGTTCTAGCTATGGGATTCAGGAGAGGAATGCTACAGAAATAGTCTTTCTGTGTGCATATGCAAGTATATCCTTTCCCCAACTCCAGTTTTTTGTTTTTTTTTATAATTTTATTTTTTTTAATTTATAACTATAAATTGAGGCACAGAAGTGTTTGCTGGCCATGTTGAATGCCATTTCCCTTTTTATTTCTGAAGACTTTATGGTGTATTCTGCATATAAGTATTTTAAAAAGACTCAGGGTAAGTTCTCTTTCTAACTGCGCGTGTCTCCGCACGTCGACTCATTTTTATCAATATCTATTTTATTTCTTGTGTTTACGAAAACGGCACGATATTTTTATGACTTCTCCGTAAACTTTTTCTATTGTAAAAAAGTAAAAATAATAACAATAAAAAAAAAAAAAGAACCCACTGTTCCCTGCTGATAATCTAGTGATTGACTTCATATAAAAATGTTTAATATTAATTTATTCTGGCTATTGGAAGTAAATCCTTTCTACTCTTAAGCAGTGTTGAGCGGAGATGAGAAACTGTTCGGATACGGCAATGTTCTGCGAACCCAACAGTTCGGCATCTGTGCTCAGCACTGCTCTGACAGTAAACTGACAGCACAGATATGTATATATCCGTTTCTTCATTTTCCGGATCAGAAGCAGTGCATACTTACCATCTGCGCTCCTTACGATCCAGCTCTCCCATCCTCCAGCCGCTGCTTTATCTTCAGGCCTCTGCATCCTCCAGAGTGATTGACAGCTGGAGTAGGTGAGGCCTGCAGATGCAGCCGGAGAGCTGGATGCCGGACAACAAGCCGCACGGATGGTAAGTATGCACTGCTTGTGAAACTGGAAACTGATAGTACGGATATAAACATATCAGTGCTGTCAGCTTCCAGGCCGCTTGATTTGTTGTGCTGTGTAAAGGTACGCTCGTTTGTGGTGGTCCGCGGCCAACAAATCTGTTCATGTGAAAGGACCCTTACTTAAGTTTACTCATCTCTAGTAAATACTTACATAAACAATATAAAACAGCCTGTGTTACTGTCTTTATAATATGATTGACTGGTCCTGACCGTGGGGGTATGTTCCTATTATTTGAAATAACTTTTGACATGGCATAGTGACATCAAATGTTTCAATTGTTTGGGACCTGGTTGTTTCAGTTGCATGTTTCTTTCTGCAACTTATGGTCTTTATAGATTTACTATACAATCTGTATAGAATCTAGAATACCCCTTTGGGCCTGTACACGAGCACAATCAGCAACCGTGCATATGGGGGCAGGTGGGCGAAGCCCTGACGTTTCTGCTTTCTTCAATTAGAGCTTTAACCAAAAAAAAAAAAAAAAAAATGGTAATAGGTCCCTGCCCATCCCCTAATGCTTCCAGTCAATGGGAGGGGCATTTCCGGTGCGGAGTCAACGTGTTTTTTTGCCACGGAAACAATCAGTTTCCATAGCAAAAAAAAACATACGGCTGTTAGCCATGAAAAAGCTCTTCATTTAAGTGAATCAGTCACCTAAAAACAATTGTTATAACGTTTTTAATCCATCGTAATACACCCCCTAACAAATTTCCCAACATATATCTATATCGTGGTTGCCTGCCAGGTATACCCCAAAAACATACTTCAATTCCCAGCTGTATGCTAATAGACTTGATCGAGTTATCTGGGGGTTACAACGTCTGTAGTCTGATGATTGATTTTAAGGGCAATTGAAATAAAGCATGTCTGAAGCGAAGGTACCACAAATACAGGAGTAGACTGGTGGAATGAAATGTCCAGTCCACTTTAGCGCAGCACCTGCGTTTTCTGCTTTGGTAGTGTAAATCTATGTATAATCTGTAGTGTTCACTAATATTTTGTAAGAGCAGGCAGGATAAACCATTATGGACCATAGAGAGTATGGAGAGTCCCCTGGGCAGTCCATATATCCTGCTATTATGGGTAACGTTTACATTTTGGCATATTGTGTATTCTATTGATTTATGACGTGTCTACTACTATTCCTCTGGAGATGCTATACTTTCTAATTCAAGAATTGTTCATGAATTTGTGGGGTAAGTTTCTTTCTACCAGTGTTGTCGTTGTCTTAGGGTGGTGTTACACGGGCCGATGGGGGCCCGATAATGTAAACGAGCGCCGATCTGCTAGATCGGTGCTCGTTTACTGGGCCTATTACACAGCCCGATAATCGTTTAACAAGGCCTGCAAGGACGTCCTTGCAGCCCTTGCTTAAACAATATACTTTACCTATCCATGCTCCAGGGCTGCTCCTGCGGTCCGCTTCTCCCTGGGTCCTGTCAGCTGACAGGCCGCTCAGCTAATCCCAGGCCAGGACTGCTGCGGCCTGAGATTGGCTGAGCGGCCTGTCAGCTGACAGGCCGCTCTGAAGCTAGAGTGCGTGGGACGGGGAGAAGCGGAGCGCAGGAGGAGCCCTGCAACGTGGATGGGTAAAGTATATAGTCAGTTGCCCGCCGTGCACTTAGTGTTTAGTTTTTGATCCTAGTTTGTGGATGGTGAGTTGGGGTGGGGAGCCTGCAGCCCTCCAGCTAAGGCTTTGGCTGTCCAGATGAGAAGTGTAGTTTTGCAACAGCTGGAGGGCCGAAGGTTTCCCATCCCTAAGCTAAGGCTTTGGCTGTCCAGGCATTATGGGAAGTGTAGTTGTGCCACAGCTGGAGGGCCGCAGATTATGATTTATTTACATTTGCCCAGTATGTGATGGATTACACATATGGGGCAGGTATAATGAGAATATTATTCTTACTGGGTAATATACATTACCATTTCATCAGTATATTAAGGAAGTTCTCAGTCTTGAATGACTAAATCGTACAGTAGTGGTGCCCACAATAGGCTTTCACATTGCAGCAGAGTCCTCCTGTTCACTGCTGGGCTGAAGAGCTCCAGCAGCAGATGGATGGCTTGTGTTCTGTACCTACACTGAGCCTCCCTGTGCTGCTTCTATAGTAATCAATAGCAGCTCTGCAGCCGTCTGATGGCAAGGGATAGCATCATAACTAAAGAGGCTGAGTTCATGTCAATCTGAACCTTTTTGTTCTGATATATACATTGGAAACAAAAGGTTCTGGCACAGAGTGGCTTATTTCTCCTGAAAGAAAAAAATAAATAAAATTTTATATATAATATATATATATATATATATATATATATATATATATATATATATATATATATATATATATATATATACACAAAACCAGGTCCTTCTGCACTGAATAGCATGATCCACTATGCAACACTTCGTCTATGTCAGTAAAAGCAGTAGTAGGTATACATACACTTATGATAGCTGCAGGATGAATGTAAGATAAGTGGACGCTGTCTCTCCTAATCCCATATACATGAACATGTGTTCTAGCGTTTGTGGTGTAAATAGGGTGGGGGGAGGGGGTATGTGCTGCCAGACAACTGCTCCCCCTTCCCCCCAACATCTATCAAGAAAGAGTCAAGGGGCCGCCATACACAATAGATGGTTGTCTGGTCCAGCTGAAATCATTTTTTTGCTGATGTGTCTAATTTGTATGGGGGGGATGGGGGGGCTTTAAAGGGGTTATCCAGGCTTAGAAAAACATGGCTGCTTTTTTCCTTTCCTTGGTTTGGTTGCACGTTTGAAGCGTAGTTCTTGCAAATAATGGAGCTGAATTGTAATACCAAATACAACCTGAGGACACAGGTGATGCTGTTTTAGCAAGAAAGTAGCTGTGCTTTTTTAGCCCTGGATAACCCCTTTAAGATCTCATTCAAGCATTTAAAGGGGTTATCCGGTATAAGAAAATAAATATAATCACCCCAGGCCGAACATATAACTGTCTAATACAGAGTAATCACTAGTAGTACTGGCATCAGCGTGGTTTTGCATGCTTCATCACTGACAATAAATAGAAAAACTACAAAACGTGTATTGTCTCCTCCCTCTTCCCATAGACAACACATCATTCTCTGATGTCACTGGAGGTTTGGCTAAATCTTGTCTCTGAGCTCTAGCCACGCCCCCTGTCATCTCTCTCGCTTTCTCTCTCTCTTTATAGTGACATTTAGAGAGAGTGAGGTGTGATTACAGCATGCTGCCTTGTGCTAAATGGATGTGTAACCTTACTGTGCAATAGTCTGGAGTGAAATGAGATGTTCTGCAACATCTTTGAGCAGGGAACCGGCAGGAGTCCTGGGGGAGGGGAGTAGGCAGGGTGGGAGGACTGAAGACTAAGGATATGTTCTTACTGAGCAAATGCGGCGGAATTCTGTGGAGGAGACGGGCTATGGGACACTGAGACAGGCGGGATTCTGCGGCAGAAATTCAGCTGCGGAATTCCGCCTGTTTTACTTGGTTTTACTTGGTTACTGTTTTACATACCCTAAGAGCTGAGGGAAAGCAATGCATTGTGGGAATTCAGGTACTAATCAACTGCTCAACCAGGAAATGAAACCACAAAATACAGAACTAAGACCCCGAAAAAAAAAAGGAAATTTTGGAGAGGCAGGTAAGCAATGCTATATGCTTCTGCAGCATGTTTATTTTATTATCTGATTATGGAGTACAGGTACTTTTACTATACAACTTTACGCAAATCTAACCTGCAGATAGCTCCCTATTGCACAGGAGGTGCCAAGGATGAAGGTAAGTCTCTTACTTTCATCCTCTGCGCCAATCCTTTGGACTCAGGGTGCATTCACACGTTCCGTGTTCCGCACAGAACACGGATGTGGAATGCTTGTATCGGACTTCTCCCCCCACCCGGGCAGCATCTGTGATAAGATGCTGGAAGCGGGGGAACTGTACAGATATGCGCCGCGCTGTAATGACAGAGCCACACGGCTGATTCATTACAGCGCGGCACATATCTGTACAGTTCCCCCGCTCTTATCACAGATGCTGCCCGGGTGGGGGAGAAGTCCGTTACAGGCATTCCACGTCCGTGTTCCGTGTGGAACACGGAAAGTGTGAATGCAGCCTTAGCCGTTTACGGTAAGACTGTTAGGAGCACTGCTCCTCCCCCATAGAGGCATTACGGCCGGCCAGCCCGCTCCACTGATTATCATTAGAAGGGGCAGGCTTGCCGGGGGCGGATCAGCGTTGTGGGTGCGGGGCAGTGCTCAAAACGATCTTACCGGACCGTGTAGTAAACGCGGGGAAGGCACAGAGGATAAAGGTATGTCTCTTATCTTTCCTCCTGCACAGTAGGGGGCTAGATTTGTCTAACCTGCTGATAGTACGCACAGACTCGCAGCGTAAATCTCGCTGCGAGTCTGTCAGGTCCTGGCAGGTCCCTTTCACTACATACTCGCAGCGGTCTGAACGACCGCTGCGTGTATGTAATTCTGCCGGCCCCTTAACCCCTTCGGCTCCCGCCCCGATGTGTCTGTATATACATTACCTGTCCTCGCTGCACGGGGTCCCGGCGTCCTGCTCTCCCGCCCGGCCAATCAGTGTGTTGCCCAGCCGCAGCCACTGATTGGCCAGGCGGGAGAGCAGGAAGCCAGGACCCCCTGCAGCGAGGACAGGTACGTATATACAGACACAGTGGGGCGGCGGCAGAAGGGGTTAAGGGGCCGGCAGAATTATATACACGCAGCGGTCGTTCCGGCCTCTGCGAGTATGTAGTGAAAGGGACCTGACAGACTTGCAGCAAGATTTACGCTGCGAGTCTGTACGTGTGGATAGACCCTTAAGCAGAGAATAGACAGACAAAAAGCCATCCAGATGAGAGGAGGTATAGTTGTAGCAGGCTAACATGATGCGTGGTGCCTAAATGGGGGGAAAGCTAAATAAGGCTGGGGCTACATAGCAACTTAAGCTGTGACATTGTCATGTTGCACTGCTGGGATTGTACTTGTAGGTTAATGGGGTGACAACACAGTATTTTGGGGGTCACACCGCGACCCCATTGATCACTATCCCTGCAATACAGCATTGGTGATCTTTTGGCTGTATGACCTGTGTAGCCCAGCCTAAATGTTAACACTGTTGTGTCCTGCTCACAAGAGCCTACGATAGAAAGAAAAAATAGGGGGACATGAGGTAGAAGTGCTTGCTCTGTACAGTGGTCCAGCCATGTTTTATACAAAAAATTGCATAAGGCAGTCACCATCTGTGTACTATGCACAGGCATGAAGAACATTAGGGTGCAAGAAGTGTAGGGGATACTTTGAATAATAGAATGAGATTCTGTGGCATTATGTTGATTTATCAAAGGACTGGAATCAATGTATGAAAAGATAGGCCTGCCTAAAAAGATGTGTATGCGGGGCACGCTTAAAAATCAATATGACTGGGCGGGAAGGGGGGGTGGAGAGATGTTAGAAGGTGCAACTCTGTGGAGACCTCTGTGTGAGTGTGAGGAGTTTGGCACCCTTAGCCAATGTTTGCACTCCCAGCTGCCCATAACTATGTCTGGGTTGGAGCATACTGGACTGTCTTCACGGCGCCCATGGGTGGTGCAAGACCTGGCGCTGTAGAATGTAATGTGTTTTTATAGCACTTGGTCTTGTGCTGGTTACAGGTGATATGAAGAAGGAGCAGGACGCTCCGTCTCATAATGCAAAGTTATGAGCAGCCAGGAGCGTGGACATTGTCCGCTCTATATACCTATCTACAAGCTGAATTGAAAATAATTCGGAAAAATGATTGTTGTGCAGAGTGCTGCACTATAATCATTTTTTATCTTGAATTACAGTTACACTTTAAGGGTAGCTTCACACACAACGTATCCGCAGCGGATTTCTCGCTGCGAATTCGCTGCAGATACTTGCCCATTGACTTCAATGGGCTGCGAGTATGTCAAACTAAGCGCCATTAACCCCCGCGGCCCGGGAAGATACTGTACCGGGTCCCCGCTCCTGCTTGCTTCAGGGCCTCCCAGCGGTCAGCCGATCAGTGAGCAGCCCCACTGCAGAGCACTGATTGGCTGACCGCTGGGAGGCCCTGAAGCAAGCAGGAGCAGGGACCCGGTACAGTATCTTCCCGGGCCGTGGAGGTTAATGGCGCTTAGTTTGTTAATGTTAATCCCGCTGCGAGTATGTCTTCATATTCAAAATGAATGACAAGGGATCCATGGCGGGTTTCGATGCAAGTTCGCAGCGTAAAATCCGCCGCGTGTCAAGCTTCCCTAAAGGGGTACTCTGAAAAATATGCTTTTTAATCGACTGGTATCAGAAAATTACACATTATTATTTGTAAGTTATTTTTGTTTAAAAATCTGAAGTCTTCCAGTACTTATCAGATGCCGTATATCCTGCAGGAAGTGGTGTATGCTTCCTAGTCTGACACAGTGCTCTCTGCTGCCACCTCTGTCTGTGTCAGGAACTGTCCAGAGCAATAGAAAATCCCCATAGAAAACCTCTCCTGCTCTGGACAATTCATTTCAAAGACAGGTGGCAGCAGCAGAGAGCACTGTGTCAGACTGGAAAGAATACACCACTTCCTGTAGGAAATACAGCAGCTGATAAGTATTGAAAGACTTAAGATTTTGAAATTAAAATAACTTATGAATCGGTATAACTTTCGGATACCATTTGATTTGAAAACATGTTTTCTTGCTCTAGATTTCCCCTTTTAAGGTGCAGATGACATGAGCTTGCAAGTGATGTAGAAGTTGAATTATAATACAAATTTCTGCCAAAAATCTTCTGAATAAAAAAAAAAATTCTCTCTTTTAAAGGACACAGGGTCTGAAAGAAAAATGTCATAAAAAAGGGTATCGGAAGAATGGAAGGAAAGTGGCAAGTAGAAAGCACAAGTTATCACTCCAAGGGGATGAAGGGCTGGAGAACTTGGCAGTAGAAGAATTGACGCATGGCTTTAACTTGGAGAAGTGTATGATAGACACTGAGAAAACGGGAAAAGTGCAAGTAAAGATTTTGTACTCCGGAAAAGGACATCTATCTGATTCTCTAGCAGCATTTTTGTCATGCTGCTCGAATCTTAGCACTGTTATGTTACTTGGAATGGTGTCTAGAAGGATGGCTCTTATGGACAGTCCCCTAACTTGCTTATTACCAGAGACTAAGCTGCTTGTTACCCATAGACAGTGTTTGCTTACGTCCTCTCTGTTTTCCCTGCTGGTAGGTAGCATAGTAAGCAAAGAAACAAACCACATACGACCATCCTTCAGGCAGCTTCAAGTCTGCTCCAAAGATCTTCTTGTTACAGACCAAGTCCATGATAGAGGGCAAGACATCGTCACCGGCCTTGATTTGTATTGTAGCCTTATACATTTTTTTGCAGGACAGACTTTGCACCTACTTGGCGTTAAAAATTTTAAGCTTCAAAATGTGCACTTCCCAAAGAATGAACTTCTTTTCAGGATGGGTGAGAACCAAGATGAAAAATCAAAGAGAACGTACATGGAGTGCGAAAAAGTCAAAGGCCTTAACCTACCAACAGAGATGCATCCACAGAAGTGTGGTCAGATCACGGACAATATTTACATGGAAACCAAACCGATAACCCCAGGATGTCTTAGGCGCCCAAGAAAGTTCTACAAACTGGCACCAACGTTTCAGCACCCGAGAGTCTTATCAGCAACCCAAATATATCATGCCGCAGAAACCAATGCAATGGAGAACCCATTGGAAGATGAGCTGACCAGAAGAGAGAGAAGTTGTAGGGCTATATGTGAAAGTGTAAGTTATGAAGATGGCCTCTGCCCAATGACCTCCAAGTGCTCAGGTGGTCCTGAGAATGAAGTAATAACAAGACCTTTCCTTCAGGGAGCAAAATCTTGTGCCCAACTCTGTTTACCAGAGGAATTTGCCAGACAGATTGTGGAACTATTTGGATGCCCTGGTGTAGAACTCGGTAAACCTTTCATGAAAGGTAATTTATTTTTTTTTTTTTAAGAAGTTTCTACACTATTAGGCTGGGTTCACACACAGTATATTTCAGTCAGTATTTGGTCAATATTTTGCAACCTCAACCAGGAGTGGATTGAAAACACAGGCTCTGTTCACACAATGGTCAAATTGAGTGGATGGCCGCCATATAACGGTAAAAAACTGCCATTATTTCAATACAACAGTTGTTGTTTTAAAATAACAGCAAATATTTGCCATTAAATGGCGGCCATCCCCTCAATTTCAACATTATGTGAACAGAGCCTTTCTGTGTATTCAATCCACTCCTGGTTGAGGTTGCAAAATATTGACCAAATACTGACTGAAATATACGTAGTGTGAACCCAGCCTTAAGGTGCATATTGCAATTATAAAATTGTCCTTGCTTTGTGGGGAAGTAATGGTTTTTCTAAAAAAAAATTCAATTCAAGTGAGATCAGAGCTTGAACAGAACCACAGGTGCCAAAACAAATTGACCTCATTGACCTAATTTGTAGCCTCTGTACTTCCCTCTCCATGCAAAAGAATGTCAAACATTACTTTGTTACGCTCCATATGAACAAAGAACGCGGAGTACACTGCTGGTGCCAAATCCCTGCACAAATGAATTCTTCTTTGTTATAGGTGTTCCCAATTTCCCAATGTAAGGGTCCATTTACACAGAAAGATTATCTGACAGATTATTATCTGCCAAGGATTTGACGCCAAAGTCAGAAACAGACTTAAAGTGACACTGTCACTGTCATCTCCAGCTCTGGACAATTCCTGTCTTGGCCAGAGATGTCAGCAGACAGCACTGAAAATAAAACACTTCCTGCAGGACATATAGCAGCTGATAAGTATGGGAAGACTTGAGATATTTTAATCAAAGTAAATTACAAATCTATATAACTTTCTGACACCAGTTGATTTGAAAGAAAAATATTTTCACTGGATAACCCCTTAACGACATCGGGCGTATATTTACGCCCTGATGCCGGTAAGGACGTTCAGAGCGGGGCCGCGCGGCGGTCCCGGGTGCCGCTTGTAGCCCGGGACCGTAGGTATTAGCGGGCACGGTCCGATCGCCGTGCCCGCTGATACAGTAATCAGATGCAGCTGTCAAACATGACAGCTGCATCCGATTACCGGATTCAGCTGTTCCCTGGTGTCTAGTGGCGGAGATCGCTCCCCCGGGATGTTATCCCGGAGGAGCGATCTCCGTTTCTGAAGCCGGCTGGGGACCGCTCCAAGATGGCGCCGTCCCCGGCTCGGCACTCGTTTACTTCCGGCTGCAGCAGCCGGAAGTAAACGAGTGCCTATCTCATGGATCTCTGCAGCATATCTATGCTGCAGAGATCTCTATGAGAGATCAAAGCACTTATACTAGAAGTCCCCCAGGGGGATTAACCCTAACCCCAGGGGGGAATAACCCTAACCCCAGGGGGGCTTCTAGTATAAGTGTTAACCCCTTAAGGTCAAAGCCTATTTTCGTTTTTGCGCTTTTGCTTATTCCATTTTAAGTTTAAAAGTCCATAGCGCTTGCATTTTTTCACCTAGAGATGTATATGAGCGCTTATTTTTTGCTAAACCAATTGTACTTTGCAATGACAGGCATTATTTTTCCATAACATATGCTGCGAAACCGGAAAAAAATCATTTGCGCTGTCAAATTGAAAAAAAAACGAATTTGTTTTGATTTCGGGGAGTTTTGCATTTACGCCGTCCGTCCTATGGTAAAACTGACTTGTTATGCATGTTCCTCAAGTCGTTACGATTACTATGATATATAACATGTATAACTTATATTGTATCTGATGGCCTGTAAAAAATTCAAACCATTGTTAACAAATATACGTTCCTTAAAATCGCTCCATTCCCAGGCTTATAGCGCTTTTATCCTTTGGTCTATGGGGCTGTGTGAGGTGTCAGTTTTTGCGCCATGATGTGTTCTTTCTATCGGTACCTTGATTGCGCATATACGACTTTTTGATCGTTTTTTATTACATTTTTTCTGGATTTGATGTGACCAAAAATGCGCAATTTTGCACTTTGGAATTTTTTGTGCTGACGCCGTTTACCGTGCGAGATCAAGAATGTGATTAATTAATAGTTCGGGCGATTACGCGCGCGGCGATACTAAATATGTTTATTTATTTATTAATTTATATTTATAAAATGGGAAAAGGGGGGTGATTTGGACTTTTATTAGGGGAGGGGATTTTTTTATTAATAAAAACACTTTTTTACTTTTTTTTTTTTTTTTTACTGTAACTAGAAGCCCCCCTGGGGGACTTGTATATAGACAGCACTGATCTCTCATAGAGATCAATGCTGTGTATATACACAGCAAAGATCGATTAGATCGGTCATAGATTACTATGGCCTGCTGCAGGCCATAGCAATCTATTGCCGAGCCGGGATCAGCGTCATTCCGACGCTGAGGCCCGGCACGGGCAGAAGAACGGATCTCCCCCCCGCGATCGCACCGCGGGGGGGAGATCCGTCCCACTAGACACCAGGGACGTGAGGTCTGAAGCCTCTAAGTGCAGCTGTCAGGTTTGACAGCTGCACTTAGAGGCTTAATTAGCCGGCGCGGCAACGGGACCCGCGCCGGCTAATAGAGGCACTGCCCGGCTGCACGTGTCAGCCGGGATCAGCGCCGTTCAGAGCGCGGTCCCGGCGGGACCCCGCTCTGAACACCCCGAGCGGCACCATGACGTATCAGATACGTCATGGGTCGCTAAGGGGTTAAAGTAAAAAAAAAAAAGTGTTGTTAATAGTAAAAAGCCCCCTCCCCTAATAAAAGTCTGAATAAATAAATAAATAAAGTAAATAAATAAATAAACAAACATGTTTGCTATCGCCGCGTGCGTAATCGCCCGAACTATTAATTAATCACATTCCTGATCTCGCACGGTAAATGGCGTCAGCGCAAAAATATTCCAAAGTGCAAAATTGCGCATTTTTGGTCGCATCAAATCCAGAAAAATTGTAATAAAAAGCGATCAAAAAGTCATATATGCGCAATGAAGGTACCGATAGAAAGAACACATCATGGCGCAAAAAATGACACCTGACACAGCCCCATAGACCAAAGGATAAAAGCGCTATAAGCCTGGGAATGGAGCGATTTTAAGTGACGTATATTTGTTGACAATGGTTTAAATTTTTTACAGGCCATCAGATACAATATAAGTTATACATGTTACATATCGTTTTAATCGTAACGACTTGAGGAACATATATAACAAGTCAGTTTTACCCCAGGGCGAATGGCGTAAAAACACATTTCCCCCAAATAAACAAAATGCTTTTTTTTTCAATTTCACCACACTTTCGCAGTGTACTTTATGCAAAAATTCAGCCTGTCATTGCAAAGTACAATTAGTGACGCAAAAAATAAGGGCTCGTGGGTTTCTAGGTGGAAAAATGCAAGTGCTATGGCCTTTTAAGCACAAGGAGGAAAAAACTAAAACGCAAAAATCGAAATTGGCTCTGTCCTTAAGGGGTTAATGTCTATGGCTACCTTCACAGGAAATTAGAATTTCTAACATCAGCCTAAGGCTGGGGGATACTGGCCTAAATCAATATCGTGGTTAATCGCACATGTAGCAGCAGTAACTATAATTATGACGCCCCTTTTTTGCTAACCACACCCACTTGCCATGCCAAACTGGCGATATTTTGATTCAAAAAAGTAAAAAAGAACTCATGAACATGTTCATTCTTCAGCGGGTAGAGAGGAGGTGCGCAAGCCTCCCATAGACAGTCATTATGACAGGGAAGCCGGGGGGATTCCGCCACGGAATTCTGCCAGTTTTGCTCCGTGTGAACGGAGCCTTAGAAAATGAGAAACGAATGGTATCAAGGCTGAAGGTTAATGTTACATGAAGGTTCTGAGCCCTGCAAAGCATGTGCATGTAGAAGCTCACAGATAACATGCAGCATAGTATAATATAGGTCATGCAGTATTTGCCTTTTATCTTGGCGGCCGCAGTGTGCAGCTGCTTTTGTTTGCTCAGCAGTCATCAATGACCCTAAACCATTAATCATTAATGTCATTATTATTACTAATATATTACAGATGCATTTAAACCAAAGGACTTTATTGTACCACTGGGAAATGACCTGGCCCAAAGAATATATCTGAAATGGAAGGCATCATTGGAGGTATGGATTTCTTATTTCCTATTGCACAATGTGGAGGGATTAAAGTCCTGCCATAAGAGTCACTGGTATCTAAGTTATCCAAGATTGGGAAAAGCATAGCCGCTTTCTTCCATTATCAGTGCAACTCCTACCTTCAGTTTGCGTTTGGTCTTCTGTTGAAATGAATACCATAGACATCCTGAGGACAGAGGTGGCGCTGTATTAACAAGAAAGTAACTGTGCTTTTCTAGTCCTTAATAACCCCTTAAACTAGTGTTGAAGGACCACATTTAAACAAAAAAGAGAGTTATCCGGTATAAGAAAATTGTATTTAAAGGGGTTGGCCACTTTATAGTAAAATAGGTCAGTACAAAGTATTAGTAAGTGTGCTCACTGTATATACTGACAGCAGCCCCCTGTGTACCTCATAGAGCTAGTATCCGACTCCCCTTCACCGGGCTGGGCTGCCCTGCTCTGTTTTGTTTTAGTCCACAAAATGGCTGACATGGAGGAGCATGTGACCAGGCCCTGTCCACTGTGTTCTCCATAGACATATACAGGCTCAGTGGTGGACACTGGGGGGTGGGGCCTGGTCACATGCTTCTCCATGTAAGCAATCTTATGGACCAAAACACCACAGAGCAGGACAGCACAGCCTGGGGGAGGGGAGTCTGATATTAGCTCTATGAGGTACACAGGGAGCTGCTGTCAGTATATACAGTGAGTACATTTACTAATACTGTACACTGAGCAATTTTACTATAAAGTGTCCAACCCCTTTAAGTAAAACTATCACTCCAATACATATAACTACCTAATACAAAGGGGTACTCCGGCAGGGGGGGGCTTTTTTTTCGATCTGGCTGGGGAGGAGGTGACTAAGGGCAACAACGTCCACTTACCTCCCCGGTTCCAGCGGCGGGTCCCATATCGCGGCCTTCCGGTCCCCGCTGTCTGGCCGCTTACTGCTCTCTGACGCGGGCTTGAGACGTGACGTTCCAAGTCCGTTCAGCCAGTCAGTGACTGAGGTGGGACCTCCTCCCCGACCAGATCTAAAAAAAAATAAAAAGCCCCCCCACCGGAGTACCCCTTCAAGGCTAAGACCTTATTTGCATCTGTCTCTGATAGGTGTCTCCATTGCAGATTGCATTTTTTTTTAAATGTATTTTAGTGCTACATGCTGTGTAATTCTCAACATGTCATACACCATAACATGAATCTGAAAGATCCCATTAAAATCAACAGGGTCAGTTGCTCACCATTGGTGTTTGGCAGATACAGCTGTCTTTTTTTTTTTCTTTTCCCTCATTGCGCTGCACCCATGACTATGCAGGACAGCCGATATACCAATGGAGACGTGAAAGAGCCCTAAGTGCATGTTTCATAATGCAGTCACATGTGCACCACCACCCCATTCATACCCTATAGGAGCTACGGAAACCAGCCAAACACTGTGCTCAACGGCTGTCACGTCTCACCGCAGAGAAGGAATTGAGGAGTATGAGATGGGGGTTGATGCTTATGGTACAGTTTGGTACATGATGAGAGAACATAATGGACGACGTATGGCCTCTATTCTTTTTGCTGTTATTTCTATTTATTTATTTTTTTACAGGTAAAGTACAAGTTTCATCCAGCAAAATGAGGACAATAAAGTCTATGAAACAATATGTGATATGAATTGGTGGTCTGTACTGAAAATACATTACAAGAGCCGTCTTCACTACTCTGGACAATTATTGGTTAAAGACTTTGCAATAGTAAGGCCTCATGCACACACGGGCATCCCTCTCCGTAGCTGCGGGGGGGGGGGGGGGGATCAGGGCTCCAACAAAGATCAGTAACAGTAGCAATGGATGTTTGTATGGGGGCCGTAGAGATGAATGGGTTTACATAGCACCAGATTGGACGTGCTGTGGGTGTGAACTCAATTTTTTTTAACATGCATTAACCTCTTAAGGACCCATGACGTACCGGCACGTCATGGATCACTGTCACTTAAGGACCCATGACGTACCGGTACGTCATCCCTTTAAACGGGCGCCGCGGCCGGCCGGGTCCCGATCGGGGGAGATAGCCTGCTATAATACATAGCAGGCCATCTCTCCCTGTCGGCATGGAGGGTTGTTAACCCCCCCCATGCCGACGATCGCCGCTATTGGCTGATAAGCCCATAGCGGCGATCGGAACCTTTCCGGGCCATCGGTGGCCCGATGACCCGGAAAAAAATGGCGGTCGGTGCTGTCCGAGGACGGCACCGACCGCCATTACTGTAAAAAGTAATGGTGGTCACGGTACCACCATCCCGATCGCCGTGAACGGCCGGCCAGCCGGCCGGCCGTTCACGGCGATCAAAGTCCCCACAAGTAATAAATACCTGCTCCGGACCCCTCAGCTAGGTAGCTGAGGGGTCCGGAGCAGGTATTAGTACATTACTCACCTGTCCCGGGGTCCTGATCGGCGTCTTCCGGGTTCCCGGCGTCCTCTTCATCTTGTCGGGACTTCGGCTTCTTCCGTGAGTCCCGATCGGCTTTTTCCGGCTCCAGCGTCGTCTTTTTTCGTATTTTTCCGGCTCCAGCGTCGTCTATTTTCGGATCTTGCGCTCTGCTGCCCCCTAGCGGCTGATAAGTGTAATACACGTATCAGCCACTACAGGGATGTTCAGAATGTAGTAAAAAAAAATTTTTTTTTCCAAATTTTTTTTTCTTCTATTTTCCGCACCCTATCGCCGCTGAGTGTTGATCAGCATCGCACGAAAGTGCGCTGCTAATCAGCAACTCCTCCTTTTTGTCGTAGGGTGGTTTTTTTTTATATCCTACTGCCACCGTCTGCTGATAAGTGCCGAACATAAGTGCGGCATTTATCAGCAACACCATTTTTGGCGTAGGTTTTTTTTGTATACTTACTGTAAAAAACACGTAAAAAACACTACATTACACCACACTACATTGAATAAAGTTTTACACTACACCACTACATACCCCATATACCAATCCCCGTATAAAGATGGCCCCCAGGGTGTTTTCGGTATCGGACGCATACATTATTATTGCCTCCGACACCGAAACAGCCAGTGAGGATGAATGGGGGGTCCTTTGTTCCTCCATTCATCCTCATCCTCCTCATCATCCAGTGACGTGTCTGGGGGTAGCTTAGCGTACGCTGCCCCCCAGACACGTCTTTTCTGCCAGTACCGTCCCAATAAGAGATGACGGTATGGCGTGAAATTCTCCAAACTCTGTGAGAGTACCTCTGGGTACACTTACAGATTTAGGGTACGTGCACACTGCGGAATGGCGAAGGATAACCCTTTGTGCATTCCGCAGCTGGCACCCGCCGGCGGACTGATGCAGGGGCGCGTCTCCGCCCGTGTCATAGACTCTATCCTATGCATGGGCGGATTCCATCATCCGTCATTCCATCAACACGTTGGACGCAGAGCGGAATCCGCCCGTGCATAGAATGGAGTCTACGACACGGACGGAGACGTGCGCCTGCATCAGTCCGCCGGCGGGTGCCAACTGCGGAATGCACAAAGGGTTATCCTTCGCGATTCCGCAGTGTGCACGTACCCTTAGAGTGTATGAAGGAAGGGACACCCGAATCCAGCCCCCAGATGCCCCCCCCCATCCTCGGAGTTAGTGGGGAGATCGTCCGGGAACTGATCTTCCCACTGCTGGATAAAGGTCACCACCACCTGTACGGGGATAACTTTTATACCAGCACCCCCTCCTCTGGCCTCTCGCTGCCCGAGCTACTGTAGCTTGCGGCACGATCCGAACATATCAGAAGTAGTAATAGAGCCCTAATATTTAGCAGCCATGGAGCGGACCCAGCGCTTCTGGATATGAAGGACCCCGTATCGCACCAGGACAACATTTTCCAGGTGACGTCCCCCACACTGGAGAAAGGGAGACCCCAGAAGAAGTGCAGAGTGTGGTGTAACAGGGGGATCAGGAAGGACACCATTTTCCAGTGTGATGCCTGTCCTGATCACCCCGGCCTCTGTATACTGGATCGCTCCAAGGCGCACCACACGTCACTGGGGTTCTACATTATCTAAATTCTGTCCCTTATTCCTATTTCAGGGGTCACGTTGATCCAGGGATTATTCTGATCGCCATTATGGAGTCGGGAAGGAATTTTTCCCCTGTGATGAGGCTACTGTCGTCTGCCTCACGAGGGGTTTTTGCCTTCCTCTGGATCAACACAGGTTGAATTTGATGGACACCTGTCATTTCCAACCTTATAAACTAATAATTGGCCTAATACCCCCAAATAAATTAGAATTGTCCCTTTTCCCCGGTTAAATAGGTATGGCTGCCATTCCCATTAGAGGAGGCCATGATGCAATTACAAAGCCTCTGTGCGGCCAGGACAGTAGAAACCCCCCACAAGTGACCCCATTCTGGAAACTACACCCCATAAGGAATCTAACAAGTGGGGCAGCGGGTATATGGCCCCCTGGTGACGGCCACATTTGGGACGTGAAAATGAAAAAAATGGTATTTTTTATTTTCACGGCACATGTTCTACACATGTGCCCATCACTAGTGGGGTCCATATGCTCACTGCACCCCTTGTTAGATTCATTATGGGGTGTAGTTTCCAGAATTGGGTCACTTGTCGGGGGTTTCTACTGTTCTGGCAGCACAGGAGCTTTGTAATTGCGACATGGCCTCCATCCCCCATTCCAGCCTCTAAATGGCGCTCTGTCCTTTTGGTGACTTGCCCTGTGCCCATATGGCAAATTATGTCCACATGTGGGGTATTTTCGTACTCAGGGGAAACTACCCTACACGTTTTGTGTTCATTTTCTTTTTTAACCCCTTGTGGAAATGGAAAAAAATCAAGGCTAGACCAACATTTAGTGTAATTTTTTTTTAATTTTTACTCTAAATCATTGATCTTGTCTTGATTTTTTCATTTTCACAAGGGGTTAAAAGATAAAAAAAAACACAATGTGTAGAGCAATTTCCCCTGAGTACGGAAATACCCCACATGTGGACATAAAGCGCCATGCGGGTGCAGGGCAAGCCTCCGAAGGGAAGGAGCGCCATTTGGATTTTAGAGGTTGGATTTGGCTAGAATGGATGATGAACGCCATGTCGCATTTACAGAGCCCTTGTGCTGCCAAAACACTGTAAACCCCCCACAAGTGACCCCATTCTGGAAACTACACCCCTCAAGGAATCTAACAAGGGGTGCAGTGAGGATATGGACCCCTGGATGACGGGCACATTTGTGCCATGAAAGTGAAAAAATGAAAATTTTCACTTTCACGTCACATTTTTCCACATTTGTGCCCGTCACCAGTGGGGTCCATATGCTCACTGCCCCCCTTGTTAGATTCCTTGAGGGGTGTAGTTTCCAGAATGGGGTCACTTGTGGGGGGTTTCCAGTGTCTTGGCAGCACGAGGGCTCTGTAAATGCGACATGGCCCTTGAAATCCATTCCAGTGAAATCCAGCTTCCAAAAGCCAATTGGCGCTCCTTCCCTTTGGAGGCTCGTCCTGCGCCCGCTTGGCACTTTATGTCCACATGTGGGGTATTTCCGTACTCGGGAGAAACTGCGCTACATGTTTTGTGTTTTTTTTTTTCCTTTTATCCCTTTGTGAAAATGAAAAATTGAAGGCTAGAACAACATTTTAGTGTAAAAAATACTTTAGTCTTTTTTCAAGCCATATTGTTTGGAAAATCTGTGAAGCACCTGTGGGGTCCAGATGCTCACCGCACCCCTTGTTACATTCCTTGAGGGGTGTAGTTTTCTAAATGGTGTCCCTTTAGGGGTGTTTTTTAGGTTTTGGCACCCCAGAGCCTCTGCCAACCTGAAGTGGTACAGTCAAAAATGACCAAAAATAACGGAGCCATTGAAATTCACTAGGCGCTCCCTTATATCTGAGGCTTGTGGTTGCGTCAAATAGCGCAATAGGGCCACATATGGGGTATTTCTATAAACTGCAGAAACGGGGCAATCAATATTGGGGTGCATTTCTCTGGTAATAGGTTTATAATTATGAAAAATATAGGATTACAATAAAATCTCTGCACAGAAAATTAAAATTTTCAAATTTCTTACACACTTAGCTTGTATTTCTGTGACTCCCCTAAAGGGTTAAAAAACTTTCTGGATGTGCTTTTGCAGAGTTTAGGGGGTGCAGTTTCTGAAATGGGGTGCTTCGTGAGGCTTTCTAACACACAGTCCCCTCAAATACACTTTAAACCTGAACAGTTCCCTAAAAATATCTGATTTTGAAATTTTACTGAAAATTTGGAAATTTGCTGCTAATGTTTTAAGCTTCCTATTGTCTAAAAAAAATGAAATATAGTTTAATAAATGCCGCCAACATAAAGTAGACATGTTGCTAATGCTATTTAATATATAATTTATGTGGTATAACCATTTTCTGTATAAGCAGAAAAGTTTTAAAGTTGGAAAAATGCATTTTTTCACAATTTTTCACGCTATTTTGGGTTTTTTCATAAAGATTCGTTATAAGTATCGACTCCAATTTACAAGAAATGTGAAGTACAATATGTCACGAGAAAACAATCTCAGAATCAGCCAGATAGGTAAAAGCATCCCGAAGTTATTAATGAATAAAGTGACACTGGTCAAATTCATAAAATTTGCTCCGGTCCTTAAGGCCATTTCAGGCCCGGTCCTTAAGGGGTTAAAGAAGTCCGGCCACATTTTATTTTTTATATGTTATTACTTATGGAAAGTTATACAATTTTCTAATGTACATTTATTGTGGGAAATGCTCATATACTTCTATTTCCCTTAATTTAGTGTATCAGGAAGTGTTAGAATTCTCTCAAAAGCAGTGACGTCACGACGAATGGTGTAATTCCTATGGAGTGTCCAGCAGGGGGCGCTCTATATACAGAAGTCAATGAGTACCATTGACTTCTATATATAGTGCGCCCCTGCTGGACACTCCATTGGAATTACAATGGATGTGTATGTAATGTAATGTTATGCACTGTACTTTGCAATTGAATACATTTATGGAATACTTTGGGGAGCAAGTGTCCTTGCTCCCCAACGTATCCATAAATGTAATCAATAAATACATTTGCAGGGAACCGAGCAGGGAGGGAGAGAAGTGCCATCTACCTCCCCTCTCCCTGCTCGGTGCTGGGCACATATACAAAGTACTACTCCCCCATTATCTGCAGATAATGGGGGAGTAGTACCTGTGCTATCCCTATCACCGCCCGCTCTGCCGCCGCTCACACAGGGGCTGCTTTTCATGCCCCCTCCTCCTCCGCTCGCCCTCCCGGCTTCAAACACTGACTCCCCGCTGCCCGCCCGTGCCGCTGACTCTCCTGACCATGACAGACCATGGTCTCCAAATTAAAGAAAATCTAGGAGCAGGAGTCACTGGTGTAAAGTTAGCTTCCAAAAGGAGGCAAAAAAAATTCATCCCACCGTGGATCCCAAAGGTCAGATGTGCAAAATGCAAATGGACTACAGCGTCCATCCAGGGTGAAGTATCTTAACATGGAGGAATAAAGTTTTTTTTTTGTTTACCCATTATAGACGCTGTGGTCTGCAGTTATTAAAGGGGTTATCCAGCGCTAAAAAAAACATGGCCACTTTTCCCCCTACTGTTGTCTCCAGTTCAGGTGCAGTTTGCAATTAAGCTCCATTTACTTCAATGGAACTGAGTTTTAAAACCCCACCCAAACTGGAGACAACAGTAGGGGGAAAGTGGGCATGTTTTTGTAGAGCTGGACAACCCCTTTAAGTGATCAGGTATTTCCTGCACCAGTAGAAGATCATAGGCAGCAGGAAGACATGGAGGCGGCTCAGTATTACAGCACAACTTGAGTCCTGTTGTTCGGCATTTGAATACTGATGGCTGAAGAAGTTGGATGCAGCCCTAGGGAGTCCGGAAAACCTGGATGTGGTTTAAGGTGTCAGAAATTTCTGCCACGTATTGCACAGAGAAATACAGGGTGTGAACATACCCTTTAACTAGTTCATACAGCACCTTATTCTTTTTTTTTTTTTTGGAAATGGGGCCATGAAGACACAACCATAAATACGGTTGCACAGAGGGTAGCTGTAGCCAGAGGCCACATTCATACAATATGCCTGCAGAACTGACTGCACCCTAGATCCATACCTAATCTATCATACATAGCAGGGATGGGGAACCTGCGGTCCTCCAGCTGTTGCAAAACTACAATTCCCATCATGCCTGGACAGCCAAAGCGAAGCTGGGAATTGTAGTTTTGCAACAGCTGGCGGGCTGTAGGTTCACCATCCCTGCTATGTATGACAGATTCCTATGAAGCCTTCAGTTTAGGTCTCCAAGCTTAAAGTGAATCTGAATTACACAAAAAATGTGTTAATGAGGTCTTAGTTGCAAAACTACAATTCCCATCATGCCTGTACAGCCAAAGCTTTGGCTGTCCAGGCATGATGGGAATTGTAGTTTTGCAACAGCTGGAGGGCCGAAGGTTCCCCATCCCTGCCTTAGGGTATGTTCACACTGAGCAAACCAGGCAGAATGCCATGGCGGAGCCCCCGCCTGTCTCGGTGTGTCAATGGGATGCCTCCGCTCTCATGACTGACATGGGAGGTGCGCAAGGCATCCCATAGACACCCTGAGGCAGGTGGGAGCTCCGCCATGGAATTCTGCCTGGTTTGCTCAGTGTGAACATCCCCTTACTCTTCCACCCGTTGTATATACTGCAGGTCTGGATTTGTGCTGAATATCTAATATCTCATATACAGTATACTGCAACATATCATACTGGATTTGAGCCAAAGCATTTCATACTACTACAACAGTCTCCACCTATGGTTGTTGCAGAACTACAATTCCCAGCATGCCCGGACAGCTCTAGTACAAACCAATACAACCGTCCCCAGATCCCTGCATCACATTGCACTATACCTGACTTCTCTACTAGGCTACATCATGCTGATGGACCATTATATCTCAGCTGCAGTAACGCAGGCCTGCCGCAATCAAATCCGAACAGTGCCCTATGAACAATTTTACTATACATTTGACTAGGCTGAGTATTACGGCCCTGCATATCCTATCTGCTATCTCACTTCTCCATGTCCCTTCTGTCTGCCGCTTCTGGAATATTCACTCATTTTTGAAAGTGAAAGCAATAACCCAGTTACTTCCTATTAAAAGCATCGGCGCTATGTCCCTCCCCGCCACGCCGCATCATGGTATGCTCCACATAGGCTCAAGCCCACACACTGGACGGTACTATTACATCTACAAGGGGCGCGCTTTAGCACATCCTTCTACATAAATCGCGTCTTATCTGTCCTCACAGCAGTGGCGGTACCGGGGCAGTACCGTCCTCACACTGTACACACAACGCCGTCCCCTCCCGCCATGTTACCGCCCTAACACCTCCCCGGACCCTGACACAGGAGGCAGCGGGGGGCGGTGCCGGGCCCGGAGCGGAGCACTATGGCAGAGCGGCTCATCAACTCGTTCGGGAATCTGCGCCTGGACGAACGGCGCCCCCAGCGGCGGCAACAGAACAGACCCCCAGCTCAGCATCGCCCCGCTCCCCCGCCCTCCAGGTTCTCCAAGCACATCTACCTGCTGCGGGGGCTCCCGGGCTCCGGCAAGAGCAGCCTGGCCAGGTAGTATAGGGGGTATAGCAGCCTGGCATCCTGGGGAGGGGGCACACAGCTGGTCACACTCCTGGGGCTATAGTAAAGCATGGCTCTCCAGCTGTTTCAAAACTACAACTCCCAGCATGCCATCTGTCCGGGCGCACTGAGCAGTGCAGTTTTGCAACAGGAGTCACAAATTGGAGACCACTTCCTTAAAGGGACTTTCTGGGGCTGTTGTACGTTTTTATTTTATTAATGATTTTTTAAGGCTCTGTTCACATCTACACAAAGCGATACTCACCTGCCCTAATCCTCTGATGTTGTGCTGAGTTTCTTGTTTTCAATATGACATACAGCAAACACTTAGCCAATCATTGTACTGTAGTGATGACCCGCCCTGTCCAGTGATTGGCAGGTTCAGGGGCCATATAGTCCTCTGTTTCATCCCTGCTCAGTCCAGCAATCCCACTAGTGTCTTCTGTATCAGGGATGGGGAACCTTCAGCCCTCCAGCTGTTGCAAAACTACAATTCCCTTCATGCATGGACAAGCAAAGCTGTCCACTCTGACCACGCTCAGCTCCCTCTTCCCCCTGCTTTTATGGTCACAGGTCACATGTGATCTCCTATCTGGGGGCGGGGTTAGCTTTCTATTGACTTGATAACCTGACCCACCGAATACATTATCTGCATCATCTGCATGCACCTGTGCCAATTCCATAGACTCACATGTGTCCCTGAGCCTAGGTTTTGCCGCTTAGGGTAGGTTCACACTACGGAACCCAAGCGGAGAATTTCTGCCGGATTCCGTAGCTCGTACCCGTTCACGGCCGTGCGCCTTTCCGCTGGCTCCATAAACACCATTCTATGGGCGGCCAGATTCCGCTATGTGCCAAAAGAATTGACATGTTAATTCTTTCGGCCGAATGCGGAATTCCCTCGTGCATAGAATGGTGTCTATGACAAGGGCGGAGAGTCGCGCGGCCGTAAACGGGTACGAGAAGCGGAATCCGCCGGAATTTATCAGCGCAGACTCCGTAGTCTGGACCCATCCTAAGGGGGCGAGTACACAAATGGACCAATCATGGAGATGCATGATGGGAAATGTAGTTTCCTGTCTTGGACATAGAAAAACTTGTAATTCAGGAATGGCAGCAGCTAGAAAGACATGAGATGGCTCAAAATACTCAGGAGGACTTGGTGAGTAATAAATTTTTTGCTCTTAGGTGGACAACCCCTTCAAGCTGCCTTAGAGTTCCCGTGCAAGGCACCGTTCTATGCACTGGAACCAGCCGGTGCTCAAGCACTGGAGGTAGGCCGGGCCACCCCCAATGGGAGGGAATTCCCTCCCCTGTATGACGCGGCTCCCTTAGAATGACGCGGCATCGGCTTCCCCGTGACGGCGCCGTTCGATCTGTGGGCTCAGATTAGGTGGTACATCCTCTTTAAGATCATCCAGTTTGGGGGAAGGCTGTGGGCGCTACAGTTGTTTTCTCTAGAACCAGATTAGATTGTGAACCAAATCTTATAACCAGAGATGATCACCAGTGGAGCCTGGTCTATGTAACATAGAATCTATTAGATTAGTCCCAGTCCAGTGTTTGATGCTGAAGAAAAGATTTTAATAATAAAGAGGACAAGACTGAGACTAATTATTTGCCTATATCTCTGCCGCCATGGCTGATCCCGGCCCACGGTGGCGACAGGTTACATGACACTTAGCAGGTGCATGATTATTGCTGTTACATTTAGTCAAGCAAAGGCTGCTGCTATACCAGGGATGGGGAACCTGCGGCCCTCCAGCTGTTGCAGAACTACAATTCCCATCATGCCGGGACAGCTAATGCTTTAATTGTAGTTTTGCAACAGCTGGAGGGCTGCAGGTTCCTCATCCCAGGTATAGAGGGTGCCTTTACACAGAGATTCATCTGACAATTTTTTGAAGCCAAAGCCAGGAATGGGTTTAAAAAGAGGAGAAATCTCAGTCTTTCCTTTATGACCTGTTCTCTGTTTATAGTCTGTTCCTGGCTTTGGCTTCAAAAATAAATCTGTCTGTGTAAAGGCACCATTAAAAGGTTCCTCCAGGGGATCCAACTGCTCTACTTCGTGCCAGATCTTATACCAAACCTTTAAGTTCCCTGCAGCGCCACCACTGTTGATTTGACATACTGCATGCTACTCACTGAAACCAATGGAGTGTCCTTTGAGGATGCTTTTTAGAGTCTAATTTGCTTTTCCTTAGTTCTTTACGCATTGTAATGAGTTATATTGTACAGCGTGTATACACATTACTTTTGGCCGGTAAGATGATATAGTGATATAACTGGGGTGGTGTATAAAAATCTCATTGTATTCCTAGGTGGCTGGTCTTGCCAGTGTTTGTTCTAGAATCTCACCTGATCTCAGGCTAGTGATACTTCTGGGTTAAGTGCCAGGCTCTCTGTACCCCTTCCTTCTCCACTCACACTTATTACAGCTACTTACGCTGAGGCTGTTGGCGATATAGCTTAACCCTCTATAAATCATGATCACTACTGACCATTTTATATATATATATAGAGAGAGAGAGAGAGAGAGAGAGAGAGAGAGAGAGAGAGAGAGAGAGTGAGTGAGAGTGTCTGTGTGCAAGTGTGGTGTGCCCCCAGATGATGTTGTAGCGGTAGGACGGCCGGTCACTTGCTAGATGGAAGTGTGACGCCACTACTGATGGTGGATGGCCGAGATACAGCCGAACCTTAAAGTGTTACTGTCGTTTTGTTTATTTTACAGAAATCAATAGTACAGGCGATTTTAAGAAACTTTGTAATTGGGTTTATTAGCCAAATATGCCATTATCTGCATTTAAAAAGACTTTCCCCAGGTCCCCCCTCCCTTCTCTCTCTCATTTACTGCTCATTATCAGGAAATTGTGACTCTTTTACATCAGTCTAGTCCTGTGTAACCTATGGAGAGGGGAGGAGGGAAGAGAGAGATTAGTCGCCAGTAAAGAGCAGAGAACAAAGGATTACACAGTGGGAGCTGTGTAAAAGCAGGTATTCAGAGGTCAGAGAGGTCAGTGCTGACTGTCATAGGAAATAGCTGGTGATGTAGCTGTAAATTAACTCTTTGTTGTCCTGTTTTGGTGCCTCATCTCCCTCCACCCCTCCTCTCTCCATAGAAAATCATGAAGACAGTGACACTTTTTTGTCACGTGACCCCAGTGCCTGGTGGGCACACAGGTGTGATGGCACGCCTGCTTTTTGAGTATAAGGCCAGTTGTACCCTTCTTGCCTGTGGTCGGTGTCGTGTCGGGTTGCTGCAGGGTCCCTTGGGATAGTGTAGTCACAGGTGGTCAGAGCAGTGTAGTAACCCTCCAGAATAGTGGTTGGACCCCGCCAGGGGAAATGTCCTAAGGTTGCTGTGTAAGTGCTTTGCAGGTGGTAGCGAGTAATCACAGACTCTATGGATAACGTTGACTGGGTTTACTTTTTGTAAATGTGCAGCAGGTAATACAACTCATCTTGAAATACACTTGATACAGTTCCAGTAAATACACATACACAGAACCACCAGATCTGCAGAATAAGTGCTGAGTAGGATGTAGTAGAGTTGATAAGGTTGTACTGAGGTAGTAGAGAGGAGAGTGCCATGAGAGTCTCAACCCGATTAGTAATGTGCTCTGCCGGGAGGTTGGAGTGCATAGAAGAAGAAACAACCTTTGCCTGTGTATTGACCTTTCCTATAGTCTTCACACTGCCTTCTGCCCAGTAGCTTTGGCTGAACCGTACTGATGGGTGACACAGGCCCCAGACCCTGTTACCTGGGATGAGCGGAATGGTAAGGATTTCCTAAGTACACCCGCACTGCGAGATGGAGTTCATCGACTTTTAGTAACTTTGCTCCACCCGGATCAGTTCCTAGCTCTTTGGCTCTTTTGTGGAAACTGTCCTGCACTGTATATACGCCTAGTTCTTGGCATGGGTTGAGGTGATCTGTAGGCTAGTCCTCTCTTGAAGGGCTTAAAGGGAACCAATCACACAAAAATTGGCCATAAAGCTAAGGAAACGTGCTGGTACATCAGCCAGCAGGCTTCCTAACCATCCCCCTGTCCCCTCCGTCCCCTGTACATAGAGCCCGCAAAGTTAGTTTAATCCTGTCCCGTGCTCTATGCAAATTACCATACAAGTAGTCACGGTCGGCGGGGTCTTCGTCAAGTAGTCACTGGGTCCTGGGCCGGCTCCTGTGCTGTAATCACGCCCCTCCGGGCGTGTTGTAGAGCGGCGCCTGGTGACGTCACTCGGGGGGGGGGGGGGGGGGGGGCGGCAGTGCAGCCGACGTGCAATGCCGGCCCCCCTGAGTGACGTCACCAGGTGCCACCAGGTGCGTGATTACAGCGCCGGAGCCGGCCCAGGACCCAGTGACTACTTAACGAAGCCCCCGCCCACCGTGACTACTTGACCAGCCGCCCGCCCACCGTGACTACTTGTATGGTAATTTGCATAGAGCGTGGGACACGATTAAACTAACTTTGCGGGCTGTATGTACATGGGACGGAGGGTACAGGGGGATGGTTAGGAAGCGTGCTGGCTGATGTACCAGCACGTTTCCTTAGCTTTATGGCCAGTTTTTGTGTGATTGGTTCCCTTTAACAGTGCATCACACAGCGTGTGTGGTGCCTCAAGAAAAAAGTTTGTAAGAGGGCTCTGTTCTGCGTCCTACCCATGCGGGGTACTGACTAAGATGCTAACTTGTGAACTCCTCCCTTTCCCGTCCAACGTGCGTGTAAAGTGCGCTGTGGTTGGGTGGAAAGAGTGCAATAGAGAAGGGAAAAAGAAAGAGGATAGGATAGAAGAAAGAAGGGATCCTACTGGTTAACAGAATCTGGTACATACTCACAAATAACCCTTGAGATACTTCAGCCATGCAGCTTCTAGACTTTAATTACACAATACAGCGACATCTAGTGGTCATCCTTGGTAATACTGCAGGTTTAACAAGACCACAAACAAGTACAGACTTTTACAAGGGTGTGAAGAAAAGCAACACCCACAGTGGGGCACCACACAAGGACCTGTGTAGCAAAGAATGGAATGGCTGAACTACCCCTTTATATATATAACTGGGTCTATGAATAGAATATATGATGTCGGAGTCATTAAAACATGTCTTTTTCTGCATGTCTTTTTTCATCAAAAATGGGAACAGATCCCAAGAGAGGAAACATTCCAGAACATGTGTGTGGACCCTGTGGACTAGGTGCCGCTATAAATCACTGTATTCTCCCCCCAGAGTCACTGATCCCAGGGGAGCGTAGTCCCGTAATATAACATCCATAGCTGCATAGGTCTGTATCTTTCTAGATGTGCCATTATTTATGAACCATGTGGCCCTTCCAGATCGAGAAGCAGCTGAAAAGAGGAGCTCTGACTCTGAAGGGCCTGGTGGGTGGCCGACCCATTCATTTTAATGGGAGTTGTTTCATGCTTCATGCTGCAGGGATATTAAAGCCTTGTAATTTCTACAGATATGTTAAAGACTTTGATCAGCATTTAGACCCCTTCCCAATTGCTAGAAAAAGCAGGGAGAAGAGCTCAGCAGAGGGCTTCTTTTCCTGGCTTGCTGCTCTCTACATTTTGCTCCAGGAGAGAGGCTACATAGACCACAGCATCCGTCTCCTGCAGTGAGCAGGGGAGAGAGGCGTCCAGTTCATGGGGGTCTGAATGACCAGATCCTGACTGATCAAAACTGGTGACATTATCCGTGATGTAGAAAGTCTTTTGAAATAATATTGATGCTTTAAATAATGGCTGAGTGACTCTTACTAGAACATCAGTAGGTTTCCTGTAACTCTTCACTTGGAATAAGAAGAGAAGGAGTGTACTTAGTCATAACCACATGTACGGTGGCCTGGATGTCCCCTCCACTGCCCCATAGTATGATGTGTGACACTATATGTCAGCACTATTATTATATTGTCATGAGCAGCAAAGAAGAGATGATAAAAACTGGAACGGTTTTCTATAATATACACCTGACACTGTAATACTTTACAGCTCTGTGTAGGTGCTTGGTGATATGTACAGGTGTAAGAGGAGAGAGAAGAGAAATGTTGTCATTAAGCACAGTTTGCATTTTGATAAGGTTTATGCAGATTTGTTGAAGGAAGGCCAAACAGTGGAAATTGAAGTTCAACGTTTCCAAATGTAAAATAATGCACTTGGGGAGGAGGAATCCTCTATCCGAGTATCACATTGGCAGTACTGTGTTGGAAAAGACTTCAGAAGAGAAGGATTTAGGGGTAATGATTTCTGACAGCCTTAAAATGAGTCACCAGTGCAACCAGGCGGTGGGGAAAGCAAATCGTATGCTGGGGTGTATAGGTAGAGGTATAAGCAGTAGGAAGAGAGAGATTGTGATCCCGCTGTATAGGGATCTAGTGAGACCACATCTGTATACTGTGTCCAGTTCTGGGGACACAGTATACAGATGTCCAAAGACTGGCTACAAAAATGGTGGAGGGTGTCAGGCATAAACCATATCAGGAAAGATGTAAGGATTTGAATCTGTAAAGTCTGGAGGAAAGGAGGGAAAGAGAGGACATGATTGAAACCTTTAAGTATGTTAAGGGACTAGATAAGGTTCAGGAGGGAAGTGTTTTTAGTAAAAAACTGAGCTCAAGAAGAGGACACAGTGAGAGATTAGTTGGGGGAAAGATCAGAAGCAATGTAAGAAAATATTATTTTACTGAAAGAGTAGTAGATACCTGGAACAAACTTCCAGCAGAGGTGGTTGGTAAATCTACAATAACAGAATTTAAACACTCCTGGGATACACATATATCTATCCTAAGATAATAAGAAAGAAAATACTAAAAGGGCAGACTAGATGGACCCAGTGGTCTTTTTCTGCCGACAATTTTCTATGTTTCTATGAAGGAAAGCGTAAAGGAGTAGTTCTCCAGTTCTTTCTTTCAAATCAACTGGTGTCAGAAAGTGCTGGAGATTTGTAAATTACTTCTATAAAAAAAATTCCAAGTTTTCTAGTACTTATAAGCATTTTTTGGTGGACAACCGTTTTTAGGGTGCGTTCACACGTACCGGATCCGCTTCGGATTTCTGGCTGTATATTCGCAGAGAGAGCTGTGGATCCCTGCCCAGTAAACTCTATGGGCATACAAACTAGCAGCAGGATGCGCAGCCCGCCCCGTTAACCCCCGAGCCTATACTTCACCTGGTCCCCACTCCGGCTTGCTTTGGGGCTCCCGGTGTCTTCAGCCAATTAGTGTGCTGTGGCGGGACAGCGCACTGTTTGGCCGAGCGGGACGCGCCGAGAACCCTCGAAGCAAGCCAGAGCAGGGACCAGGTGAATTATGGGCTCCGGCGGCCGGGGTTAACTGGGTGGACTGCGCATCCTGCTGCGAGTTTGTCTGCCTATAGAGTTTACTGGGCAGGGATCCGCAGCAGGTGTCGCTGCGAATTCGCTGTGAAAAATCTGCTGCGGATCCGGTATGTGTGAACGTACCCTAAAGCAGTTTTCCCCAAACAGGGCAACATTTCCCATCTTTTGGCAATTGCAGATATGGCAGGAAGCAACTAAACCATATAAAATGCTGATGCTGCTGTAATCACATGACTAGATTTTTTTTTTTAATGCAAAACAGCTTAAGATTTCTTTACTTTATATTCAGGTTATTTTAGCCATTTATTTATCTAGGTATTTCTCTGATATCATCTGCAGGGGAATGAACAATTATATGGCTTTCCTTCTTTTCTAGCTTAAGTTGTAGTTAAAGGGGTGCTCCAGCATGGGGGCACTTTTTGGGGGGACCGGGGAGGAGGTGGCTGAAATAAAAGACGTCCACTCACCTCCCTGGTTCCACCGGAGCGCCGCGATGAGTGACCCGCCGCTGGAACCGGGGAGGTAAGTGGACGTCTTTTATTTTAGCCACCTCCTCCCCGGTCCCCCCCAGAAAGTACCCCATGCTGGAGCACCCCTTTAAGAACTCGAATCTATTCACCTAAGTTTATAACTTAACGGGGTACTCCGGAAAAAAAATGTTTTTCAATCATCAGATGGCAGAAAATTATACACTTTTGTAGTTTACTTTTATTTAAAAAAATCTCATCTTCCAGTACTTATCAGCTGCTGTATGTCCTGCGGGAGTAGTGTATTGTTTCCAGTCTGACACAGTGCTCTCTGCTGCCCCCTCTGTCAATGGCAGGAGATCCCAGTGGCATGATCCATTTTTCAAATAGCTGCCCGGTTCAAGCCATCTGCGCTGTTGTTTTTCACATGCAAATAGGGCCGCTATATGCACTGGAGGCAGACCCTGTGACCCCATTTTACCAATATCCCCTCACCCTAGAAAATGCACCGCACCACCTGGATTTTTGTGCCTGCAACAACCAGGTTTTATATATATATATATATATATATATATATATATGCATAGTGGTGCATTCACTTTAATGGCTTATCCTGAGAAAAAGGGTTGTCCGGCGTTCAGTATTTTTTAATATACTGCTGCTGGTGCGTATAAAACAATAAGCATGTTATCCCTACCTGTCCGTGCTCCCCTACTGTTGCCAGTGACCCCTGCTGACTACAGAGCCTTCACACTTCCAAGATGAACTGGTATCAGGAGTGAGAGCCTGCTCAGCCAATCACTGACTGAGATAGGGCAGCCCCGCGGCCAGTGATTGGCTGAGCAGGCTCTCACTCCCGAGACCAGTTCATTTCGGAAGTGGAGGCTCTGTAGTCAGCGGGGGACACCGGGGGAGCATGGACAGTTAAGCATAACATGTTTATTGTTTTATTAAAGCGCGGCGCATATTTATACAGTTCCCCCGCTCTCAGCATCTTATCACAGATGCTGCCCGGGTGGAGCGGTGCACTCCATTACAGGCATTCCACGTCCGTGTTCTGTGCGGAACACAGAATGTGCAAATACGGCCTAAGACTGCATTCACCTAATCCGTGCCTCGATCCGGAGGAGCCCCCCTCACCGCCCCCGGCAGCAGATGTGCACTCCCGTCCTTGCATCTACTACTCACTTTCTTCCCCGTGCAGGCCAGCTACACCCGCTCACCGGAAGTGGCCTGGACTACTCTGCCGGGAGAAGAAGGCATTATAATCCAGGCCACTTCTGGTGAACATGAAGCCATCCGGCACGGGGGAGTAGGTGAATAGTAGATGCGATGACAGGAGTGCACATTATGCGCTCCTTTCATCCCTGCTGTTGGGCGGGGGGGGTGATCCGTGTGACCACGGACAATTTTATGGGGTGTGTGAATGCAGCCTAAGGGTGACAAAACAAAAATGTATCATGGGCAATGGTACGGCTTTTAGGCAGATGAGCCTCTCTGCACCCATCACTACCACTGTGAAGTGTAATCGGTAACGTATTGTGGCAGGTTGTTGCCCCTCTACACGGCCCTCCTGTATGGCCCCCCTTGGATGGTTTATTTCCTGCTGATGATTCTTTTTCCATCAGTGTTCTATAATTGAATTCTAGAGAACAAGTATAAAGCCTGGAGGGAAGATGTCAGACACTCGCTCAGCCATGATCTGCCGACTGCGCTTGTAGGTGTTAGAATTCTTTTGTCATACATTCACATCTCCACACCCCCGGGATATAGAGACAGCACATGATTAACTATTTAATCAATTTAATTTTATACAGTGGTACCTTGGTTTAAGAGTAACTTGGATTAAGAGCGTTTTGCAGGAAGAGCTCAAAGTTTTTCAAAATTGTAACTTGGTTTAAGAGCATTGCTTTGGTGTAAGAGCTCCCTGTACTGGGTGGGAGCACGAGTGGGGGAGGGGCATGGTCTGCATAGCGGGGTCTACAGCACTGTACTCTGACCCAGGAAGTCTCCCTCACCTTCCAAATCAAAATCATAGCAGAACCACTTCAGGCTGGGGCTCACATCAGGGGACAGGACTGTGGAGGTAATCTCTCCATAGCTGTAACCCATCTCTCCCCGGACAGAAAGTGCTGCTATACTGTGCCCACATCTGCCCTGCTCATTCCTTAATGCTCCCTGCAGTCTCTGTCAGCCCTTGTGTTTCCCATCCTCTCCATTCCTGCTATAATGTGCCTGCACTTACACTCAGCTATACAAACTGCTGCTATTATCTTTCTGCACTTACACTCAGCTATATACACTGCTGCTATAATGTGCCTTCACTCACATTCACACTGCTGTATAGAAATGTTTCTGTTTCTGTCCTCCTGCACAGCTCTGTGATTCTCACTTCCTGATTGGTCCATTCTGAACACATACCCTTCCCCATTGCTGTCATGTGACCACACAGACCTCCTTCTCTATTCTAGCCTGTTGTACTACGCTACTGCATTATGGGGATCTGCAGTTCCATCCTGTATCTACAAACTGCTGCTGTGTTATCAGGTTTATGCCCTTACTATACATTATACTCCACATGCTGATTGCTATACTGTACAGTAACTTATAATATCACATATTCAGCTGTTTATAAATGTTTGTTTCATTTGTTTTACATGTTATTCAGAATAATAAATCATTATTTTGGAGGTGTGTAACCAATTGTCTGCATTTCTGTGATTTCTTATGGGAAAATTTGCTTTGGTGTAAGAGTGGATTTGGATTACAAGGGCAGTCCCAGAACGAATTATGCTCATAATCCAAGGCACCACTGTATATAAAAAACAAAACAAAACACCTTCCCGTACTTTTCTGTTGACAACCAGCAAAAAACGTTGAATGAGACTCCATGTTTATGGTGGGAGGCGCATTGGACACCCACATGACAGCCCACATAACTCCTTGTGAGTCGTTAGTGCACATTCCTTTATGGAAAATAGGAAAAATACAGCAATAAAATATAGGAGATATTTAGCGATTGTGGGGGTCCGACTGCAATCGGGAGAATAGGACCCTATAGTGGGTTGCAGCAACTCCTCTCTCCATTCTACTGGGACATTCTGGAGTCCCCGATCTTGAGAATGTCCGGGGCTCCAGCGACCCCCCGCCCACACACCTGTGATATTACTAGGGGCGGTGTTCTATAGATTAGGAGGTGGATGGGGGGAGATGAGAAAATAAGAAGTTACACAACCTAATACAGTGGTGCCTTGGATTACGAGCATAATTTGTTCTGGGTCCGCGCTTGTAATCCAAATCCACTCTTAAACCAAAGCTAATTTTACCATAAGACATTATAGAAATGCAGACAATTGGTTCCACACCCCAAAAGTAATGATTTATTATTCTGAATAACATGTAAAACAGATGAAACAAACATTCAGAAACAGCAGAATATGTGATACTATAAGTTACTGTATAGTAATGGAGAGGATGGGAAACACAAGGGCTGACAGAGACTGCAGGGAGCATGAAGGAATGAGCAGGGCAGATGTGGGCACATACATGCACTCTCTGTCTGAGGAGAGAGGGGTTACAGCTATGGAGAGATTACCTCCACGGTCCTGTCCCCTGATGCAAGCCCCAGCCTGAGGTGGATCTGCTATGATTTGGAAGGTGAGGGAGACTTCCTGGGTCAGAGTACAGGGCTGTAGACCCCGCTATGCAGACCATAACCCTCCTCCACCTGCGCTCCCAACCCGTACAGGGAGCTCTTAAACCAAAGCAATGCTCTTAAACCAAATCACAATTTTGAAAAACTGTGAGCTCTTAAACCAAAACGCTATTAAACCAAGTTACTCTTAAACCAAGGTACCACTGTATATGGCAGAGCCTAACGCTATCACAGATACAAGACATTTTTGCTGACTTCTTGTGTTTCCCATGTCTAGGAAGCTGAAGAGGGATTTTCCCAGCGCCGTTGTGTTCAGCACCGATGACTATTTTTTAATGGAAGATGGAAGCTACATCTACAACCCTGATCTACTGCAGGATGCTCACAAATGGAATCAGAAGAGAGGTAACCCCATCATAGCAGATACTTCTCCACACTGCCTTAAAATCTCTGAAAAACCACCAATAAAAACGCCAGCGGCCAGATGTTAGATGGAAGTTTATGTTCTGCCTTTACACAACAAACGCCTAAACCACAAAAAAACTTATTCACACATAAGGTCAAAAAGGCAAGAAAAATACACCAAAAACACAAGTGCATGGAAAAAAAAACACAGCATCGGCATGTTTTTCTGGTGTTTTTTTTTGAGGCCATAAAATTTTTTGAGTGGCTTCTTAAATGTGTCAGCTCTTAAGCACATGGCTGCCGTCTTCCAGGAAACATTGCTACAAGAGATGAGCGAACCTGGAGCATGCTCGAGTCCATCCGAACCCGAACTTTCGGCATTTGATTAGCGGTGGCTGCTGAACTTGGATAAAGCCCTAAGGCTATGTGGAAATCATGGATATAGTCATTGGCTGTATCCATGTTTTCCAGACAACCTTAGAGCTTTATCCAAGTTCAGCAGCCCCCGCTAATCAAATACCGAACGTTCGGGTTCGTTCATCTCTAATTGCCATGCCTGTTCACAGATTGGGTGTAGTACTGCAGATCAATCTTATTTATTTTAGCGGAGCTGAGTGGCAATACCAGACACAACCCATCAGCCATATCAATCCTACAATCTTTACAAAGGGCAAAGTTGCTTCACTCCACCAAAGAAATGCACTCTATGGCCACCAAAAAAAGCATTACGGTGATCACAATTTGTAGAAGTCATCCAGTAGAAATTACATGGAGGCTCCGTTAAAAGTCTATGGGGCTGTTAGATGGAAATGATTGACAGTGGGGAAGTGCAGCACATCCCTCCCTTCTCGCTCTCTCGACCAATGGGGGTCTCGCCAGTGAGACCCTGACTGATCAAAACCTTTTACATGTCATTTTCTGTTCTCATATTCAGTGTTTTCCTACAGTGGGTTGTTGTAAAATTATATTGTTTCTAGATGGTAGGATGTTCAGTTTTTATAACGTTTTATCTTTCTAGCACGCAAAGCAATGGGCAGAGGGAGGACTCCAATAATCATAGATAACACAAACATTGTGGCCTGGCATATGAAGCCCTATGCCGTTATGGTAAGAAGACTCACTTATGTTTTTGGTACTTAACGCTTACAGGCGGAGATTTATCAAACATGGTGTAAAGTGAAACTGTCTTAGTTGCCCCTAGCAACCAATCAGATTCCACCCTTCATTCCTCACAGACTCTTTGGAAAATTAAAGGTGGAATCTGATTGGTTGCTAGGGGAAACTGGGCCAGTTTCACTTTACACCATGTTTGATACACAGCCGTATTTGGCCAATACCGACCGTTATGGGCGATAATCGCTTAGTGTAATCAGCTGACATGCACGATGTCAGCTGATCATTGTCTTTCAACATGTTGAAGAACAACGATGAGGATAGCCTGGATATGCTGACGTCGCTCCATGTAATAGGAGTGAGGGCAGCAGACCACCGCTGTCTTCTCAGTTATATGATCGCTCCTACTGCTTTTTTTGACTTTTTTGACTTTTTGGGAAGAATTCATGGACACGGCTGAGTACAAAAACCTTCTAATTCAATGAGGTGCCCCCCTTCTTCTTTCTTCTTCGTCTGTCTCTCCTCTCTGCTGCACCCCCGCTTTCGTGCTTCTCTGTTTCCCTGTGGTTTGGGCTTTGGCTCTGGTTTACTATGCCATTTGTGCTATTTTACATTTTTCTGTTGCTGGCTATATTTGCCAGCGCCTTTCCAGGCGCTTCTTATGTTTTTATAAAAATTGAATACATTCAGAATTAAAAAAAAATTAAAAAAAATCTCAGGATTGGTCATGAATATTTGGACTTTTTGTTGCAGCATAAGCAACATGTAATAAGTTGCAAGCCAGCTATAAGTACAAAGTACAGTATAAAGCAGCAGTATAAAGTATAGCATGCAGCCCATGTACACAATACAATGTCTGTAAAGCCCCTAACAGTCTGACAAGGATGATGGAAGTCACTTCTGATCTAATATTGATGGCTTACCCTGATCAGTTGCAATAGGCTGGAAATCCCCTTTAAAACGTTTTCTCCTTCTAGGACCTACTACTAGTTTAGGCTAAAAGAAAACAAGCAAAACACTACTGTGTGAACCTGTTTTTAACTTTAAAAAATTTAACTCAGGAACAAGGGGTCACAATCTGAGGTTAGTTGGGGGAAAAGATCAGAAGCAAAACAAGAAAATATTTCTTTACTGAAAGAGTAGTGGATACTTGGAACAAACTTCCAGTAGATGTGGTTGGTAAATCTACAATAACTGAATGTAAACCTGCCTGAAATACACACATATTTATCCTAAGATAATACTAAAAGGGCAGACTAGATGGACCCAGTGGTCTTTTTCTGCTGACAATTTTTCTATGTTTCTATGTAATGCTACGTTTACACAAAGCGATAATTCGCCCAATCCATTGTTTAACGATTTTGAAACAATTTGGTTTTTATAACGATCAGCGTTTGGACGAATAAATTGTTAGAAAAATCTTTAGAAAATTCATTTTTGCGATCGTTTTTTTAAGCCCATCTTTCACATAGGGTGAATCTTTGAAAGACTGTTTACACGAAGCGATCTGCGAATTTTAAGCGAACAATGATTTGAGAACATTTTGAAAGATCAAAATGAACGTTTTCTCGCTCGACGCTTCATCGTTTGCTGTGTTTACACGGAACAACTATCGTTTAAATGCGATTGTTATTGTGAAAATTCAAGCGATAATCGTTCCGTGTAAACGCAGCCCCTATTCCACGGGCCGACGGAGAGGAGCAAACAAGCGCTCTCAGCACTCGTTTGCTCCTCGTTTCCCGCTCGCTGCCACCACTAGTACATGCAGCGGCAGCGAGCAGGTGAGTGCGGGAGGGGCTGCCCGGGCGATCGCTAGACCATCCAGGCAGCACAAAGAGGATAGTGGCAGTCTGGTTCCGCTGTGTGATGGCAGCAGATCGCTGCTATCACAGTCACTTATTTTTCAACATGTTTGAAAACCAATGACTGCAACAATCAGCTGACATGAACAATGTCGGCTGATCGTTGCCTTCTATTCCACGGGACGTGTCTGGTCTAAGATAAAGCATGCTTACAGATCACAAACCAAGGACAAGAAAGCTGATAACTCTACAGCTGGAAAGCTGAACTTAGTTCTTGGCTTCCTACATGAAGTAGAACATGTGATGTGCATTGTGGCTTCCTGTTATTACTATGTGTCTATAATTCATATCCTTATACATTGTACTATCAGGCCCTGGAGAATGGATATGGAGTCATATTCCTGGAGCCTAACACACACTGGAAGTTTGATGTAAGAGAACTAGCCAGGTAAGTAATGTGTGACAGATACTGGTTGTATCATACACATAAAGCTCTCTAACCTCTTCTCCTTCACTTTATAACAGTCACCAGCCATAGCAACAACACGTCTGAATGGGCTGGGAATGTTCCTGTTTGGAATATTTATAGAGTTCGGCTCATTTCAGTCTAATTTTGTTCAGTCCGCCAAGTGTTTTTTTTCTTTTTCCCCATGAATAGTACGACTATATAGCTCCTTCTGTCAAGTCGTAAATCACTAAAACTGCTACAAATGCTACATTTTTACATTAAACTCTGGGTTAATGTAAAATTGCAAGTTTTAGGATGTGCCAAAACTTGAAAATTCCTGTACATGACTTTTTTTTTTTTTACCTGAATGGATCAGTGCCAGCACAGCCCTTTTTTTTGACCCACCTCCCGGCTACACGGCAACAGCGCCACTTAGCCCCGCCCACAGCACCACCATTGGCCCCGCCCTCTGTGAAATCATAGGCACATAGGCCCCACCTACTCGTCATGGGGCCTAGACCTTTAGGCCAGCCAGTTCCAATGGTTGGCGAGGGGGTGGGTCCAACAACGTGCTGTGTGCAGGGCTAAGTGGCACTGTTGCTCTGTAGCCCCGCCCACTTAGCACAATCTGCAGTTGATAAAAGATGACTTTTTACTTGAACAAGCACCACGACGTATGATATAAAATAAGGTATGAAAACTGCTAAATTTACCCATTACACCTGTGTAGAAAAGTCAGAATGCAAAAAGGGGGGGACAGTGTCACTTTAAGGATATCAGTTTTCTAACCAGTCTGTTGCTGTAGTGACTGCGCATCTCCTCTACATAGCCGGCTGTCCTGCTGCTTATGACGTACATTCAAAGTACCTGCTTCTAGCTGTATCTCTCTGCTCTACCCTCTCCCTTCTTTCAGTATTAGAGATGATATCAGGGAATTGAAGGAGGGGGAGTGGGGTTTTTGGTTATGTATCATGAGATGATGCCACAATGCCTGGGTGATTTGGTTGATAACTTCTCCTCTGCCTCTGTGAGTTACAGAGGGGTAGTAGTAGTTAGTAACATGACTATTCCCTAAATTACAGTGGCAGGGGAGGAGATTCCCAGTTACCATGAAAGCATGACTTTTTTCAGGACAGTATAGAGTGTCTGACTTTAAAGGGGTATTCCGCTTAAACATAACTTTTCATATGTTGCTGGCCATGGTGAAACTAACAATTCATTCCATACTATTATCTATTTAGTGCCCATCCCCCAGTTCTGAGCTGCTGCTTTCTGCTGTGTGTGAGCTTTTCTGTCAGTCTCCCCCTCCTCCCCCCTCTCTTCTGGGATGGCTGATGTAAACAAGTCCTTATCTGCGACTTTGTAATGCTGGGAGGGTTAATCACAGTGGGTTCATTAGCAACTTGACCTCAGATTAACCCTCCCAGCATTACAAAAAAGCTACAAAGTTGCAGATAAAGCATGCAAGGGACTGTTTTACATCAAATGTCTCAGAAGGTAGGGGGAGGAGGGAGAGACAGAGAGAAAGGCTTACACACAGTTTTTTGTGTCTTTATCAGAAAGCAGCAGATCAGAACTGGGGGAAGGAGACTGAATAGATAATAACGAATATGGAATAAATTGTTAGTCTCACCATGAGCAGCAACAAGTGAAAAGTTATGTTTGAGTAAAATATCCCTTTGAGGGTATGTTCACAAGTACAGACTCTCAGTGGAAACAACGTCAGCGCAAAAAAATCCCAAAGTGCAAAATTGCGCATTTTTGGTCGCATCAGATCCAGAAAAATGTAATAAAAAGCGATCAAAAAGTCATATATGCACAATCAAGGAACCGATAGAAAGAACACATCATGGCGCAAAAAATGACACCTGACACAGCTACATAGACCGAAGGATAAAAGCGCTATAAGCCTGGGAATGGAGCGGTTTTAAGGAACGTATATTTGTTAACAATGGTTTGAATTTTTTACAGGCCATCAGATACAATATAAGTTATACATGTTACATATCGTTTTAATCGTAACGACTTGAGGAACATGCATAACAAGTCAGTTTTACCCCAGGGCGAATGGCGTAAAAACACAGTTCCCCCAAATAAAAGAAATGCGTTTTTTTTTTCCCAATTTCACCACACTTTGAATTTTTTCCTGGTTTCGTAGTGTACTTTATAAATTCAGTCTGTCATTGCAAAGTACAATTAGTGACGCAAAAAATAAGGGCTCATGTGGGTTTCTAGGTGGAAAAATGCAAGTGCTATGGCCTTTTAAACACAAGGAGGAAAAACCGAAAATGCAAAAACGAAAATGGGCCCCGTCCTTAAGGGGTTAAGGGCGCGGCTGCATTACTTACTCGCAGCAGTCTTTCAGACCGCTGCGAGTATGTGTGCACAGGACCTTGACTCGTAGCAGATCATGCTGCAAAACTCGCAGCGAGATTTCTGCTGCGACTCGGTACGTGTGATCATACCCTAAAAGCATGAAAACCTGACTTTATTTTATGGAAAGTGTAGCGTGCCTGCTGCTGACCGCCCTCATGGGCCACATTGTATACATAATAACATCATTTTACAAGGTGGTTTATGACATTGTTGGTCACAGTAAGTATTGCACAGGGGACGTAGAACGAGAAACTGCAAACTTCAGATAGTTCAAAGTGGAACTAAAAATAATACAGAACTGTTTACACAGGCAACAAGATTTTCTCCTCTGTATGTTAGCTTCTTTACAAGCCATTTTGTACAGTTCAGTGTTTTTATGCTCAAACAAGCAACATCCTATATAGATATACAACATACAATGATGGAGTATGTGTTTTGGTGGCATTGTCATTTGAACTTAGTGCATTAGGTTGAGCCTGTCACTCAACTGACAATGCTAGGAAGTCTAAAAATGAATGAAAGAGGGTAAAGAGCTGCCATTAAGGAATGAATTTGGTCGACCAGAATGCTTAGATAGGCCCTACTGTCCATACACATCTATTTTGTTTCCCTTGTACAACAATATTTATATATATATATATATATATATATACTGTAGCTGTATATTGCAAAGCAATATCTATGGCTGTATCCACGTTTTCCTGGACTCCCCTAGGGCTAAATGATCGAGAGCCGAGAAGCAGTGGATCAGTGTGTAGCATGTGGATGTGCTGCCATGTATTTCTCTTCATAGAATTACAAGGACAGCATATGTTTGCATGTTGTGCTTATTACAGCTGACTCACTGGGGGACATTTATTAATGGTCCACCCGAGGCGTACACCAGGGAGAAGGTGCAGATTCGCTCCTTCTTCCTGGTGTACGCCTGCCGGCAGGCTGGGGTGGCGTGACAAGGTGGGAAGGAGGTGTGGCCTCCTCCCGCACCTCATTTATCATGATTTAGGCCTGCTTGCATGGTGATCTAAATCTACACCTGCTGGAAGCAGGTGTAGATTTAATACGCCGGCCACAGGTTTGGGCGCCCGGCAGGCCGGATTCTCTAAGAGGCGTACGCCTCTTAGTGAATCCTGCCAAGGAAAAGGGGGTGGGGCCTACTATAAGACCAGCGTACTTGTACACCGGTCTTCATAAATCCCCCCTACTGTGTTCAGTGATGGAAACATGGTTTTATGATTAGAAAGTGTTGTTGAAATCCAAGGGGGAAATACTAAACATTTGTAGTGTAACTGGTGAGCACATCATCTGAAATGCCGTTGTCCAGTTTGTGTCTGATCTGAAGCAGAACATCCTCCCAGCTGGGGAAGTTTCATTTTGCTAACCATGTAGACAAGTCACCCAAACCTAGCGTAATGTTGTACTTGATCCTTTGTTCCAGTCTCCCGGAGATAAGCTGCTGCTAGTCGCTACCAGTTATTAGATGTGTATAGCCAACTTATTTTGGATAAACTTGCCAGCTAAGAGTAATTTTAGAGTTTCAGCCTCTGGCTATATACAATGTATTCATCCACTAAAGTCAGGCAGAGCGATTATTTATTTTGCTGCAGTTCCTCAAAATGTTTAACTGTATTTGGAATTTAAGTCTCAGCTTTGGTCCTTTTCAGACTCTAGAAGAGGGATAGCTAAAGCTTTGGCTGTCCAGGCTTGATGGGAGTTGTAGTTTTGCAACAGCTGGAGAGCCAAGGTTCCCTACCCCTTCTCTTGGAGTAAAGAGCGGAGGCTAGACTCACACCATGTACAGGAGACGTGTTCTCCTGTAGGTCTATTTAGAACAAAATTTAAAAAACAGCTGTACTGTGCAGAAGCCCAGCTTTATAATATAATTTATAAAATGTTATCCAGACTTGACATTTCCTTTCAGCAGGACCTCTATATGACAGCTATACATAATTCATAATAGCAGATTCTCTATACTGGGTGTGATCATTTTGTTTCTCTTTGTTTAGACGGAATAGTCACGGTGTCCCTAGAGAAAAGATCCAGCGTATGAAGGACGCATACGAGCACAATGTCACCTTCAATATGGTCCTCCATGCAGAGAAGCCAAACTGAAAATTGTCATCCAAATAACCCATATGTGCTGGAGAGGGTGAACTAGCAGCATCACACTATGTATATAATGACTGAGAAGCCACCACTGTGGGGGGCCGAGTGATCTCAAATAGCATTGACCCCAACAACAAGCATATAGAGGTATGTTGTTATAGGTATTATTCCCTGTGGCTCAGGAGCTGCTATGGATAAAGCTTGGGGTCCAAGGTCTTTGCACTTTTACCACTTTAGTGCTAACAACTTTATAGCATTGGGACACATCAAAAGTTTTTATTGGTTTAGTCTGAGTATTCAGACCCCAACCAATAAGGCAAAGGAGCCAAGAGAATTCAACACTTAGCACATTCTCTCCCGACTCAGGGTCATATAGCCCGAGGCGACCGGATAATGTAAGTCTATGGGCACACCTTGCTCACATACAACAGGGGGGAGAGATGCACTTCTCTCTCTACTCTCTGAACACTCAGACCCCCACCAATACATTTTTGTCGAGTTTTTTAAATTTTTTTTTATGGTGACTAGAACATTTTAAAAACAGATGCAGAAGGCAAATGATCAGCAGCCTAGAGCCTGTTGGAAAACCACCATTTATGTTCGGTCATCTTCTCATTGGTGCTCGTACACACAGCGCTAATGGTTGCACATAGCGCATGCAGTCCTGATAACTGCAGATGGGTTCTTTAAGCAGTGGCCAGGCCAGGCTGCAATTATCAATGATTCCCAAGCATAATGCTGCGTTTACACGAAATGATAATTGGTCCGATCCTACGATTAACGATGTCGGAGTAACGATTTTCTTTTCATAACGGTCAGCGTTTAGACGGTACGATATATCGTACGGAAATTCGTTTTGCGATCGCTTAAGCCTATCTCACACATTGGTTAAATTGGCGAACGACTGTTTACACTGAACGATCTGCTAATTTTTTGCGAACGACGATTTTAGAATATGTTGTAAGATCAAAATGAACAATTTCTCGTTCGCCGTTTGATTGTTTACACGTACGATTATCGTTCGAATTCGATCGTTATTGTGCAAATTTGCGCAATAATCGTTCCGTGTAAACAGCATTAGCTGCAGCCACTAGCATCTGTGATTCACCAAAAATTGTAGGCTGCACCTAGTCCATGCTGCAGTTATTAGAACCACAAGTGCTAGCCACAGCCGCTAATAATGCATGTAATAGCCCCCTCAGTCATGCTGATCTACAGAAGGCATTGTAGTAAATTAGACGCCTTCAGAACACAGGAGGTGGTAGATTCTCAGGCTGTTTCTTGACTATTTTTGTATCTGCCCCCTGTGCTTTACATTGAAGCTTTATATAAACACGCTACATAAAAACCATAACCAATATGCTACACTCTGAGCCAGACGTCTGTGCATGGAGACCGGACTGCTTTGATATTATTCTATCTATAATGAGAAGGTACAACTAAATGACCAATGAGAAGAATGACTAACCGTTTCCTTGCTGCACTTACACAGAGCCAATTGAGACGTATAATGGTACAATAAAGGTTATCAATTATATAGGAAACTAAATTGCTTAGGATATTGTAAGTCTTAGACCCCTTATTGTTTTGGGGGTTCTTTACCAATATAATAAAAAAAAAAAGGATTCTAACTTCCACTGCGGCACAGCCATAGATTTTATTAGCTCCTAAGTCCATGGTCAGTGCGGGTACAAAACCAGAAAGAGCTACAGCGGCACGATGTGTAATGGCCACTTATGTGGCAGCACAGTTTACACACAGCGTTGGTTATAGAAGAGGATACCTCCCATAAGGCTGGTGCTACACAGCAATTTTGTCTATGACACCATTCTACCATGGTGCGACTAGGGTAACTGAATGGGGTCATTTAGTGTGGGTGCAGCACCCTATTCAGTTACCTTAGCATGGACTTTTTTTGTTGTTGTTGTCACGCTGCTCTGGTCAAGGAGCTCGAGCTTTACAACTTACACCACAACTTGCACCAATACGTTATTCATTCAATATATAAAATCTGAAATAATTTATAGCCTAGGTGCTCGGATATACAGAGCTGTAAAGTAGCCATGGGCATGAGGCCAGACTTGTTTCCCTCAGTGATCTTGCCATGTGATTCAAGCTAGTAAGAAACTGCATGTGGGTCATGTGACTTGTTCCTGTGTATTATTAGGCATCAGAGGCTTTATTACAGTGCAGGTGTATTCTGCATTTCTAGTATCACACCTAAATGTGCAGATAAACAAGGGTAGTGTCTAAATCCCATACAGCAAAGGGACCTCACTGGGTGCGCACACACAGCTCCCAGGCAAGCCCCGCCCCAGCCAGATTTAATTGGCTGCTCCACTCCGGGCTTCCTATCAGTTAAAATCAGCCCCTGCCGGACCCCCGACCCTAATCCGAGCGTTTAGTATTAGGGTTAGGGTTGGGGGTCGGATTAGGGTTACGTCCCACTGATTCTCATGTCTAACCCTTCCCACAGCCCCAACCCTAACCCTAACCCTCCTGATTAGCACCAACCCCGAGGGTTAGGGTTGTTGTGTGGGAAGGGGATAGTTAGATGATTTTAGTAACCCTAATCCGACCCCCAACCCTAACCCTAATACTAAACGCTCGGATTAGGCTCGGGGGTCCGGCAGGGTCTGATTTTAACTGATAGGAAGCCCGGAGTGGAGCAGCCAATGAAATCCGGCCCGGGCGGGGCTTGCCTGGGAGCTGTGTGCGCACACCCAGTGAGGTCCCTTTGCAGTATGGGATTTAGTCACTACCGATAAACAAGTGTCAACATTTTCATAGTAGTGCATACCGGTAACGTACTGGTGGTAAGGTGACTGAAAAAAAACAAACAATCAAAACATTCTGGTGCTATAACATTACACCAATAACCAGGGTGTATAAAAAAAAAAATCAGTGAGGAATAATATGTGCAATATCTGAAATACAAAAGACTCTTCCTACTTTATAGAATTTGTAAAAAGAGGACTGGTAAAAAGAGGACTGGTCTGAAGTTGGATGTTGCCCTGTGCAGAACATCCTATGGCGTACCATATAGTGCCCAAATAATACCATTATATGGTGTACAGGTAAATATACCATATAGTGCTTAAATAAATTGACCAGGGAGAAAAAGCTGTGTCCTCCTGTGTAGGTCCATGCAGTGAGAGATCGGGGGTGCCTCTTGTCAGGTGTTGACACCAGCATACACCACTGAGGCCAGTCCTGTGCAAAATGATCACTTCTACCATACAAACAGCATGTTGTACACCTTAAAGGGAAACTGGGACATCTTTTCTATTTGCCAAACTACTCATATCTACGTGGCTACATAGCTATGTAAGCAATGAGACTATCAATATCTTTATTGTAGCTGTCCAAGGCTGCAACCATCTAAACAAATGGCTGTGGCACCTCTGTGGGTCAGAGTTGTGACTCAGTTCTCTGGCCACACCTCTATGGCACTTCAGAGCATTTTTTTAGGTGATTGTAACTTCAGATAACTACAATAAGGGTATGAAAAGACTCACAGCCTACATAGCTCTGTAGCTGTGTAAGCAGTTTGGGGCATCTTTTCCAGCTGACACTTTCCCTTTAAATATGTTAATGAGGTTCTATAGTGTTAGGGCCCTATTCCACCGGACGATTATCGTTAGCATAATCGCTAACGATTAACGATCTCAAACGACCGCTATTGCGAAAGACCTGAAAACGTTCACTCATTTCCATGGAACGATAATCGTTACTTATGATCGTAATTGCGATCGTTTCTTCTTCCGTATTTCTTCGCTATTGCGTTCGTATCTATTGCGAACGACTGAACGACGTCTTATTCAATGCGAACGATTTGCGAACGTTTTGCGAACGAGCAACGATAAAAATAGGTCCAGGTCTTATAAAGCGATCAACGATTTCTCGTTCGGTCGTTAATCGTTACTGCATTTCAACCGAACGATTATCGTTTAGATTCGAACGATTTAACGATAATCTGAACGATAATCGTCCAGTGGAATAGGGCCCTTACTGTATAGGTGTGTGCTCACATCACATAGGGCCACATTTGACCTTGTACAAAAAAAATACTTTCATGTCTCTAAGTTCTGACATTTAGGGCCCTATTCCACCAAACGATTATCGTTTGCATATCATTAACGATTAACGATCGCAAACGACCACTATTGCGAAAGACCTGAAAACGTTCACTCATTTCCATTGAACGATAATCGTTACTTATGATCGTAATTGCGATAGTTTTTTCTTCGCTATTTATTCGCTATTGCATTCGTATCTATTGCGAACGACCGAACGATGTCTTATTCAACGCGAACGATTTGCGAACGAGCAACGATAAAAATAGGTCCAGGTCTTTTAAAGCGATCAACGATTTCTCGTTCGGTCGTTAATCGTTAACTGCATTTCAACCGAACGATTATCGTTTAGATTCGAATGATTTAACGATAATCTGAACGATAATCGTCCAGTGGAATAGGGCCCTTATTCTTACACCCCTAAAACAAGGCCACGGATTACAATTGTCCTGGATGTTAGCAGGCCTAAATATTGCTTCAAGAGACCAGCAACTATTTTAGGCTAAAGGACGTATTACAACAATTATCGTCCGTTGCGGCCCATTATCGTTTGGTGTAATATTGCATGTTAAAAGAACACAATCAGCTTTCAAGTCCACTGACTTCATTGGGCCACCTGGACGAACTAAGGATCGTCTGGACAGCCCTTTCTGCTTCTCCCCGCTCGATGAGGAGGAAGCAAGCGCTGACCTAACAGGTTGATGCTTGCTTCTAGAGATGATCGAACAGCAGAAAATCTTAGGTTCTATCGAACTCAAACCTTGCCGAACCTTCCACGTTTGATTCCCGATGCCTTCCCAGTCCGTGGGGAAGGAGGAGACAGCCCGGGTACTGCCTGGAATTTGGGGATACAGCTGATTACCTAGGATTTTCTGCTGTTTAATCATCTCTATTTGCTTCCTCCTCACATGGTGCCCTGTAAAATGGCCTTGAACCTATCAAACCCCACTAAAATGAAATTTCTAATTTTATACAGAAAATTCTCAATTTACATTTTCACTAATTTATAGATTATAGACCATTAGACTAATAATTGATAGATTTTTCTTTATCTTAAAATGAATGTTGGCTAGGTTTGCTTTGCTGGAGTGCCTCTTATGCCTGACACAATAGACTTATGTATAGAATAGACAATGTACCTCAGTCATCGCCTCTTGATGCATACAAAGTGGGTTTCCTAATGTTGTGTATATAAATCTTTAAAAGGAAAAATCACTTTGTAAGATTATTTTGTATTTTTCTATCCAATTTGTTTTATCAAATGTACATTCCAATCAATCATTCCTTATAAACCAAGTTACAGATTTACATTTTGTAGAACTTTTGTTCTCTTCGCTCCAGGTCTACACATGCCGCCCTCCCTTCTTCTTTATTAGGTTGGATTTTACAGAGAATAATTTTTATAAATATATGTACAGTTTTATTAAACATATTAAGCATATATAAAGACTCAGCCTCTTATTCACCATATATTACACTTCAGGGTTTCTTTCTTTTCCTGCTCAGTTGTCTCTGGTAAGGCGTCTCACTCACTTCTTGAGTGTTCTGGGCTCCCTCACTGATGTCGGAGGTTGTCTTCTTCTGAATGTCTGACGCTGCCCCTTCCTGTCCAGTGGTCACCTTGCTGCCTCCATCCATCCCTAATATTAGGGCTTGCGTATTAATCATGGCCAGCTCCTCATCGGCAACAAACCCTCCTTCTAGTTTGCTTGGGGTACAAGAGTTGTTTAGCTTGCTCTTTGCACTTATACCATGTTCTTTGTGTACACTCCGAGGCGGACGAAATGCCCTTTGCAATGAAGGAGACGGTAATGCCTGCACTGCATTTAGAGGTGCGGGGGATGGTATTCGACAAAGATAATCCAAACCTCTCATTATTTTGCAAGTCTTTGGGTCCATTTCATTACTTGTGCTAAAAACTGTATTATTACTGTCAGGCGTTGACATGTGTTTCATTTGGGGGGGATTGATTTTTGACAGCGGTGTCTAAATGTAAAAAAAAAAAAAATACATGTGAAGGTAAAAAATACGAGGATAACTCATTGCCAAATAAGTAGGGAACTGTACCTGTCAAGTTTTAGAAACCTTTTAGGCCCCCTTCACAAGACCATGGCTGTTTTTATGGTCAGGAAACAGAGACCAGAACCATTAGTGTTGCCTGACCATAAAAACACAGTCGGGGGGGGGGGGGGGGGGGGGGGTAAACATACTCACCTGCTGCACGGCTGCAGCGATGCTCCTGGCCAGCTTCTCCCTCTGTCTTTTGGCTCAGCAAATGCATGAGTGACATCACTCGCATAATGCTGCCTCCCGCCAAGACAATGATTGACAAGAACGGGAGCCCTGCCAAACACAGCGCTGCATTTAATTGTATGCACTACTGATTAGGAGTTGGATTTCCCAATAAGAAATACGGATAGATTTTTCTGAGGAGGTGCATGTTTTTAGGCCAAAAATGTATGTTATAAGGGGAAAAGGGGAAAAAAAGCTAAACAAGTCTGTATTCAGCAAATTCATCCGAGTATGCCATCTTGATAAATTTGCTACCTCCACCTGCAGCATGAATAGTAAAGATGGTCTTGTCTTGTTTGCAAGGTGATGTGCATTTATAATAAACACATATTCTACTTCCTATAGAAGACTATCACGTTTCCCCCAGACTCTATAATGTGTGACTGTCACCACAATTACGGGTTTTCCCCTGGGATGCATCATTCACTCATTTTGTTGTGTGAGAAATATGGCAAAAAACTCTACAAATTCAAAGAAATAGCGAAAGCTTAAACTTACGGAGCATCTGCTTCCAGCAGCTACATGCGAGTGTGGGTCCACCCCACAGCGTGCCAAGGACACTCTCTCCAGTGGGTTTTGCGTTTCCAGGATGTTCATCAGTTTATTCTCCATTTCTTTGCAAAATTCTGGAACAGACTGAGCATATCCTGTCTTTACTATAATATCTAGCCAAGTGGCAATGGATAGATCACATGGCTATTGTAGTGTATGTGCCAGCACATAATGCTATAATGTTTCCAACACAAAGTGGCCAAACTATGTATATACATATACAGTACAAATAGGATTATCTATACAATATTGGGTTCTCTTTGTACCCTCCAATCTTTAGTTACCTGTATGGACTGTCGACATTTTTGAATAGCTTTTAGTAGATGATGCTCTTTAGGATTTGCTGCAATAAAGCACAGATCCCCAGCAAACAGTACAGGAACTCCAGACGTGTACTCTGACCTCCAGCGTAGGTTAGCAGCAGCGATGTATGTGCCCGGTCTGATGAGCTCTTCCAGGGCCAGTTGTCCGATATCTGTATAGAACTTTAGGGCCACAATATGATACGTCTCATCTGACAAGTAAACCATTGGGGCAGCACCTACAGGGTTTAGTAGACAGTAGTTGTATTTAGCATCAAGGAGACAACAAAATATGGCGACATTTCGGTACTTCAGTTATTGCTGTTTTTTAAGGGATTTTTTAAATTTTTGAAAGCTCTTTATAAAACACTAAGGCAGACGCAATTTATAAAGTTTAACTATGGAGTGAATAAGAAGAAACATGAAGACTGGTGAGCAGCTGAATGCATCTGATCAGAATCAGGTCTTCTGCTGTACAGACAGAGGACATCACCACCAAAGGCTGAAACCTTCAACAACTCACTCTCCAGGCTTCTGCTTTCAGGACCCCATAACCTCAAAGGAGAAGTCCAGTGAAAATTATTATTATTAAGTATTGTATTGCCCTCCAAAAGTTATACAAATCACCAATATACACTTATTATGGGAAATGCACATAAAGTGCTTTTTTCCCTGCACTTACTACTGCATCAAGGCTTCACTTCCTGGATAATATGGTGATGTCACTTCCTGGATAACATGGTGATGTCACTTCCTGGATAACATGGTGATGTCCTGACTCCCAGAGCTGTGCGGGCTGTGGCTGCTGGAGAGGATGATGGTAGAGGGATGCTCAGTGCCCCTCCAGTGCCCTGTGTTCCTCAGTGTCCTCCTGCCATCATCCTCTCCAGCAGCCACAGCCCACACAGCTCTGGGAGTCGGGTTGTGACATCACCATGTTATCCAGGAAGTGACATCACCATGTTATCCAGGAAGTGACATCACCATGTTATCCAGGAAGTGAAGCCTTGATGCAGTAGTAAGTGCAGGGAAAAAAACACTTTATAAGCATTTCCCGTAATAAGTGTATATTGGTGATTTGTATAACATTTGGGGGGCAATACAATACTTTCATAAAAAATTTCACCTGACTTCTCCTTTAAGGATAAATTTACACATCACCTAATATTTGTGGAATTATCGGTTGCACAATCTGCATTGAATTTCCTCAGTAAGTACAGTACAATGTTAGTGGATGGGGTTTTAGCAAACCTTATTCATTCTCACTGAACTTCCGGACTTGGGGAATGCTACAGGCGTCCTTGCAATTACTGAAGTCCAAAGCATTTCTGCAACAATCAGCGATGTCCATTGCAAAATTCCACAACAGAGCAACCAAATCCTTACATAACATAATTATATTGCAGATTTTAGGTAGGATCTACTGCAGGGATGGGGAACCATTAAGGCATCCAGCTGTTGTAAAACTGCAATTCCCATCATACCCGGACAGCCAAAGCTTTTGGGAAATTTAGTTTTGCAACAGCTGGAAGGCCGCAGGTTCCCCATCCCTGATCCACTGGATGTATGTGACGTGTTAATGTAATCTAAAGCCTTCACTAGCTTGCATAGTGATGGCTACAAACTGGGTTACAGTTCTTAAGGTTTTCTTTTCTGTTAATTTAGGGTTTGCAAATTGTAGATTGTGTTTGACATAGCATACATTCACCACAGAGGATGCAAATACACGATTAAATAAAAAACACGAGGAACACCTCTTTTTAAAGTTCTATTTCTATGGGATTATACCTGGTTTTAGCTGGGTGGAGATCACCAATCCCACAACATCCACTTCTCCATATGCGGCCGTGAAATGAAGCTCCTGGAACTGACTGAACCCAGTCACTTGCCTCTCAGTGTAGATCTGCTTGAGGACGTCCTGGATGGGCTAATAATAAACATTGTCCAGTGACTATATATGCTGGATATATTCCCCCAGCAATGGCTCACGCCCATCTCTTCTTACCTGCAGCTGCTGGAACTGCGTCTTCTTGGTGGCGGTCAGCTGCACCGCGGCCATGTCCGATTTTCCTTTAGATTGAGAAGCTGCTAGCTGATAGATTCTGAACCGTCCTCCTTCCTTTAGCAGTGACACCACGTCAGGTAATGGCCGCCATATGTTCAATATGTAGGCTGCAAAAGGGATATGAAATAAAAAGTATGTCCATGTGTCAACTGTCTCTTTCCGAAGTTTAGGGTGCACTGCCTGTAGATTTCCCAGGTCCTTTACCATCTGCACTGTTCAGTCATTTAGAGAGAGCTACAGAACGGGAGAATAAAGGAAAAGGGATGATGACTGAAGGGTCCCTCCATATGTAACGGATTATTAACCGTGGCATCCAAATGTTTAAACAGCTGGGACCAGAGCTCTCTTTGCTGTTACAGGGAAGTGTAATGTGTAACTCAGAGCTATGTGTGGAGCAGGCTCAGCTCCTGGGTGTGCTCAGCTTTGATCCTGTTCCATACTCCCCACCAATAAGTCAAATGTTGGGATTGGTAAAACACTTATGGTAATAGTTGATTAGTTATCATCTATTACGGCATGAACATGGCGGTCCTCCCTCTGGGTATGGAATAAAAAAAAAGTAAAGAAACCGAACCTGAGCTCGAGTCAGGGTCTTTGTAATCCACAATCCGTATCTTCCATACAGGAGTGACGTCCCTTCGTGTAGTGCTACCAGCTTCTTGTTCCGAGGATTCAATGGCTTTCCTGAATTCAGCCTGGATCTGAGCGTGCCTCTTATCATTTAGTGTTTGCCTGTAGTGATTCAGGGCCCTTAGCTGATCATTGCTAAGACAGGACTGGAAAGGTGGAAACATCAGTTACTCAGTAAGTGTTAGGAAGTCATTTCATCAAACCTGATCCATTATTTAAAGTGGATCTGTCACTACAACTGGTTGTCGTAGTGTCTAAATCTGACGGCTGCAGCAAAAAACAGCACAAAAAAAAAATTGGTTCTATTTATTCTTATGTTGTATGTTCTAAGCCACCACATTGCAGAATGTCACTGCTAAGAAGAGCATAGTTTACTGTGTTACTCTATACAATAATTAATAAAAAAAAAAACCTGTGTCTGGTGAATAGGGCCCTATAGATAAGCTTAACACCAAAGTAAGGGTGCTTTTAGACTGACTGATCTTTGGCCGTCCCTGGCCGCAAAAAGTGCTGATAGGAAGATCGGTGCTCATCTGCAGTGCCTTTACATGGCTGGTAAACAATTTATATGCCTGCTTATATTTTCGTAAAAGTACTGCCGTTGTTGCAATCAGAAACATATATGTTGCTTTGCCTTCTATGGAATCCCGGTCAGAGCGTACACACATAGTATACCCTACGGCTGGGACCTCTCGCGGCGCTGTAGAAAACTGACATGTCACTTTTCTGCGGCCGCTATTCAGTGAATAGCGGCCGCAGAAAACCCTGTCAGTGCACACTATGGAGCAAGTGGCTCCGGCCGCACACTCCATTGTGTGCAGTTGGGTTTCTGATGTAGGCGCGCACAGATAAGCCCGCATCAAAACTCTGCGGTCCTAAATTATCTTTTCAGAGACCGTCCGGGTCACGGAACAGTTGGTCTCATACGAGGTCTGAAGATGGCCTTAAGGTAGATGATCTGACCACTTATGAAATATATTTCTAGAAAACATAAGGGAAAAGACGCTGAGTCGACCCCATATTCATGTACTGAGACATGACTCTGCATATGCTTAGATTTGCCATACTACCCTCTAATGGCAGATGCTTCTCAGTAGGTGTACTGCACCTGAGCTATTGACAGAGTTATTAAATAGCTAAAAGAAAGTGCCCATACTTCATAATACAAGGGCAGGTTAAAATACTTAAAGAAACTCTATGTCACAATAATTCTTACCTCAAGGTAGCTGGGGTCGGGCTCATTCTGAAGGGCCTCGTAGAGCTCTGCACCATCCTGGAGAGCGCGGATCTGGGCTTCACTTAAAGACAGTCGTCTCGGTCTTATTTTTACATCACAAACTACAAAAGTGTATATATATGTGTATTAGGCTACAATTGCTTATTCTGATAAAAGGCCAAATAATATCATATTCATATACTTTAGTGGGGAGACATTCACTATAAACAATATAAACGACAAACTACAGGCACTAAACCTATCACTTATCCAAACAAAACTGAACGTCATGCAGAATCTTGTCACAGTTTTATTTCATAGGGGGGGTTCACACGTACAGGACCCGCAGCAGATTTGATGGCCCATATTTGAAACTGTAGATCTGCTTTGAATCTGCAACTTTAAATCTGCTGCTGATCCTGTACGTAAGGGAAAACCTCTTTACAAACACTGTTCGTTCCTGCCCACATCGTAGACAGAGATCCCTCCGCCCAGACGGCCATCTAGGAGTGGAGTCTATCAGACAAGTGTCTCTCAGTCTGGCGCATCTACATACTATGCAGTCAGCTGTTCACATCAGCAGGAGCCATGCAATAGCTGCATTATGCTTTAACATTCTTACCTTGCTGCTTTTCATATTCTGCCTGTATCTTAACATATAAGACTTCCAGACTCTTCTGTTTCTTAGCTGAGTGTTTTTCTGCCTCCCTTTCCTCAGCACGTTCATTGCGAAACACATATGTCCCATTGCCCATTTTTTCCATCCACTGGGTAAGAAGAAACATAGATGTGCATTTCACAATGGTTAAAAAAACAAAGAGGCTTTGTCTTAAGAGTGTCAGGATCAAAAACAGGCTATGCCCCCCCAGAGAAGTAAAAGCAGCCAGACCCACCCAGATCAGTGTCCTATGGCATCTCCTATAGCAGGGGTCCTCAACTGGCGGACCACAGAGGCCAGCTGTCCGGACCCCTGCTGCACTCTGCACAGTAACTATGAGCGCACTGACAGAGAGGGAGCCATTGGCTCCCTCCCTGTCAGTCACTCTTGTGGCCGCAGCGGTGACGTCCCTGGAGTGCCGGCGCCACGACAAAGGGAATGGAGGCCTCTTGTGACCGCTGCAGTGTGGTCACGAGGGGAAGAGAAGAGGAGACGTTCGGACCAAGGTGAGTGTGTTTTTTTTAATGTTATATGCCATATGGGAGGGGGAGCACAGGGGAGCTATTTACTACTGGGTAGCACAAAGCAGGGGTCTATATACTACTCGGGGAGTGCACAGGGGGACTATATACTACTGGGGGAGCGCACAAGGGGCTATATACTACTGGGGAGCGCACAGGGGGCTATACTACTGGGGCAGCGTACAAGGGGACTATATACTACTGGGGAAGCGCACAGGGGGATTATATACTACTGGGGAAGTGCACAGGGGGACTATTTACTACTGGGGGAGCGCACAGGGGGACTGTATAAGAGCTGGTGAGAGAGAAAAAATGCCACTAATAAGCATCAATTCTGTATGTAAATAGTTCAACAACATTTGTGAAAAGTTAACAAAACAACACGTTTACTACTGATGTTCAGCTCGGACCTTCACCTCACCAATAGACCCCGGTAAGTGGACCTTTTTACTAAAAGTTGTTGAGTACCCTTGTCCTATAGATTTATTAGAAAACACCAATTTGGGACAATAAGTAAAAGGAATGATTCAATAGGCAGGTCTTAGTATAATGTGGTGGACTACAGCCAGTAGGGTCTGGAAATCATCCAAGAATAGACCTGTGTAGCAATGAGATAGGACTAAAAACAAAGCAATGTGTATCTCTAGGGAAAGAAAGTGACAATCTATTAGTAAGCCAGAAAAACCGAACGACACATTCAGATTCAATGTGGGGTCTGGAACAGGAGACATCCCGCAGCCAGTAGTAATCCATAGTAATACATAGTAATAGTAATTTATGCACTTCTTATACAATACACTGATCAGGTGCTAAGTACTGATGCCTCTGCAGCTGTAATGTGTGCCCACCTGCAGCTGTAATGTATGCCCACCTGCAGCCGTAATGTATGCCCACCTGCAGCTGTTATGTGTGCCCACCTGCAGGTTGTAATGTATGCCCACCTGCAGCTGTAATGTGTGCCCACCTGCAGCTGTAATGTGTGCCCACCTGCAGCTGTAATGTGTGCCCACCTGCAGCTGTAATGTGTGCCCACCTGCAGCTGTAATGTGTGCCCACCTGCAGCTGTAATGTGTGCCCACCTGCAGCTGTAATGTGTGCCCACCTGCAGCTGTAATGTGTGCCCACCTGCAGCTGTAATGTGTGCCCACCTGCAGCTGTTATGTGTGCCCACCTGCAGCTGTAATGTGTGCCCACCTGCAGCTGTAATGTGTGCCCACCTGCAGCGAGGGGTACAAATTGTCACAGCAGTGTACACAGTATATTGGGCTCTGTTCACTATGGCATAATGGTTTCCCTTATAACAAAAATCAGAATGCCAGACACATCGGACAACCCCAATGACTTATAATGGAGTCCATTGGGCTTCCCTGTTTTTCCCATAATCCACTGCATTCTGATCTTTTTCTCCTCATTAAATGTAACAAAACTACAGACATAGCAGAGCCTGTTGGCAGTGTGAATAAAGCCTTACATGGTGTCCAGCTTTTGAGAATGCCTTGGAGCTTTTTTTTTATTTTTTTTTTATAGCTAAATACAGTCTAAGGGGAAGTATATATTGATGTAGGTTAATTATGGTGCACTATAAGGTAAGCAAAACAGACTGAAAAGCTACACATTTAGTAACCACAAAAGCTTTCTACATAGATTTTGATGGATTTGTTAAGGACAGCAGGTGGGAGCTGGGTCAGGAAGTTGGTGTATTGTGGCTGTATTCCCGTGTTTCCATCAGGATATAAATAACAACATAAAACAATTAGAAGAAAGTTCAGGGCAGTTCATACCTGCATGGGGTAAATCCTTTGTATAAGAACATCAATACACCCCACTACACCACCATCAGCCAAGAGGGAGGATAGACGGAGACAGAAAGGTCTGGGATCATGAAAATATCCCAGTCTGGCAAACCAGCGAGCCGGCCGAGTGCTGTTTCCTGCAATCTGGAAACAAGTGATATATCTACATTCATATTTTACAGCTACTGAATGCATCATTCTTTTCTTTAAAGGGATTATCCCACTATCCCCATTCTTTTAAACATGATGGATTACCCTCTGGATAGATCATCAATGAAAGGCTATGTTCACACAAGGTAAACTAGTCCGCCTTTTCTATTTAAAAAGACGTCCATTATTTCCACAAATTAATTGACTACAAGGCAATGCATTGAAGTCAATGGAACGACGGATGTCCAATGCACACAGTGTATAAAATGACGGACGCTGTCTGTGCGGAACTCAAAATAATGATCATGTCAATTATTTTCGGACGTCTTTTGCAAACAGCAGACATTATTCTTTAGTGGTTCACACACAGGTTTTTTTTTTTCACCGTCCTTACTCTGTTTTAATATTAAATTTAATGGACTTTTCAATTAAAGACACACCCAAAGGCCAATGAGCCCACCTAAACTAGAATAGTGTACCGACAGCCGTCATTGCACTGACTGGCGGCCAAACAGAGAAATGATGGACGTTATTTTAAACTCAAAAGGACGGATGTCATTTTTTCTTTTCAAAAACAGAGAGGAAAACAACGTTGTGTGAACATGAGAGTGGCAAGGGTCTGCTCACAAGTGCCATGGCCCCTTCATATAGCTAATGGGTAGGGCAGCTGGTAGCCAGACCCTGGGTGATCTAACAACATATAACCTGGGAGATCCGGAGAACTTTTCCTTTCAGTGATGAAAAGCAAACCTCAAATAGCAATGTGGCCTCTTGCTGTCATAACCACCTAATGACAAACCTCACATCAATGAGGAAACAGAAGCAGCGACCTCACTGTGCAGGTAACTGCAGGTGGACCCATTCACTTCAGCAGAGCTGTGCTATAGTATCCCCAAATAGCAACAACCCACCAAGAGAAGGGCAAAGAAGAGAAAGCACTGAATCCCCACAGCAGCTTTTTCTGGCTCAGGACTGGAGAGAATTCTGCACCCCCCACCGATTATAAAGTAATGGCACATCCTCACCATATACAATCACTTTATGGGAGTGGAATACCTCTTTAATATATATATAATTTATTTATAATATTCTTCCCGGAATGTCCCAGCAACAAGAATTATGAATACTAGACTACTGATAAATTATTATCATTATAAGATATACAGTACATGGTCTACTACCTTTAGCATAAGAGACTCCGGAGCCTCAAGGGGTGTGCATGCATCTTCTGAGCCCACCAGTTCTGCTCCATGTACTATTATCTTCTGCCCTATGAATAGGCGTCCTTTCTTCAGCAGAGATGTGAGTGCGGGGTCCAGTAGAGCCTTGATACCATACCAGCCATCAGTCACCTCAATGACTGCAGATGTCTGCTTCATCTCATTGGTTTCACTGTTTCCCAGTGTAAGGATATTAGAAATGCACAGAACCAGCGTCTTGGCTGATGTGTCATCTCTCTCCATTATTTTTCTGACAGCTGATCGCTGGCATTTATTAATTTCCACATCATATCTGAGAAGAAGACAATTTTATTGCCATTTAATGCTGCAATACCATCAATTTACAATCTGGTTTATGAGATATTTAGCTTCCATGAAGGTGAATGTGTGCTGGACTGTCAATATCAATGCGTCTATCAAATGATAACTACAAAAGGTAAAACACAGGCTTAAAGGGAACCAATCACTTAAAAAACGTCTGTTATGTTATGGGAATGTGCTGTAGCAGCACCCAGCACACTTCCCAAACATGCTTTTACACCCCTCCTCCCTGCAATGTACAACCTGAAAACTTACTTTATAAACTTGGTGTGCTGTATTTAAATTGCCCCCAAGTAGTCATCTTGGCGGTGAGCCACCGGCAAGTAGTCACTGTCCCCTGGGCGTCCCAGAGTGGTAATCACGCCCCTCTGGGTGTGATTAGAGTGACTGCATAATTGTGGTGATGTCACTGAGAGGAGCGCCAATCCTCTGACGTGAGGGGCGGCGCGCCTCTCAGTGACATCACCACAATTATGCAGTCTAATCACGCCCAGAGGGGCGTGATTACCGCTCTGGAACGCCCAGGGGACAGTGACTACTTGCTGGCGGCTCACCGCCCAGATGACTACTTGCGGGCAATTTACATACAGGGTGCTGCTACAGCACATTCCCATAGCGTAACAGCTGTTTTTTAGGTGATTGGTTCCCTTTAAAGGGATATTCTCACTTCATCTAAGTGTCCTGTATCCATAAGTTTAAGCATTTAGGCCTTGGTTACTACTTCATTCGTTCTCTATGAACTTTCCAGATGTTGTGAGTCCCATGGAGAATGAAAAGAGCAGTCTCCAAGCATCTGTGGCCCAATTCAGCAACAATTTTACTACAGTGTCAAACGCCTAAACGGCTAGAACCCCATCGATCTGCACGTTATGCCCTATTTTGTGAACAGGACATAACCTGCTAAAGTGAGAGTATCCCTTCAATGGTTTCTCAATAGACCACCAGTAGTCAACCAGAAAGATGTGAACTTGATGTATACACACACACAAATAGATTAATACTATAAATGCTATACCTGTACTTGAGTTGTAAGAGCACTCTCTCTGGTGTTAAGCACCTGCTAGCAAAGATCATAGGGAACATCACTTCCATGGCCGCTAGTTTCCACACAATCCATCGGTAGTGGTTGTGCACCCATTCTGGACTGATCAGTTTGGGATCCACTCCTGGAGTGTCACATAGGGCTCTGTAAGGCAATGAACAATGGTAAAAAGTAGCAGTGAACAATAGTAGTAACACTTTTTTTTTTCTTTAAAAAGATGTTCTTCAGCAACTGTTGAGTGTTTAGTAGAGATGAGCGAACCGGGTTCGGGTTCGAGTCCATCCAAACCTGATCGTTTGGTATTTGATTAGCGGTGGCTGCTGAAGTTGGATAAAGCTCTAAGGTTGTCTGGAAAACATGGATACAGCCAATGACTATATCCATGTTTTACACATAGCCTTAGGGCTTTATCCAACTTCAGCAGCCACTGCTAATCAAAAGCCGAAAGTTCAGGTTCGGATCGACTCGAGCATGCTCCAGGTTCGCTCATCTCTAGTGTTTAGTCCTGTGCTTCAGCAATTATGTGCTTCTAAAATGATAGGCATCACTTAGGAATCCAATATATAACTATAGGAAAGCTAAGCTAAGTACATAAGATTGTTTCTAGTCATCAGCACCTGTAGAACTCCTCTCTGCCGACGATCACTTTAACTGTGGGTACCAGCCAGCCGCCATCAGCGATGTGCACGCCGCCGTCAGACAGGAAACACTCCCTTGGGAAATAATCCAGACAACGAAATTCAAAGGTTCTTGCTTTTTCACTGTTAATGCCAATGTGATTCTTCATAACGCCCCATCTGTACAACTGAAAGAAGAGAAGAAGAAGAAGAGTGCTTCAGAAATTGTTAATGAACCACCAAAAAAGGAAAAGATGCAAGATCAAATTTACAAATAATAATGTCTTTTATTTAGATATATTTTAAATGAAAAAAATTCACTAAAATTCATAAAGTGGGAGCTAAAAACTAATACATATCCCCAACATAGGGTGGAAGGAAGTAGATTACATTACATAGTAAAACAAACCCAGATAAGTAAATAAATGCTAGATAGTAATCAACATTCACATGTACTGGGCACTGGGCATATAACAGGAAAAATGGTAGATTGAGGGTGCCTTCACACGTAGCGGATTTTCCGCTGTGGATCCTCAGCAAATCCGCTACGTGTGAAGGCACCCTCACAGTGGAAGATCAGATCAAAAGATAAACACAATCAAAAAACTATTGCACATTTCCCATACATGTCCTAAGTACATGGGTCCACAGTATTAGAGATGAGCGAACCTGGAGCATGCTCGAGTCGATCCGAACCCGAACTTTCGGCATTTGATTAGCGGGGGCTGCTGAAGTTGGATAAAGCCCTAAGGCTATGTGGAAATCATGAATATAATCATTGGCTGTATCCATGTTTTCTAGACAACCTTAGAGCTTTATCCAAGTTCAGCAGCCCTAGCTAATGAAATACCGAACGTTCGGGTTCGGATCGACTCGAACCCGAACCCGGTTCACTCATCTCTAGTCAGTATTTTTCATCCGTTTTTAGGAACCAGGAAATATGGAATCCATTACAACCCATTATTTTCAATGGTGCTATTCATACATCCAGTTAATTTGCAGATCCGCAATGAATGACAAAAAAAAAGGACATGTAATACGGTCCATAATTACTGAACGGACACCCCATAGAAGTCTATGGAGAGCACAAAATTTGCTGAGAGTACATTGTAATCCGCAAAACCATCAGTATCACAGATCCGTTTTTTTTGTGAAAAATGAAAAATAGAGGATCCAGATTTTCTTCCAAGAAAACATACTGACGTGTGAATGTAGCCTAAGTGCACTGGCTACTGAACACAATTGCAATGTTCACATTGCAATTTACTATACATTCGTGGTATACATATTCTGTCTATTTCCAAATATATACTATTATGAAGAACCTTTTCAGTCCTACAAAATAATAGTACAGTATATGCTTAGAAACAGACTGACCATGAACACTATATTCAGTCCATTGAACTCAATGGACCAAAAGGTGGTAGGCTAAGATATACATCACCATAGCCTTCTACTGATATATACCACAAAAGTAGTGTAATTGTCACCATGTGACGTGCGAAATTGTAACTGACTGGCTGAGCGGGCAATCCATCAGCCGAGTAGGGATGTTGGAACAGATTGAGATCCGTTAACCTGGCGGGAGCTCCGAAGTGGGAACACAGCACTGTGGAGGCATGGGCTGAGGTAAGTAGTGCTTGTTTATTGGGTTCCTACCTACCCCTGCCTGCTTTAAAATGACTATTTTCCACTGAACTTCTCCTTTAATAGCATAGTGCAGCAATAGTCACCTCAGCAATTTGACAGGACAGAAAAACTCAGGAGATGGGATTGGCCTCATGATTAGTAAAGCTTACTACTATATCATTGTATTTTTTCCCTTTGCCCATTTCAGATCATATCTTCAGAACATTGTTATCACCCTGCATAACACTATGGTGGCAGTTTAGGGATGGTATATTTGATGACGTTTGCCTTCAGATTATGTTCCCACTACAGAATATGCAGCAGAATTTCAAGCGGAGGCAACGTGGCGGACTCCACTTGAAGTTCCGCCTGTCTCATAGACTCAATGATATTCTCAAACAAAATCTGACGTCAGCCTAAAGAACTAAAATGTCAATTCTTTTGGAAGACAACAGAATTCCCCCGCATATTCCGTAGTGGGAACATACCCTATACTATGACAGCCTATTACAATGTGGACATCAGATTTTTACTAGGCATTACAGTGAGGCCATGTTCACACAGTGATGTGTGTATGGGGCCATAGAAATCAATGAGTCTGATCAGCAATTAGGGACAGAATGAGCAGATGAATTAGTGAATAGGGCCTTATTGTTTTGTATCAACAGACTAGTATAACCATCACAGCAGTTCTGTACCTCGGTTTGTGTATATACTGTTGGTTTCCTTCCTTCCACTCCTGTTACCAAATTAATTCTGTCGGTGGAAGAGGTTTTTTGCAGATATAATAACCCAGGTTGTGGCTTAATCTTCTGTCTTTGCTTCTTTCGTATTCTCATCTCTTGCATCTCTCGGGCACAGCAGATATTTGCAACCAAATCAGAGAGATCTGTCACGGAACAACAAGAACACAAGAAAAAGAGAGAGGAGGATCAGCTCACCTCACACCAGTAGAATCTGGCCCTTGATTATTGTTAGTAGGGGAGTGCATAGCCGAGTAGGGCGATAGCCAGATGTTCATTCACAGTAGACAATAGGAGATGTAGTGTGCGATCCAGCACTCCCAGAAGTGTAGAATAAAAGTGCTGGATTGCACACTACATCTAATATCTTCTATTAAGAACACAAGATCAGTTCTTTATAAACAAGGACAAATTATATCACATGCAAAGACACAGATTCTCACTGAAAACAGTAAATTGTGTACCTGATTCATCCTTCTCTGACATCCCAATTTCTGCTCCACTCTCTCTTATAAGATCTTTGGCTTTGTCCTGATCCTGACTTGGCATGTTAGCCATTTGATCATCTGAAGACATGTGAAGTTTCTTCTTGAAGGGGATTACAAATGAGCTTGTAGCGGTTCTTGGTGTGTTGCTTGTATCATGTCTACAATCTGCTGGAATCCGTGTTGAACTGGCTGGTAGAGTAGTTTGGGAATTACAATGAAGATGGCTCAGGGGAGTACTCCTAGCATCCATAGAGTTTCTTTTTAAGAAACTGCAAAAAAAAAACAAAAAAAAAAACCAATTGTTAGTAACCATATGTAATCGAAAACTGCATTGACCAAAGGAATATTTTTGCTGCAGCTTAAATTCTGTCAGCAACAAGATTAGTTATCATGTGATTTGGACCTGAAATTATCAGATCCAAATGATATCACCAGGACCAAAGGGTCTGTAAAAAACAGTGGCCCACAGCCAAAAAGACCTTGGCCTGGATGCATCTTCTCCAAGCTGTGGGATTCAAATGCCGAGTGATGGGGATCACACAACTTCACTTACTGTAAGTTTGCTCATCCCTACTTAGAACAACATACAGATCATGAAGACAGCACTTACTTGCTAGGATGGGATGATAATGGTTGTAAGGAAACATTGTGCAAATATCTTCTTCTGTCCATTAGGCTTTCTGAAAAAAAGAAAAAAAAACTCAATAGGTATAAAAACAGCAGCCAAGTACAACTATGTTGCAACTCTATGTGCAAACTAAAAAATGTATAATAGTAACTTTTTTTTTGTTTTTACTACTAGAATCAATAAGAATATCACAACAAACACTAAAGATATGTGTGTGACATTTGGACACTGCACTGCACTTTCTGCTGCTGAAAAGCAAACTATATGCAGAGCGAATGGTAACTAGAAGAGTAATGAACATAGGTTGTCTCATCACACATTGGTGGCACGTTGCTGAGGTTGCTACCAATGTCTGATTGGCCATTGTGACTACTGAGATTTCTATTATAAAGACAGCAAAAACAGGAAAGCACTGTGCTACAACTACTCCTGCTGCACTTTTTCAGCAGGACTACATGATCTGCCATTGACTATGATGGATCAACCATGCAGCTTCAGATAAAAACCAGTCACCATTAGCCACCTGACCACTGTGACCCTAGCTGATTGGACACTGATGTAAACACTAGAGATGAATGAACCCGAGCGTGGAGCATATGATAGGAATAGGGAGCAGAGCTGTGGAGTCAGAACTAGTTTTGGTTGGAGTTGGAAAAAAATGTACAGACTTCGACTCCAGCTTAAAAAAATTCTTTCACAATTTTATTATTGAATTGTCATATGAATTTTATAAAAGTTCCTCACCAATATATTTTATGTTCTATCAATCTGAGGCCCTTATTTATAACAACCAGAACAACACTTTCTTGCATACATTTAGTTTCCTCTATATATCAGTAATAAAGCACTGGCCCTATTAGATAAGGGTGGTCAGGGAGATATTTTTGATCATTATTTGGCAGTTTGTTTCTGAGCTGAAAGAGTCCATTGTGTGGGGGGAGATCTGTGCTGTTCTCTTCCTGGATGCTGGATGATTGTATATGAGCAGCTGTGTAATATGTAATATAGAGGATACAGGAGCTGTGGCTTACCAACTCCACAGCCCCATTAAGGAGTCCTGGAAAATATGGACACAGCCTATGGGTTTATCCATGTTCTCCAGGCAGCCTTAGGGCTGCATCCAACTTCTTTGGCCAAATGCTGCGTGTTCGAGGATCGCTCATCTCTATAAAAAATATAAAGCATTACATCGCAGAAATAAGAACGCACCATGAGGACTGCTTGTAACAGGCTTCAGAGCTGCTTTAGATTCATTCTCCAAGGATCTGTCAAATTCAGGTAAAAGTTGCCTTTTTATTGGTGGTTCTCCTGTGTGTAAAAAGGAATTATTCAGGCTTAGAAAATCATCACCGCTTTCTTCTAGAAACAGCATGACTCCTATTCTCAGTCTGGGTGTAGGTTTTGCACTACAGTTTTTAATGAGGTGAAGGGAGCTGAATTGTAATACCACACACAACCTGAGAACAGGTCTGGCGCTGTTTTTTCTAGCTATGTTAGCCGCTGCTTTATAAATCCCACATCTTTCAAAATGTTTACCTTATGTGTTGCATATTACAAATCCAATTTATAAAAAGGATCTGTAATTATGTAACATTATACAAAATTATAAAGATTGCATATACAGTGTTACAACATAAAAAACAACTATAAAAAATGTCTTTCCAAGCCCCTGATCTACTCAATACAATAAAAAATGACCTAATGGTCTTCATAATTTAAATAAAAAATAATCACATACCACTTGGAACATCATTAGACCGTAACCTCTTCCCACTTCTGATATTCGGATGCTTGTCTGAAGATGGGAATACAGTATGTGTCCTAATATCCGCATCGGTCAGATCTTCATCATCCATGAATGCTTTGGCGCTTTCCGCTGCTTCTGTCTCAAAGTCATTTTCTGGAGTGTGTGATGATGTCAAATAGACATTTGTTGTTCCAGTACCGGATCGAGGTGTTGAATGTCTTACAAGCCTTGGCAGTGTAAAGTCAGAAGGCCTAGCTGAAGTATTTTGTTTCCCTCCGTTACCGTCAGCAGAATTCTTCTGCACGTGGCCAAGCTTGGTAACAGGGTCTTGTAGATGCGGTTTATTCAGTAATGGGCTGCGTATGCTCATTCTTACAGAGTCCTGATTTTCTTTAATATCTTTTACGTTAGAATTACATTCTTCGAAAAACCCTTTAACTTTCTGCAGTGCATCTTCCGATACGGTCACATGCTTCCCACTACCCGTGCTAAAGCCAAAAGAAGTCTTTGCAGGCATTTTGAAGTTCTCTTCCATCCCTGATGGGTTAGGAGTGAGGCTTTTTTCTCCCAGTGATGCTTTAGGTGCAGGCATTGATTTAGGATTGGGCTGGATATCTACAGGATCATCACGCTGTGAGGAGCAGCCATCATCTACTTCAGAAAATATTTTCCGTGTCCTCTTCAATGACTCTTCTAACACAGTTACAGACTTACCACCAGCTGTACTAAAACATGGCATCCTGGGTATAAAACCATCTTCCACCAGTGGCTCTCCACTCTCATGTCTCGACCAGTTACCTTCACTTGAATAAAACTTGCCTGTTTTTCCTGGCACCGAAGACCACCTCTTATTTGTCTGACATGGGCCGGCTGCAGAGAAGCCTCCTTGTTCGCTTTTGATGGCCGTATTAGCAGGATCTAGCGCATTATCTGTTTCAATGAAAAACGGTTTGGTCTTTTGGAGTGAATCACGAGAGCCTGTCATCGGCTTTTCGCTTGCGGTGTTGAAACCTACGGGAGGCAGGGTGACAATTGAGTCATTTGCTTGCATAGTAGGTCTCTGTATGTTATTAAGGTTTCCACTGGTAACAGAGAAGAGGTCAGTCACTCTTTCATTTTCCTTCATTGAGGCACCTGCCTTGAGTAACGGACCTTCCATCGGTTCCTCACTAATATCAGCAAAGATCTCTCTAGCTTTTTGTAAAGCCTTACTTGACAAGTTAAAATGACTGCCGCTTGCTTTGCTAAAAAATGCCATCTTTCTGTTGTCGGTCTCTTGCTGAGGGCAACACATGCTTTTATCCATAATTTTCCCTAAAGTAGAATTAGTGCATTGATTCAGAGACGGCTTTAGATTTTTTATTCCTGCTGCACCAGATACTGCTCTTAGGTTAGGCTCCAAAGTGTCTACACTTTTAGTCAGAGTCTTATTGGGTCCTGCTTCTAATACAGCATGGTCCGCATCTGCAAGTATCTGTCTTACTTTCTGCAGAGAGCTCTCAGACACTGCTACGACTTTACCACTTGCCGTACTGAAACCTGGTGGAGGGAAGGTGGACTTAGGATTTTGTCTCTCATTTTGGTTGACTGAAGAACCAAGTTTTTCTTGATCAGACAAGAGTCTGTCATCTATGTCATGAAAGATTCCTTGAGCTTTCTTCAACGAGTCGTTAAACATAGTGATAGATTTCCCACCAGCACTGCTAAAAGATGGCATACCTACATTCGGAACATCTTCTTTACATAGACCGTTTTTATTAGACAATTCTCTATTGGAGATATCATTAAAAGGTGGTATTTCTGCCAGTACGTCAGAACCAAGGTCTGCTGTATTCTTGAGTAAAGGATTGACTTTTCCAATTTGTGTTTCACTGGCCTTCAATCTTTGATCCAGAAAATCTGCAACATCATAAACTTTGTCTTTCCTCTGATCATCAACTTTTGGTTTACTATGAGTGGACAGAGTCCTTTGTCCAATATCTAAACCATTAGGACCTCCAATGTCAGCAAATAATTCTTCTGATTTTTGGAGAAGTCTTTTAGAATTACCAGTCATTTTACCATTTGCGGTGCTGAAACCTGGTGAATTTAAGTTAAACGTACTTTCCTTGCCTTGAATAGATTTATTCTGTAAGTCATGTGTACTTCTGGCATTGACTGCAGAGTCTGCTGAGATAACTGCAGTTGTTTCCTGTTCTCCTACATGTCCACCATCTACTTCAGAAAACATCTTCTGAACCCTTTTTAGACTTTCCTCAGACAGGAGAACGGGTTTACCGCTTGCAGTACTAAACAATGACATAGTTGATACTGGATTATTTTGCAGAAGACATGACTGTTCGGTCACCTCTTTACTTGACACCTGTGTTATCTGCTTTGGTCTCTGGAAAGAACCAAGAGAAATTACTTTGGATTCTTCGATTTCTTTACTTAACACCACTGAAGGATGGTCAGACGTTGGCCGACGTGTTTCCTTTCCAACAATGGTGGTGCTAACCTGATGTGCCTTTGTTTCTGTTAACAATTCTGCTGGTTCATGCACCGTTCCTGTCCTCCGGTAATCTTTACATGGGTCAGGGATATCCAATATTTTATTAAACATGGCATTTACTTTATCTAAAGAAGCTTTGTTAATATCAATCAGTTTGCCTTTTCCAGTGGCAAACCCGAACGACACTGCAGAAGTGTGGCTTCCACAGCTATCAGATGCTTTGTCATAATTTTGCACTCGCTTGCAATGTTCTTGCTTATCTGGAAAATATTTTTCTTTGGTCTTTGTAGATGATACAACCGTATTCTGTATGTTTAATGCATTATTAACAGGCGGTGTAGAAGCTCTTCCCTCAACTATAACATGTAAATCACTGGATGTTTTGGAATTTAGATGTTGCATGGTTTCGACACTCTTCTCTTTTGCTTTCTCTTCCAAATCACCAAACATCTCTATTGCTTTCATTAAATCCTCATCAGTAATGTTTGCACTTGCCATGGTACCTCCGCCATCTCGGTGTTTGACTAATGAGTCAGGAACAAATTTATTGTCTGCAACGTCACAAGCATTCGACCCGGTATCAAATTCGGATGTGACGCTAAATACATTGCTCTCCGTATGTCCTTCTCCGGCAGCAAAACTATCATTGAAGTCCACGTCCTTCCAGACATCTGACGTGTTGAGCTTCTGAGAATCACTAATTGGGTTTTGCACATTATCTATTCCAGGTATATTTAGTTTCTTAAATGGTGTAAAGTCCAACTGACTACTGGCATTTTCTAAAATAGAGGAAAGTTCACAGATTTCTGCTTTTTGGCTTTCCGTAAAGATATTGTATAACTGAGACTTTCTTCCATTCGATAAACTTTGCACACTCCTGTTGCTAACCTTTGAAGGATCAATCGAAGCCCGTGCAGAATTTTCCTTCCAGCTCTGAATGCTTATGTCTCCTCTTGACTGACTGTCCGAAGAGGACTGTTTGCATGGTTTGTTTTCCTCAAATGATACTCCATCCATGTGCCCTGACGCAACACGTTCAGCACCCATAGCCATTTCATCCTCTTCGCGCTCCACATTAGAGGCGGACTGGCTATAATTATTTGTTTTGTGTCTTTTTATTGGGTTGTGATCCTTACATAAAATACTTCTGCTCTCTGGGACTGGTATTTCCTTAGATGATGCTGTTTGGAGATCTTTTTGTATCATAGTATCTTCAGCTTTAGTCATCGACATTAAAGGACTTTTGTCTCCATTTTCTATTTTGGTAGGACATGAAAAGGTCAGAGCTTTATCTTCTTGTAACAGAAGTTCTCCTTTTCTTAGATTTTCTTCTGAAATGTGTATTTTTTTACTAGAAGCTGTTTCGAATCCTTTAAAGCTTTTCTTATTTGTGTCTACCGGTAAATCAATGCATGTTTTAATAGATTTAGACTCAGGGGGCAGAGTTGTGCAGATGAAGTCACAATTGTTCTTGAAGATACAAGGATTTCCTTGTGAGTTATGTTCTCTATTCTGAACACCTACCACAGAGTCTAATACTCTGACTTTGGTACTGCTGTGCGCCAGCATCACCTCAGAGAGTTGTAATGCCCCATCTTCTAGCTGTGAGATTCTTTCTGATTCTGCCACTTCAGTCTTTATAGAATCACCTCCCACCGAGGGAACAGCTGCTCCTATCTCAAAGGTTTCTTTAGGATCTGTAGGACGCATCTGCCTCACGTTCATGAACGTCTCTTCTATTTCTTGGTAATCTAAACTGTTATCTTTAAAGTCATCCTCATCTTCATTTTCAACTTGCTTTACTTCTGGCGGGTCATGAGATGGGGAAGTATTCTTCAAATCCAATGATCCTAAGGGGAAACAATTTAAGAGGTTAAAAATAAAATTCAACAGTTAAAGTGACACTGTCACCCCCTTTGTGCATTCTGACTTCTCTACACAGGTGTAAAGGGTAAATTTAGCGTTTTTCATACCTTATTTCATATCATACGTCATGGTACTTGTTCAAGTAAAAAGTGTCCTTTTATTAACTGCAGATTGTATTAAGTGGGCGTGGCCTCGCGGCATTAGCGTCGCTTAGCCCCGCCCACAATGGCACTGTAGGTTCCGCCCCCTGGACGCCCATTGGTTGGCCGACGTAAAGTGGGTGGGGTCTAGACATTTCGGTCAGCCTGTTCCAATGGCCGACGAGGGGGCGGGGCACCATGACGTATGATATAAAATAAGGTATGAAAAGCGCTAAATTTACCCTTTACACCTGTGTAGAAATGTCAGAATGCAAAAAGGAGGTGACAGTGTCACTTTAAGTATTCATAAACAATTACAATGCCACAGGATAAATTCTATGAAATAGGCCAATAGGGGGTCAGTCTACTGGTATATTCATAATTAAGATGGATGACCCTTCTTCCTCATTCAAGAGGTTCTCCAGGATTAAAAAAAAAAAAACATGGCTTTCTTCCAGAAAGAGAACCACTACTGTCTTTAGTTTGTGTGTGGTATTGGAGTTCATATCTATTGAAGCGAATGAAGGAGAGTTGTAATACCACACAAAACCTGAGGACGGGGGGCGGTGCTGCTTTTGGAAGAAAAAAAGTGATGTCTTTTTAATCCTGGATAACCCCTCAGTTCGACTAAAGAGAGGAAGAAAAGAGGAAAGGAGTCACACAACAGTCTACTATAGTAATAAGTAAATAGCCACTTGGTATAGAGAGGGCCCAACTCCCAAGACCTCTTTATACATCCTTATCAACCACATGAGGTAAATGTATATCATGTTCCATTAAAAGGATTATCCAGTGTTAGAAAAACATGACCACTTTCTTCCAGAGGCAGCACCACTCTTGTCTCCAGTTTGGGTGCAGGTTTTGCAACTCGATTCGATTCGACTCAGTTCGATTGAAGGGAATTGAGATTAATTGCAAACCACACCTGAACTGGAGGGAGACAAGAGTCGTGCTGTCTCTGGAGGAACGTGGCTACGTTTTTCTAACACTGGATAACCTATTTAAAGCGACTCCAGACCCACTTGTACCTTCAGATAGCTGCTTTTAATCCAAGATCTGTCCTGGGGTCCGTTCAGCAGGGGATGCAGGTATAGTGATAAAAACAACTTTAAATCCGGCAGCGCTGTGTATAACGGCTGGGGCTTACATTTGTATATGCATTAGGCTGGCACACCCTCTCTGTCCTTCCTCCCCACCCTTCTCATCATTAGGAATACTCCAGGCAGATTGCTTCCTATTCCCCACCTGTGGCAGCCCGGCACATGGGCTGGATCGTTAATACACCTGTGCAAACTCAAACAGCAGTAAATGTTCCTGGATCATTCCTAATGCTGAGGAGGGTGGGGAGGAAGGACATAGAGGTAGTGCCAGCCTAATGCATATACAAATGTAAGCCCCGGATTAAAAGTTGTTTTTATGACAATAACTGCATCCCCTGCCGAACGGACCCCAGGACAGATCTTAGATTAAAAGCAGCTATCCGAAGGTACAAGTCGTTTGGGGGGGTTAGATTGTGGGTACGGAGTCGCTTTAAGGGGTAACAAGGTTCTCCCAGGAAAAAAAATGATGGCATAGCACTGGGATACAGCAACAACAAACTGCTTATTGTTCCACTGGTCACTGAAACTAATGGCTAGAAAAGAGCTATGCAACTTCATCACCTCTTAGCTGTCCTGTTTTAAACAACGATGGCTGACCATGCTGCTTCTGGAGAACAGAAAGACAAACAGAACCAACAAGTAGCAAAGTGGCGCTATGCTTTCCTCGCAAGGGGCCAGACTGCTGTGCATTTTCTAGCTATATTCCGTCAATGTCTTTTTTAGACAACCCCTTAGATGTTCCAGAATTCAAGCCACTGAAGAAACATTACATGGATTTCTGGCAATATATTAATAGTGGCCTGGACTCAAAATAAATGGTGTACTCACCTGCTGCAGCTCACCACCTCAGGCAGTGCCCGGTCCCTGCTGCCCACCAATTCCTGTTGTTTTCTCCACACAAGGAACAGCCTAGTCAGCATTGTTCTGGGTAGGCATTTCCTTGTGTTGAGAAGACAGCACAAAGTGGTAAGGACTGAGCATTGTCAGTGGTGGGAGATTATAACAGATGAGTACACTTTTGAACTACAAAATAAAATCTAATTTCCCTAAAGTAGCACCAGGAAACCAGCCATGTGGTGATAGAGCAGAACATCCTCTAATAGACAACAAATCTAATGTAAAAAGAATTTACAATTAGAGAGCACATACTTCTGGATGGGGTGTCAGGTGTTTTTAGGTCATATAAAGGTTTGCTGTACTCAGTCATATCAATCTTCCCAGCAGTTTCATTTTTTTGACCATCCATTTTAAAGCTATACAAGAATCTGGGCTGCTTTCTCAGCGTACTCAGGATAGGTTTAGGTTTATGGTCAGGTATTCTACGATCTGCTGCAAAGGACAACGAGTGATCGCCTGAAACAAGTCCCACAAGATATTTATTGTCGTCTGCAGCATTGTAAGTAAGTTGCTCTTGAGATTTCTCTTTGTGCTCCTTATACTGTGAATTGCTTAGGAGTCTATCACTAGTAGTGTAACCTGCGTCACTACAGCCTCTTACTGCAGTCTCATCCATGCACAGTTGTGAGTCATTACAGGTTGACTTTTCCATCATACGATGGTCTCCACATCCACCAGCTTCAATAGCTATGACCTGTTGTGTTGTATCAGGAAGGTTCAGTGGAGTCCACTCATACGATAAAGAGATTTCTCTTGTCTTCTCCTGTAGTAATTTGCTCTTTATGTTTTGGTTTTCCGAATCTAACACTGTAGTATTCTGTTCCTCAGTATTTTCTATGAGTGAATCATTCTTCTCGTGCACACCACTGAACGGTTTAGTTTTTCTTTTAATTCGTCTGTCAACTTTTACTTTTCTTAGTTCTTGCGGTTTTTCATTGGTAAAAAAGATAGACAAAACATCTTCCATTCCTTCAATTGCGTTCTCCACCACCTGGCACGCGTCTGCATTCCCAACAGCGCTCAGTACGGTTTTCTTTTGTTGTGCCTTCAGATAATCAGATGACTTTACTATGTTCTTAGAAGTAATTGTGTCTGCTGTAATATAACAAGTAAGAACACAATCAGGCACGCAGGTTGGTTTTAAAGCGTACTGATTGTTTAAGAATTGTTATACAAATAAATAGTGCATGTTAAAAGCTGATTTATCTAGTGAACGAAGGTGTCTGAGTAATTTATATTTAAAAGTGTCACCTGCCATCCATCTCCTGCTGGTGCAGTTCTGATGGTGCAAGTACACACTGCTTAGCACCTCATTCTCAATCCCAACACAGGACAGAATTTGGATCTCCTGGCATCATCATTGATTATAAAACTGGGAACTACAAAACTGTTTAAATCTTTGTGCTACTGTACTGCCAAACTGTTTCAGTACAGTAGCACAAAGATTTAAAAAGTTTAGGACCTCCTGACATCATTTACTGGGATTGTGAACCACTGACATACATCCTCCTTTACTACAATTCGCCTAAAGATCTACTGGTGCTGCTGGACCCCCTATTCCACTTGACACGTTAAAAGTTACCGTACTGTCTGGCATATAAAATGACTTTTTAACCCCGAAAAATCTTCTTAGAAGTCGTGGGTCGTCTTATACCCCGCGTATGGTTGACCCCATACCGTGGGGAGATCAAAAATGGCCGCATCCCGACTGTATGGGGCGACCACTTAAAAAAAAACAAACAAAAAAAAAAACACAGTTAACTCACCTAGGGGCCTATTCCCAGCATTCGCGCGTATCATGGCCCGTTCCCGGCGCAGGCAGTGTGATGTACACTGACTGTGTCGGTGATTCCCAAAGCTCTTCCAAGCAGCCGAATGTCTCATCGGAGAAGCTAGGCTGCAGAGGGAGCTTTGAGAGAGTGACAGAGGCTCCGGAAGTACCCAAAGCCTCTGTCATTCTCCTGAAGCTCTCCCGGCAGCCGAGCGTCTCCATGCTTCTCAGATGAGACACTCGGCTGGTCGGGAGAGCTTCGGGGATCTCCGGCACAGGCAGTGTATGTTGCACTGCCTGTGCCGGAACTGGACCAGGAGGAGATGTGCGGATGCCAGGAACGGGCCCCAGGTGAGTTAACTAATTGGGGTTTTTTTAGCTGCAGTTTACCCCTGCCTGACCGCAGCAGGGCTGTGGTCAGGCAGGCGTTAACATTTTTTGGCGGTAAAGGCGAACCGCTGACAATCTTTATACGCTGGAAAATACAGTACTGCAAATGACTGCAAATGACATTAATGTTTTAAAGCAGCAGCAGCAGGGGTTGGCACCATCATCGGCAGGTGAGTACCGGTGTTTATATTTCCACTTCCACAATATTATTAAGATAAAGTTATATTACAAAGTAACATAACTTTAATAAAGCAATATAAAAATAAATAAAGGTCTTTGCTGAGACCTGCTGGGACCCCAAGACACCACTGTGGAAAAACTGTGACAGTGAGTGTCTCTCCCCGGGTGTCAATCAAATCCAACTCTTCCGCTTCATTACATACAATGAAGCAATAATCTTGCGCCAGAGAGTAAAGCGCACTGCCACTCACTCCCCTTTGGCTCTTGGGGTCGTAGTAGATCTCAGCAGTGAGACCCGCTGTGATCCGTAATGTCTACTGAAGTTTCAAATGTTTGTACAAGTAATGGTAACGCTTTAAAATTCCGAGTTTTTGAGTTCTACCTGTTTTAGCAAAGTACTCACCAAACTTAGAGCTATCACTGTCAATCTTTTGACCAGTTGGTGGAGCTAAGGAAACAGCTTGGGCTACACCATTCTTGTTGGAAAAGAGACTTCGTACGATCTAAAAGTAATGTATTAAAGAGATTTGCCGGTTAACAATCTATTTACTAAAGCACAATGCCTAGATTAGTAAAGGAGGAGTTTTTACTCACCGTAAACTCTCTTTCTCGTAGTCTTCATTGGGGGACACAGACACCATGGGTATAGGCTGCTGTCACTAGGAGGCTGACACTAAGAAAAAATAAAGCAAGTCGGCCCCTCCCAGCAGGCTATACCCGCCCACTGGCACTGAGCTAATCCAGTAGTGAAAAGCAGTAGGAGGAGCCGAAGGAAAAAGGAAAAAAACAAAGTCCACACTCAAGGTCTGAAAACACAGGCCAAACGGCAACTACAACACAGACAAACAAGGGGTGGGTGCTGTGTCCCCCAATGAAGACTACGAGAAAGAGAGTTTACGGTGAGTAAAAACTCCTCCTTTCTCGGGCGTCTTATTGGGGGACACAGACACCATGGGACGTCCCAAAGCAGTCCCTTGGGAGGGAAAAAGCAGAGAAGAACTCAAGGGGAAGAAGCCACCGCTGCCTGCAAGACCATGCGGCCCAAGCTCGCATCAGCCGATGCAAAGGTGTCCACACGGTAAAATTTCGAGAAGGTATGCAGAGACTTCCAAGTGGCGGCCTTACACACCTGAAGGGCCGAAGCCCCATGCCGGATAGCCCAGGAAGCCCCAACCGACCGAGTAGAGTGAGCCGAGACTCCGAAAGGAGGCGCCCTCCCCTTACCACAGTAAGCTCGAGAGATAGCAGAACGAATCCAGCGGGCAAGGGTCGCCTTGGACGCTGCCGATCCCTTGCGAGGACCCTCAGGGAGGATGAAAAGAGAGTCAGAAGTGCGAAACGATTTCGTCCGCGCAAGGTAGATGCGCAAGGCGCGAACCACGTCCAAGTGGTGAAGCGCCCGCTCCCTCGGATGAGAGGGGGCGGGACAGAAGAAGGGGAGGATAATATCCTCATTGAGGTGAAAAGGCGACACGACCTTGGGCTGGAATGAGGCCACAGGCCGCAGCACCACCTTGTCCTGATGAAAGACCAGGAAGGGAGGGCGGCAAGAAAGAGCGGCCAACTCCGATACTCGCCGAATAGACGTGACGGCCACCAGGAAGACCACCTTGAAGGAGAGAATAGACAGGGGCACGTCCCTGAGGGGTTCAAATGGAGAAGACTGCAAAGCGTCCAAAACCAGGTTCAGGTCCCAGGAGGGAATTGGACGACGATAAGGGGGGGCAAGATGTGCCACCCCCTGAAGGAAGGTCTTCACCTGAGAGATCGAAGCCAAGGGTCTCTGGAAAAAAACAGAAAGCGCGGAAACCTGACCCTTAAGGGAACTAAGGGATAAGCCGGACTCCAGCCCTGCCTGGAGGAAGGCGAGGAGCCGGGCCACCGAAAAGGAAAGCGGGTGCGCCGCGCAGGCCTCACAATGACGGAGGTAGGCCTTCCAACAGCGATAGTAAATCCTGGCAGAAGACGACTTCCGCGCCCTGATCATTGTCCTGACGACCGCGTCCGAGAAGCCCCGGGATTTTAGAACCCAGGTTTCAACAGCCACGCCGTCAAACGAAGCGACGCGAAATGCGGATGGCAGATCGGGCCTTGACTTAGAAGATCCGGACGGTCGGGCAGACGCCAGGGGGCGTCGACGGCGAGGTTCACTAGATCCGCGTACCAGGCGCGGCGGGGCCAGTCCGGGGCCACCAAGATGATTGGAACCCCTTCCGCCTTGATTTTCCTCAGGACCCGTGGAAGGAGCGGGAGGGGAGGGAAAATGTAAGGCATGCGGAACTGCCGCCAAGAAATCACCAGAGCGTCTGACGCCAGAGCCTGAGGGTCCCGCGTCCGACAGACAAACTTCGGCAGACGTCGGTTGATACGGGATGCCATCAGATCCACGTCGGGCGTTCCCCATCTGAGACAGATCTGGGAGAACACCTCGGGGTGCAGAGTCCACTCCCCTGGATCCACACGTGCGCGACTCAGGTAGTCGGCCATCCAATTGTCCACCCCTGGGATGTGGACAGCCGACAGGGCCAGCACGTTTACCTCTGCCCAGGAGAGGATCAGCGCCACTTCCGTCATGGCGGCCCTGCTGCGGGTGCCGCCCTGATGATTCACGTACGCCACCGCAGTGGCATTGTCTGTCTGTACACGGACGGGGAGACCTTGGAGCTGCGACTGCCAGTGCAGGAGAGAGAGCCTGATGGCCCGTAGTTCGAGTATGTTTATAGGAAGCCGAGACTCCTGCGGCGACCAAGTCCCCTGCGCGGTGAGAGTGTGCCACACTCCTCCCCAGCCCTGCAGGCTGGCGTCGGTGGTTACGATCTACCAGTGGATGGGGAGGAATGAGCGACCGATGGAGAGGCTCGGAGACTGGAGCCACCATTGGAGATCCCTCCGAAGACAAGCAGGGGGGCTGACCCGGCGATCCAGGGAAGGAAGAGACCTGTCCCACTGCGCCAGAAGGAAGAGCTGAAGGGGACGAGAGTGGAACTGCGCAAAAGGCACTGCCTCTATTGTGGCCACCATCCTCCCCAGAACCCTCATGCAGAATCGAATGGACACCGGGCGATGACTGCAAAGGGCTCGAACCCCGGAGCGAAGGGACGCCAGCTTGTCCTCCGGGAGAAAGACCCGAGCCTGAAGCGAGTCCAACCTCATCCCCAGAAACACAATGGACTGGGAGGGGGTCAAGGAGGACTTGGGTCGGTTGAGGAGCCACCCGAAACGAGAGAGTGTGTCCAACGTTATACGGAGGCTTTCCAAATTCTGGTCCCGGGACGGGGCTTTGACCAGAATGTCGTCCAAGTAGGGTGTTACTGAAATCCCTCGAGACCGTAAAAGAGCCATGACAGCCGCCATGGTCTTCGTAAAAACACGAGGGGCCGTGGCCAGGCCGAAAGGTAGGGCCACGAACTGAAAGTGGTCCGATCCGATGGCGAAGCGAAGAAAACGCTGGTGGGGGGGAAAAATCGGAATATGGAGATACGCGTCCTGGATGTCCACCGAGGAGAGGAACTCTCCCGGCTCCAGGGACGCGATGACAGAACGCAGAGACTCCATCCGAAAATGAGATAGCCAGACGTGGCGGTTCAGTCGCTTGAGGTCCAAGATTGGACGCACCGAGCCGTCCTTTTTCGGAACTACAAAAAGGTTTGAATAGAAACCGCGGAACCGTTGGGGGGAAGGAACGGGGACGACAACTCTCTTGTCGAGGAGAGACTGAAGGGCCTGGGAGAACCCGGCCGCCAGAGAGGGAGACCGAGGCAGGCGAGAAGGGAAGAAACGGTCGCGAGGAATGGAGGAAAACTCTATCTTGTAGCCCCGAGAAACCACGTCCCGCACCCAGGCGTCCTCGACATGGGAGAGCCAGGCCCCCTGGAAATACAGGAGACGGCCGCCCACCAGCGGGGAGTCGCACGGGGGGAAACCTTCAGGAGGAGGCGGTCTTGGGAGCGCCTGACTTGAAGGGGGGCCGGGAGGAGTTCGTCCTGGTTTGCCAGGAAGAACGGTTCCTGGAGAAACCAGTCCTCTTGTTTTGAGAGCCCGCGTTTTTAGAGGAGGGAGCAGGCGGGAGCGACCGAAAGGAGCGAAAGGAACCCGGCTTGCGTCGGGTATCCTGACGCCTCGGACGCTGCTGGGGAAGACTGGTACTCTTACCTCCGGTAGCGTCAGAAATAATTTCGTCCAAGCGTTTCCCAAAAAGACGGGAACCTGCAAAAGGAAGACTGGTAAGAGACCTCTTAGAGGCCGGGTCAGCCCGCCACTCACGGAGCCATAGGGATCGACGTATGGCCACGATATTAGCTGAAGCGAAGGCTGAGCTGGCTGCGGAGTCTAAGGAAGCCAAACAGATATACTGGGCCGCATCTTGTATCTGCTGAGTAAGGTCAGCCAGGTCATCAGGGGGCGCCCCAGAAAGAAGACCGTCCCTCAGTTGTTTAGCCCACACCGAGATCGCCTTGGAAACCCACGTGGAGGCAAAGGTGGGCAAAAGGGAGGATCCGGAGGCCTCGAAAGCCGACCTAGCCAAGGCTTCCACCCGTCTATCGGTGGAATCCTTGAAGGAAGCCACGTTGTCAAGAGGAAGCGTAGTGGCCTTAGTCAAACGGGAAACTGGAGGATCCACAGAAGGGGGGGAGGACCAGAGGGACACAAGGTCCTGCGAAAACGGATACAAGGTGTCCAAGCGTTTGGGCTTGGCAAACTTTTTATCCGGGGACTTCCAGTTCTTGGTGAGTAAAGCGTCAAATTCCTTGTGACTTGGAAAGGAGCTACGGACACGGAGGGCGCTCCTGTTGAAACAGACCTCCCCGGATGGAGGTGGGTCCGCTGAATCCTTCAACTGGAAGGTATCACGGATGGCGGCCACGAGGTTATCCACCGTGGCAGACATGTGAGAATCCTCTGGGTCAGAGGCGGAAGCCCCCTCAGAATCTGACTGGTCTTCAGGAGAATGAGACTGTCTAGCTGGGGAGATGTGGGCAGGAGCCAAACTCGACCTAGGGGAGCCTGAAGACGACCGGGAAGAGGCCGCCCGAGGGCGTTTACGGGAATGACTCCGACCGGAGCGACTGGTGGAAGGGAGAGGGCGAGCCTGAACTGCCGCGGAAGTGGATAGACGGTCGAGGGCAGCCGCGACCGACTGGGAAAGCTCAGCCATCTGAGAGACAGAACGACAGAGGGAACGCGCCCAAGCTGGAGCTGGCTCATCCGACTCCTGGGAAGGAGGGGGATCCTGTGCAAGGGACTGAGAAGAACAGGACTGCATGGAGCAAGCAGTGCAGAGTGGCTGAGAATGGCCAGAAGAAGATTTAGTGTTACAGGATGAACAGAAATAGTAAGTAACAGAAGAAGGAGGAGGTTGCTGACGGCGAGAGGAGTCAGACCTTGAATCAGACATAATGCAATATAAAAGGAAAAAAACACAAGTGTATCCTCCTAGGCAGACAGCTTAAGTAAAAAAGGTGTCGTGGTAGAAGGATTCCAGCAGAGTACCCGGAGACTGGGGAGGCTGACAGCCTGCAGGGGGAGAACAGATATCCAGTAAGCTGGCAGCAAGAAGACGGTAACATAAAGTAAAGAATCCCAGAGAGCTTACCCGGGAGAATCCGAAGCGTCCTGAAGATGAAGCAGGAGCAGGGACACGGCAGGAAGACCAGCAGAACGGCTGCAGAGCAGGACACAGTAACGGCGTGCAGACCGGAAGCCTGTATCCTGGAGCCGACGCGCGGGAATGTACTAGCGCGGCGTCCTCAGCGCAGTGACGTCACCGCGCCGGCCCGCGCGCGGGGAAGACAAACAGGCGCCGACGCGCGGGAATGTACTGGCGCGGCGTCCTCAGCGTAGTGACGTCACCGCGCTGGCCCGCGCGCGGGAAATTCAAACAGGCGCCTGAACCGGAATGGCGCCGGGACCGCAGTGTAGCGTACGCTGCCGGGAGAGCCCAGTAAGCTGCCGCTCGGGACCAGAGGGACACCGGTATCCTCCGACACCAGGCCCAGGGTGGAGGAGCGGCCAGGAGAGGCAGGCCCTGCGCGCTACAGCCGGCGGAAGAGTCGGGCGCGCGCCGGGGCCGAGAACGGAGGCCGCGCGCCGGGGCAGCGGCAAGCACGAGCGCACACAGGAGCGAAGGGGACGCGCAGAACGCCCGGGCAGGTCCGAGACCAGAAACTCACCATCCGATGTCTTCTGGTCTTCTGCCGGCACTGTGCCACGCTGAACGCTCAACTCTGGGAGGCTGAGTGTGCAGGGGCTGGCGGAGCAAGGTCCGCAATGAGGAGACAGACAGCTGAGCAGGTCTGTGTCCTGGGCGCTGAGTCCGGCCGTAGGTGACCTAGGGTAGACAGTCCCTCTATATTTAGGGTCTGTTCCTTGGTCACTTGGGAATTGGGATCAGGGTGAGTCTAGATTACTCACCGTGCCCAACCTGTAAGGAAAAAAAGGTTGTTAGTAACAGAAAAATAGCAGAGATGATCTGGAGAAACCAGACCTGCATCTGCCTCCTACTGACACTAAGCTAAACTGGATTAGCTCAGTGCCAGTGGGCGGGTATAGCCTGCTGGGAGGGTCCGACTTGCTTTATTTTTTCTTAGTGTCAGCCTCCTAGTGACAGCAGCCTATACCCATGGTGTCTGTGTCCCCCAATAAGACGCCCGAGAAATAAAGGACATCCAACCTATTGATAATTTCTTTACTACAGCTGACAGTAAGGCCTTATTCATACGTCAGTATGTTTTTCTGGATGAAAATCTGGATCCTCTAATTTTCATCCGCAATCCGCAAAAAATCAACCGTTTAGCATCCGTATTGTGTTCCGTATTTCTATACGTTTTTTGCATCTCCGCAAAAAAAGGTGTAGTGAAGAAAAGAGAGATGGCAAAAATGATGTCATTTGCTGTCCCAACCCCCCAAAAAAGGTCACCGGGTTATCTGGGGGTCATTCTACAGTCATTTCTATCAGGCATGATATTTATGGCAGGAGGAGCTTGGTGATGTCACAAAAAAACGGATCTGTGATACGGATGGTTTTGCGGATTGCAATGTACTCTCCGCAAATTTTGTGCTCTCCATAGACTTCTATTGGGGTTTCCGTTCCGTAATTACGGACCGTATTACAACATGTCCGTTTTATTTATTTTTTGTCACAGATTGCGGATCCGCAAAAAGAAAAAACGGATGTATGAATAGCACCATTGAAAATAATGGGTTGTAATGGATTCCGTTTTTCCTGGTCCGGGAAAACGGATGAAAAAGACGTGTGAATAAGGCCTAACAGGACACAATGGATTCTATACTAATAAAACTAACAACACTAAAACAGGTTTCTTACCACTACATCTTCTTTACCAAATCCCCTTGGTTCAGAAACCACATCTTTAGCTTGATCTAAAAAAGAGCAAAGTAAAAACATAGTAAAGCAGACATCATATCACAGTCAGAATCCCAACTTGATAAGGTTAGGCAGATGCCAGGGTCCCTTTTGCATTTTTATGCACTGTGAAAATTAAAGGTGTTATCTTATTATTACAACAACACAATGTCGTATACGTGACACAAATACGTCTCTGTCCAATTCCTTACCAATGATGAAAGTTGGGGAGGGTGGTGTAGCTAATGAACTTGTCCAGGACATCTCTGAATCTACTTCCGCGCCAAGACTCTCTGATATACACATTGAGCTTTGGTTCTTAAAAATAATAGAACAAGTGTCAAAGTCAGTAAAAGTTTGAAGGACAAGCAGGATATCTTTTTTTAAGAAACACACAGGTTTGTGTATATACTTACCCTCATAAACTGTGGTGTGCACAATAGACTGTCAGAAATATCTGAAAGAAGCAAAAGTAGGTATAATGAGCATTTAAAGTGGAACTCCAACCAAATCTGAAAATCCTGAGCATGCAGGGCAGGGGGAAAGATAAAAAAAGAACCTTTAATTACCCATTCCCGTGTCCCTGCAGCGTCACCAACTCAGTGATATACGGCGGGTTCCTGTTTCTTCTGGCTTCCTGCATCCTCACATCCCAGCGGGAAATACCTGCCCAGCCTGTCATTGACTGCAGCTGTGTCCTGCCCCAACCACTGACTGGCTGAGCGGACATTCCTAAGCTGGGATGTGACTTAAAGGAGACCTGTCACCCCCGTGTCGGGGTGACAGGCTCCTGACCCCCTGCTAGATCCCCTTATACAGACCTCATCTGGCCGAGTCCCGCTCCCGGAGCCGGTCCCGGGATGGAGATATCCAAGTCAGAAGCCGGCGCGCGCTCTGTGGGGAGAGGTCTGGCGTCCATAGAGAATAAATGGAGCCGGACTCATCTCTGCAGCGTGCGCACGTCTCCATTCATTCTCTATGGACGCCGGACATCTCCCCACAGTGGTATATAAAATCTTTGACCCAAGCACCATTCTCTTCTATGCATTTATGCCCCAAAATCGGTATTATTCAACTTATTGCAAAGATATTGCCATTTCCTTACCAAACTTCCTGTCTTGCTGTGGTGTTCCTTGCAGGTATTTTCTATCACCAAATGGGGCCTTAAACAAAGGTTCCATAACAGCCGGGCTGAAATCATACAAATAAGAGTGCTGTGCATAAGAATTTTGTCGTGCTGGGTTAATAGTAGAGTAGGAGCAAAGTGCTGCGGATGCCATGAATAGCTGTAATAGTTAATATACAAGTAAACTAATGCTTAATAATAAGTAGATATGTTATATACATAATGTTGCTAGTGACATAAAAAACCATCAAACTGGTACTGTCATTTGCAAACAATTATTGATACGTCATAAAGACACATCAAAAGTTTTGATCAGCAAGGGTCTGGATCATCGCCAATGATCTTTATAATCAGTGTTGAGTGGATTTGTCAAAATGTTCGGGGTTTGGCAGCGCTATCCAAACCCAAGCGCTTGGCTTTTGATTTGCCGCAGCTGCAGAAGTTGGATACCGCTGATGTTTTCCAAGACTCCCTAAGGCTATGTACACACATCGTAAGGGACCGGCTGTCCCGTGACCCGGCTGGGACACAGAACGGTCAGCCTCTAAAAAGATCATCCCGGCCGGTACTGCAGCCGCAGAGTTCTGATGCGGGCGCATCCGTGCAAGCCCGCATCAGAACTCTCCACTGCACACTATGGAGCGTACGTCAGGAGCCGCTCACTCCACAGTGAGCACTGACAGGGTTTTCTGCGGCCACTATTCACTGAATACGGCGCAGCGAGAGATCCCGGCCGGAGTGTAAACTATATGTATACGCTCCAACCGGGATTACATAGAAGACTAAGCAACGTATCTTTTAGTAAAAAGTACGGCAGTTGTTGCCGATTTCAACAACGGCCATACTTTTACGAAAACATATGTTGTGTGAACATAGCCTAAAGCTCCAACTTCTGCAGCCGCTGGGAATTAAAGGGGTACTCCGGGCTAGGGCTAGTTTTAGTGTATGGCCAGGGAGGGGGTAGATATACACGCTGCCGGTCACTTACCTCCCCATTTCGTGCCGCCCTGTTCTCCTGTCCCGCTGCCACTTCCTGGTCTGAGCTGCAGCTTGAGACGTGACGTCTCAAGGCAGCTCAGCCATTCAGCCGTCGTAGTGGGGTCCCGCCTCGCCGCTGGTTGGCTGAGCTGCCTTGAGACATCATGTTTCAAGCAGCAGCTCAGAGCAGGAAGCGGTGGCCAGACGGGAGAACGGGGCGGCGCGATCCGGGACCCGGCGCTGGACCAGGGAGGTAAGTGACTGGAGGCGTCTATATACACCCCCTCCCCGGCCATATATTAAAAAAAGCTTCCGCTCGGAGTACCCTTTTTAAAAGACAATCGCTTGGGTTCGGACAATGCTGCTGAACCCGAATATTTTGACACATCCGGTCAACACCATTTAAAATGAGTCGGGAGACGTCTGTGAGGCTCTGACTGATCAAACTTTTGACATTTCTGTTTTCCGTGACATGTGAAAAGTTTTTGCAAATGACAGTAAATACTTTAAGGGTATATTCACACGAACGGGCTCGCAGCGAAATTCTCGCTGCGAGCCCGGCAGGTCCTGGCAGTTCCCATACACTACATACTTGCTGCGGTCTAAACGACCGCAGCGAGTATGTAATTCTGCCGCCCTTAACCCCTTCTGCTCCCGGCCGGCTCCCCCGCTGTAAGCATACTTTACCTGTCCTTGCTGCATGGGTCCGGCGTCCTGCTCTCCCGTCCGGCCAATCAGTGGCTGCAGCTGGGCAACACACTGATTGGCCGGACGGGAGAGCAGGACGCCGGACCCGTGCAGCAAGGACAGGTAAAGTATGCTTACAGCGGGGGAGCCGGGCGGGAGCAGAAGGGGTTAAGGGTTTAAGGGAATATTCACACGAACGGGCTCGCAGCGAGATTCTCGCTGCGAGCCCGTTCGTGTGAATATACCCTTAAAAGCAGAGTCACAAGTAGACACATCACTACTGTAGATAATATTTGCTCTGCTTGTGGTAAAATCAGGATTTTTACAGTTTGTAGTGCAGCCAAGTGTCTTCTCTGAAATGTGATTTGTATTGGTAGCAAAAGTTATTATAGTACCAACTATAAGTCATCCTGTGCCCATAATGTATTCATTCATATCTGGGCTAGAACTGATGTGCAAGGTTGTCAAACAGTATTAAAACCTTGTTCCTATGGCCTGTGCCTCCGAATGTCAAGTTCCCACATCTTACCTGTCAGGTAAATATCTACTTGAGGTACCAAAGGCTTCATTAGCTGGGGCTGAAGTGTCAGGACTCTTCTGTGTCTTAACATTTCTAAGCTTTTCTGAAGGAGGAAAAAAAAACAAACAAACACAAATCTTAAACATCCAAAAGACAAGAAAGAGGAGGATACTAATGGCAGGATAATAAATAAACTAGACATAGCCAGCACCATTCTGTCTCCCCTTGTATACAACATTCTGATGCAGTGTCTTAAAAGTAGTAATCCCAAGGTTAGAAGATATGGACAGGATAGTGGATGACTAGCTGATCAGTGGGGGTCCAACATACTGTATGGGATCCCGACCAAGCACAAGAACATTATCAGCATCATGAATGCTCGACTGCTGCTCTATTTATTCTCTATCGGGCTCCGCCAACCCAAACGTGCAGCATTTGATTTGCCTGGAGAACATGGACGCAGCCGTGGGGCTCTGTCACTACGGTGCTGCGGAGATTCACACATTTTCCTCACTGCTAGCATGTTTCTGATATCTCGTGGCATGTGGTGAAATAATCCAGGACAGGAATTTACCGTCTGTAGGTCCCCAAAATCTACTGACATGTGAATGCAGCCTTAGGTTACGTTCAGACGCTGTAAGAGACCGGCCGTTCCATGACCCAGCCAGGTCACTTAATGGCCGGTCTCAGAAAAGATCATCCCAGACGGTACTGCAGTACCAGCCAGATGATCTTTAGTGTTGCGGAGTTCTGATGCCGGCGCATCCGTGTGCACCCGCATCAGAACTCCCCACTGCGCACAATGGAGCGTGCGGCTGGAGCTGCTCGCTCCATAGTGTGCACTGACAGGTTTTCTGCGGCCGTAGAAAACTGACATGTCAGTTTCTCGCGGCGCCGCAAGGAGTCCTGGCTGGAGTGTATACTACGGGTATACACTCCGGCTGGGATCCCCTCAGCCTTCAGCACTACGTAAGTTCCGTACTAATCACGGCCGTTGCAACAACAGCCGTGATTACTGCAGAACTTACGTTGTGTGAACATGGCCTAAGGCTGTATTCATGTTTTTCAGGACTCCCTTGGGCTGCATCCAACTTCTTCAGCCACCAGTTATCAAATGCCACATGCTCGCGTTAGGACAACATGAGGTTCACTCATTTCTGGTGCTAAAATCAGGTATAACCAAAAGTCCCATAAACAGCAAACAAAGTGGTGGTTGAGTTGGGCACCGATGCTCCATTGACTCCTGGAACAACTGGCTTCTGTGTTCCTTATTACGGCCCGTTCACACTGAGCAAAAGTGGCAGAATTTCGAGCGGAACCCCTGCAGCGGATGCCGCTCTCCGCTCCAAGAATTGACATGACAATTCTTAGAGCAGAGGCATCACATTGACACACTGAGGCAGGCGGGATTCTGAGCGGAGTCCACTGCAGGGGTTCAGCTCAGAATTCTGCCACTTTTGTTCAGTGTAAACATACCCTTAGTTGGTGTCCCAGCAGCCGGACCTCACCAATCAGCTAGTTATCAACTATTGTATAGATCGGGAATACCTTTTAAACTTTGGATAGCCCCTTTAAGTATAGCTGCTTTTTTTTTTTTTTTTTTTTTTTTTTTTTTTTTTATATTTTTATTGCAATTAAAAAAAAAAAAACTCCCTCACCTTCTGTAAGCTGACTTTTATCCTGCTCTTTTGTTGGTGTAAGGAACAGAGGGGAGCATAAAGTCTGCTCTTTAAATATAGTGGGTGTAGACTCTAGCTGGCTGTAGTGGGGGTGCTTCTGCTGCGGGGTCTTGAAGAGGCTGTCGCCCCGCTGGCTTCTCCTCTTCTCATCCTCCTCGTGTAGCCTGGGTTGAAGACGTACAGCCTCTCTGGTCAGCTCCTCAAACCAGTTTACATTTATTGGTCCCAAGTCTGTAAAGAAAAGTGTTAAATAATAATAATAATAATAATAATAATAAGTCATCGTCATAATTGCACATCCCCTTTTCCATTATGTTTTTTGCAACATAAGGGTATGTGCACACTGAGCAATTCTCGAGGAATTGAAGCAGAAAGTTTTCAGGCAGAATTCAAGCAGAATTTAAGCCCCCCATTGACTTCTATAGGATTCCTCTAGCAGATCTACAACAGAATATTCTGCTCGGAAATTCTGCAGTGTGAACAGCAGAGCAGAAAACCCATTGAACACAATGGGACTTTGCTCTGTACATATTTTACGGGAGGAATTTCAAGCTGAATTTCAAGCTGAATTCCTCGCCTTTTCCTCAGTGTGCACATAGCCTAACAAAGAGACCATACAAGTTGAATTTCCCCTTTAAGGCCAGACCTACACGAAGATCATTTTCCCTGTGGATTTATTTTGCAGAACTAGCTATTAAACTGAATGGGCCCACTCTCCGTACACTGCGGTATACACTGGCATAGGTTTCTGACAGGTGGATGATGTATAAACTGAATGGATAGGACCAATGTAATGTGAACATATCCTAAGAATGCTATATATTCTCATGGAAAATCTGGGGTCACTGAACCTGCAATTCATACTGCATGACCATGTTAGATTTACAAAAGAAAAACAATGTGAAGTTTTTTTTCAAGTTTCTTTATTTTCTATGGGGATAAGATGGTGGAGTGTACATGTGTAGGTTGTACAGCGGCCATGCTGGGTTACTGCAGCTCAGCACTCACTTCAATGGGAGCTTCAGTAACCCTGCAGTAGCACTACACAATGTACTATTGCATTATGTGAACAGTCTCCTCCAATATGTAACCTTTAGCTGATGCATGCTAGTCACATAAGGAGGACAGGATCAATCACAACAAGCACCTGAGTGGCTGCAGTGCGCCTGGAACAGCCGGAAGAAGACAGATGTCGCGGGTTGCACAGAAGCCATGTCACTTCACAGACACAGCGGTAACGCACATGTCAGTACACGGCGCTCTGCTCAGTCACTGCCCCGATATCTGCACCAGGACAGGGCAGGTTCAACTTCCCGCGGCTGCAGAATACAGCGCGTCTCTGCGCATGCTGAATACACTGAGCCAATCACAGTGCAGCTCACAGGACGCTCCGCCCACTTCATGTACAAGTCGAGAACTGTGATTGGCTGATGACCCGCGCAGTACTACTATGAAACCGTTGTAAAACTACATTTCCCACAATGCTGCTCCGGGATGAGGCGTGTTAGTGGGGCTGGTTGTGTAAATAAATAGTGTGACGTGTGAGGCGGGAGAGACGTGGCCGGCGCAGTTATTAGTAATGTCACCAGGATGGGGAGCACCTGTGTGACCGAAATGTGTCCGGGCAGGACACCAGTACTGAGTGTGGGGTGTCGTGTATTCCTAGGGGATAATGTGGGATTATCACGCTTCACTTTAGAGCCTGTGCCATACATGTAACCAGGATTTGTCCAGTTGGTATTGTGGTAGCTGTCCAGTCATGATATGGTGGTATTATATACCTTGTCACGATATGGCGGTATTAGTTATCTAGTCACGATATGGCGGTATTAGTTATCTAGTCACGATATGGCGGTATTAGTTATCTAGTCACGATAAGGCGGTATTATCTAGTCACGATATGGCGGTATTAGTTATCTAGTCACAATATGGCGGTATTATCTAGTCACAATATGGCGGTATTAGTTATGTAGTCACGATATGGCGTTATTAGTTATCAAGTCACGATATGGCGGTATTAGTTACCCAGTCACCGTATGGGGGTATTAGTTATGCTGATATGGTGGTTTTAAGTACCCAGTCAGGATATGATGTAATTAGTTACCCAGTCAGGATATGGTGGTATTATTTACCCTGCCACAACATGGTGGCGTTAGGTACCATAGTGATGATATGATGGTATTAGTTGTTTGCTGATGGCCACAATATGGTAGTATTAGCTATTTGGGTATGTTGTGATAATGGTTATCTGGTCACCATATAGTGCTATTTGTTTTCCAGTCACAATATGGTGCTATTAGACTATGTTCACACCTGTACAGCAGTACATTTTTAGTATACCTCAGTAGTGTGACCATATGGCCGCTCGCTCCATAGTGTGCTGTGGGGAGTTCGCATCCGTGCGCGCCCGCATCAGAACTCTGCGGCCTGAAAGATCATCTAGCTGGTACTGCTGTATCGGCCGGGATGATCTTTTCATAGAGCGGCCATTCCGTCACCCAGCCGGGTCACGAAACGGCCGGGCTCTTACGCTGTGGGAACATAGCCTAAGGCTATGTTCACACTACGTAAAAGTACGTCCGTTGTTGCCTCCAGCAACAACGGCCGTACTTTGTACGGGGTGGAACAATGCCTTTACTTCTATCCCAGCGGGAGGGTAGACACATCGTATACGCTCCGGCCGCAATCCATGAGGCGCCGCAAAGAACTGACATGTCAGTTTTCTGCAGCCGCAATTCAATGAATTGCGCCCATAGGAAACCCAGCCAGTTCACAATGAAGCGAGCGGCTCCGGCCCCTTGCTTCATTGTGTGCTATGGGGAGTTCTGATGCGGGCGCGCGCTGATCTTTGCAGAGACCGGCCGCTCCATGACCCGGCCGGTCTCTTACGTAGCCTACACAGTACACAGTATTTTTGCTCAGTATTTTGGTCCTCATATTGCAACCAAAACCAGGAGTGGATTGAAAACACAGAAAGGCTCTGTTCACACAATGTTGAAATTTAGTTGATGGCCGTCATTTAATGGCAAATAATTGGCGTTATTGTAAAACACCGTCCGACCATAAAATGACGGCCATCCTCTAAATTTCAACATTGTGCGAACATAGCCTTTAGGCCATATTCACACTACGTAAAAAACATGCCGTATTTCATAACAAGGCCGTATTTGCGCAAAATGTTTTTTATGTAGTGTGAACCCGGCCTTATACAGTACTTTACTATATGTGAAGCCTCACCAGTGCTAAACTCACCAGGTACCATCCACGATCCATGCTTCCAAAAAAGTTCAGATACCGAGCAAAGTTTGAATTCTGAACGTTACTTCCAGGTCAATTTTCATTTAAATACCGCTGTATTATTATACTTCAAGACTAAGGGCCTGAAAAGTGTTTGAGAACCGAGCAAGAGTTTGAGAACCAAAGCAAACTTTCCTTGAAAATGCAGTTTGAGTTCCAAGCAGTTTAAGAGCCGAGGTAGCACTGTATTCCACTTGGAGTCACGGACAGCTTACACGTATCAGAATAAAGGTTTGTTTGTTTTATTTTCCAGGTCACCAGTTTCTTATTTTGTATATTAAAAGAAGTTACACGTAATCGGTTTTACCAAGACTGTTATTACCTTACAAAGTTCTGCTTTTTAACTAACCCCCACCGTGAGCACTGTAAGAAAATAATAAAAAAAACACAGCTAAAATGGCTTTTTGTGAACACTGCCCCCAATAAACAATATAAGGTGATGTTCCCACACAGTATTTTGGTCAGTATATTGCAACCAAAACCAGGAATGGATTGGAAACACAGAAAGGCTATGTTCACACACTGTTGAAGTCTAGTAGATGGCCGTTGTTTAATTGCAAATAACGGCCGTTATTTCAAAATCGGACATTTTAAAATAACAGCAATTATTTGCCATTAAATGACGGCCATCCACTTAACTTCAACAGTGTGTGAACAGATCCTTTCTGTGTTTCCAATCCATTCCTGGTTTTGGTTGAAAAATAGTGAGCAAAAATACTGTGTGGGAACATAGCCTTAAAATCGGAATATCACATCTATAGGACATTGTACCAATGAGAACATCAACTCTTGCAAAAAAAAAAATGAATATCCAGCAACTGTCAATTTGTCAATGGACAGTCGGTCCATTGCCTTTAGTATATGGGGCTACACAGAAAATACCAATCAAACTATACTCACCTGACACACTCCCTTGGCCAGTGCTTCTGAGATAGCCTCGTCTCTGTAATGAAATCCCTCTCAGCCAATCATTGGCCATGGGGTTGTCCAGGTTTACACTATGGAATTTTCGACGGATTCCGTAGCTCGTACCTGTTCACGGTCGCGTGCCTTTCCGCCGGCTCCATAGACACCATTCTATGGGCGGCCTGATTCCGCTATCTGCTGCGGAATCCCCCCGTGCATAGAATGGCGTCTATGGCACAGGTGGAGAGGCGTGCAGCCGTGAACAGGTACAAGCTACGGAATCCGTCGGAAATTCTCTGCTCGGGTTCCGTAATCTGTAAAACCATATATAAAAATAACCTGAATGCTAAGGGTACTATTCCACGGGTTGAGGAGGGCCCGATCAACGTTGTAAACGAGCGCCGATCTGCTAGATCGACGCTCATTTACTGGGCCTATTCCACGGCCCGATGATCGTTGAGTGAGGGATGCAGGGACATCGTTACCGATGTCCTTGCAGCCCTTGCAGTAATACATTACCTGTCAGGTCTTCTTCTCCCCTCTGTCTTCCTCCCTGGGTCCCGCACGCTCTAGCTTCAGAATGGCCTGTCAGCTGACAGGCCACTCAACCAATCACAGGCTGCGGCGGTCCCAGCCTGTGATTGGCTGAGCGCTCCGTCAGCTGACTGGCCATTCTGAAGCTAGAGCGCGTGGGACCCGGGGAGGAAGACAGAGGGGAGAAGAAGACCTGACAGGTAATGTATTACTGCTGCTGCTTCTTCTCAAATCATCGGTCGCCCGCTGCGCACCGCTATTCAACCGTAGCGATGCGTGTCGGGGAAACGAAGATTTTAGGTCTGGCCCTAAATGAACGATCAGCCGATGACAAGATCATCGGCTAATCGTTCTCTCTATTCCACCGAATGATAAACGCCCGAATCGGGCCAAATGGGGCCGATCCGGCCGATTATCGTTACTGTGGAATAGGGCCCTAAGAGTCTCCTTTAAAAATGTGCCAGAATTTTGCACTAAAATGGCAAAATGATCCCCCCATTCAACCAATGCCACCCTTTATTTTGGAGGCACTAGAAAAGTGTCTGAAACTCAACATATGTGTTGCAAGTTGCCCTTAATCTGCCACATACAAAAAAAAAATCCATAAAAAAAAAATCTTTTTTTTTTTTTTCATATCTTTTTTCTGCTATTCGGTCCCTTTTTAGGTTTTTTTTTTTAAAGGGAACCTGTCACCCCCGGGCTCCCGACCCCCCGTTAGAGCCCCATATACTTACCTAATCCCGCCGGGTCCCGCTTCTGGAGGTGGTCGGGTGACGGAGATCTCAGCCGCTGCAGCCCGGCGCGCGCGCTGAGAGATGAGTCCAACACCCATAGAGAATGACGGAGCGCTGGACTCTCCTGTCATTCTCTGTGAGTGTTGGACTCATCTCTCAGCACGCGCGCCGGGCTGCAGCGGCTGAGATTTCCGTCACCCGACCACCTCCAGAAGCGGGACCCGGCGGGATTAGGTAAGTATATGGGGCTCTAACGGGGGGTCGGGAGCCTGTCACCCCGGCACGGGGGGTGACAGGTTCCCTTTAAATAAACTTTTTTCTTTTCAGAACGCTGTGAGAGAATGCTGGGGATTGTACTTATGTAAAAGCTGGAGAACCATTGGTTGAAGCATAGCTATTGAAAACTACAACTCCCACAATGCCCTGACAGGTTGAGGAACATTGCCCCTAGTGGGGCTTTGTTGTTATCCCAGCCCCCTACCCCCTTGAGCTCTGATGTGGTTAGGGGTAATTAGGATGTGATGCGGAGCAGCTGGGGCAGGAGAGGCTCATCCAGGATAAAGCTGAGCTCAGACACACACACCCCTGATCAGATACATGAGATATTATGGCGGGGTTCATGTATTCCCCTTACAATGCATACCAAAACTATGGCAGCACTTTTGGACAAGCTCCGCAGGGGCCAGCTCCGCAGCCTGCAGCCAGAAACAAACAGGCAACATGGAAGACGAGCAAGAGTTCAGAGGCCGCAGACTACCTGGACAACTACCAGCGGGCCCAGCTCAAGGCCATACTGTCCCAGGTGAATCCCAACCTCACACCCCGCCTCCGCAAAGCCAACACTAAGGAGGTTGGGGTGCAGGTGAATCCCCGGGTGGAGACTGGGGTCCAGTGCTCTCTTGGGCCCCGCACATTGCGGCGATCTCCCCCACCGCCTTTCAACAACACAATCAAATCGGTGTCTGACCCTGTGCGATTTACCCGGCCGGTGGCTGTGTACTCACCGGTGGTGGACCGCAGGGTGTTCTCCCTCCCACAGGGTGGTCGTGTTCCTAGGAGAAGTCCGATTATCCCTGACTATAAGGAGGATGGCCAGGCGACCGATCACAAGCGGGAGGAGGAACGACCGACATTGGCTGAGCCTGAGGTGGAAGAGGATCAGGAGAACATGGAGCCTGCCCTGGAGAAGGAGCGAAATATGGACGACAAGAGATCGGCATTCCAGGTACAGGGTCAGGGCACATCTATTGGGCTGTACAGTATTCTTGGGCTAGGGGCACATCTAATATATATATATATATATATAATATATTTTTTTTTTTTTTTTTTTTTTTTTTTTAACAGGTTTAGGTGAAACCTTCTTGTAATTGTGTTAGGGGTTCTCCAGGCATTTAATTATTATTATTTTTTTTTTTTTACACATAGTGCTGGGGCTGCATAGAACATGCATGTCTGGAGTACCCCTTTAAAGTGACTTCCACCAGGCCCAGGCTGAAGCACTAAAGGTGGGCTGACCCACCCTTGGTGGGAGGAAACCCTAGCCCCTCTGATAGGGTTCCATTGATTGTAATGGTTTCATGTCATGGAGGGACTAGGGTTTCTTCCTGCTGGGGGTGGGTCGGCCCACCTCCAGTGCTTCAGCCTGGGCCTGGTGGTACAGTCACTTTAAAGTTCCAAACACATGAAGGATGTGTTCACATGGTGCAGGTTTTGACTTAACTGATGTAAGTGAATTTACCATCAGGTACATTGTGTGTATACATTTTTTTTTTTTTTTTTTTTTTTTTTTTTTTTTTTTTTTTTTTTTTTAATATATTAGCTGATTTGCCATCTGGATCCCGGTGACACGGTCCTTTTTTTTTTTTTTTTTTTCTTCTGCTCCACCTGATTTCCCACGCTCACCGGTTCTTTTGCCGTGGACTGGCTGTATGCACTGGGGGTGAACCGCTGCCACCCCAGTGTGATGCGGCTTTATTATAATCAATGGCGCTGCGTCAGTCGTAGGGGATATGGTCAGACTGGGGAACGGCAGGCCCTCCTCCAGTGCTTAGAGCCGGGACGCTGCACAGCAAAAGAATGGGGCTGAGCGCGGGAACCTGGTGACGTTTCAGTGTGTGTGTAAAAGGGAAAGAAAAGTGTGCTAAACATAATGTTCTCTTTCAGTTCCTGGAACAAAAGTATGGCTACTTCCACTGCAAAGACTGTAAAACCCGATGGGAGAGTGCCTACGTGTGGTGTATTTCTGGAAGCAATAAGGTGAGGCTGTGGTTCTGTATCACACAATATGGCCCCTCTTCTTGATAAAGCGAATATGTCCACATAGTGTACTGCAGGCTGCCCTATTTCTAAGTGCTAAAATAATCATGGAGAATTACAAATTACAACCCTGATGGCACTCTCTGCGCCTAGAGGTCCCACAATACACTATAGATTCTACAGGGATAGGTATTCCATTTGTTCTAGCTGTAATACAGCTAATACTGACTATAGAGGCAGGAAATGTGAGCAACAAGTCTTCAGAGCCAGTTGTGTGTTTTTTTTTTTTTTTTTTTCTTGTATTGATGTGCTGCAACGCTATATCTTACAGGTCTATTTTAAACAATTTTGTCGCAAGTGCCAAAAAGGATTCAATCCCTACAGAGTGGAGACAATTCAATGCCAGGTAAGTACTAACTGTAGAATGCCCTATAAATAGTTTAGGTGACATCTTGCAGTATCTCTCCACATCATACTTTGCAGAACAGGTGGGAGAACAACACTAGAGTTGTGCTTTAAGGGAATCTGTCAGCCCCCGGCACTGTGGTCTGGCCTGCCTCATTCTTGGTTCCTTTCTCTTCTGTTTTTGAGTAATTTCCTCTCAGCCTCCAGTATGCATGTCCTGCATCCTAAACATGTCAAGACACCGTAGGCAGGAAGAGTGGCTCGTGCATTGACAGAATTCAACTTTGCTGCTCAGCACGCATGTACTGTATCTTTATTCCCCTCTCGCCTACGGTGTCTGAATGGGTTTGAGGATGCAGGATATGCGTGGCTTCTGCGGCATGCAAACTGGAGGCAGAGATTAATAATATCAGGCAAACGGAAGACTGAGAAACCAAGGATGAGGCAGGGCAGAGCCACCACCCGTTTGTCACCTGGTTACAGTAAAAATGTGGGTTGCACACTATCTGCTACACAAACAAGCCAGAGTGATGTTACCTACCTTACACTGTCAGGTGAGTGCTGACAGATTTCCTTTTGAGGTGGGTATTTGAACACCCTTAAGGAAATCTTTCACCACACTTTTGTGTAGTAAATGGAGATGAGCGAACCTGGAGCATGCTCGAGTCGATCCGAACCCGAACTTTCGGCATTTGATTAGTGGTGGCTGCTGAACTTTGATAAAGCTCTAAGGCTATGTGGAAAACATGGATATGGTCATTGGCTGTAACCATGTTTTCCAGACAACCTTAGAGCTTTATCCAAGTTCAGCAGCCCCAGCTAATCAAATGCCGAATGTTCGGGTTCAGATCGACTCGAACCCGATTCGCTCATCTCTAGTAGTAAACTAAAAAAAGGTTAAACACATCCTGCAATATGTCCTATCATATATTGTGACCATCTCTCATTTTCCTTCTATGCCGAATGCAAATTACTGTGTATCCAAAGTAGTCATAGCTCGTTGGCTGTAATTGCATCTCTTGGGGTGTGATTGATAAGGAGCCTGGTTCATCACTGAGGCCGTACATCTCGCGCAAACAGTCATTCAGCCAAAAGGTATTGAGGTGTACAGGTGCCTAAAGGGGTTATCAAGGCCTAAAAAGGCACTTTCTTCCAGAAACTGCACCTCTTGGGTGTGGGGTTTTGCAGCTTACTTCTCAAAGTGAATGGAGGTGAATTGTAATACCACACACAACCTCCACACAGGGGTGGTGCAGTTTTTTTGCAACAAAATATTGTCTGGTGGCTTTTACTCCCAGATAACCCCTTAACTTAACCTTCCAGTCAACTGTCATATAAACCAACAATTTGCAAGAATATTGTAAAGTAAAAACTGGTTTGATGGAGCAATGTTCTCATATTTATTTTGTCCAAATATAACCTAATTTTAGATCTGCTCCAAGACTCGCTGCTCCTGTCCACAGAAGAAAAGACACATAGATCTGAAGAGGCCACACCGCCAGGAATTGTGTGGTCGCTGCAAAAATAAAAAGCTCTCGTGTGACAACACTTACAGCTTTAAGTACATTGTCTGATGCAGAGCACGGCTTGGCTGGCGTGACATACACTTCGTCCATGCATGCAGCACTTTGTTGAATTGGCATTGAATCACGGCTACTGACCCGGCATTGGAAAATGGACTAAAGATTTTTGTATCTGTCTTGTAGAGTCACTATTTTGTATACATGTAAATAAAGTTGATTTAAAAATTATATATACAAACTACGTGCCAGGAGTGGTCACTTGCGATGTTCTACAAGCTGCTCTACAAGTCTGACTTCTATAGCTTGTGTGTGAATAGAATAGGCCTGTATAAGCACTTTAAGTGGCTGTTATAGGATGCTTACGGACCACAATTGTCGTGCATTGACTGACACTTTAATATTGTACCAGAATGGCACCACACCACTTTTTCACACACTGAAAGGGCACTGCTAAGGATGGCCTGTGTTCAAGGGGATACTTTGGAAATAACATTTTTGGTATTAAAAGCCTAATGCCAAGTTAAAAACTTTAAATCAGAAATAAAAGCATACTACAGTTCTCATCCCCCACAAAATTGGTGTGGAACAGAGACCCTCTTAAGTGTATAGATTTGCATATGTCCCTGAGCCTTGGTTTCTGTAATATGAAGTTATAGTTCTCTCTGCTTGCTGTCAGTGAATGCAGGCCTATGCACCTGTCCTTGTGTCACAGCCAGGGCCGGATTAAGGTTGGTGGAGGCCCCGGGCGACAAAATTCCCCCCCCCCCCCCCCCCCCCCCCAAAAAACAAACAAACAAACTATACCACAATCTATACAGATGGCTGCTTACTGTAGGTGAATTAGCACAGACCCCTCCTCTCTCCTGGCTGTGTGGGTCAGCATCCTCCTCTGTTATGCACGCGGTCACTAGAGGCTGCAGTACAGGGGAAGATGCCAGGCCCTAGAGACAGGAGCAGAGGGGGGGGGGTGGACTAAGTATCAGAGTGTATTCCCACTTTGTGTTAATAAAGCAATGTGAGAACACAGCGCTTTCTGCCCACTGTTAGGGCCCTATTACATGGCCTGATATCCTGGGTAAGCAGCACCGTTCTGCTAGGGTTTGAGCTGGTGGGGGCCACTAAGTGGTAGAGGCCCCGGGGCACGTGCCCCTGGTGCCCTCCCTTTAATCCAGCCCTGGTCACCGCTCTGTATATTGTAAGTGTTATCAATTTTCTTAGCGTCTGGATGGAACTAGAATGTTTTCATTCAGTCAGCAAGCAGAGATCTAAACCTACACTACACTCCCCACCCCTGGTAAACAGATGCCTGTTATGCAGCACATAACTACACCATGTGCGTGTCAGCTCTGCTACATCAGCTAGTATGGAATACATATTGGGGTGATGTGATGCAAAATCAGTAAAAAAAAAAAAGTCCTGTGTTTACTGTGCAATAATAGCAGTGGGCAGGAAAGAAAGCTAAAGGGGCAAGTACACAAATGGACTAATAGGTAAATGCATGATGGGAAAGGTTGTTTCCCATCTAGGATATAGATTTTGCAGCTCAGATACTTTTGAAGTGAATGGAGCTGAATTGTAATACCACACACAACCTGAGGACAGGGGTGGAGCTGTTTTTGCACGAAAGTAGCTGTGCTTTGAATCCTGAAAAAAGCTCCTTTAACAAACTTAACACTTGAGGCAATGTGTTATATAGGTTTTGTTGTAGAACTAGATACTGTAATAGGTTTTCTGTATATAATCAGAAGTGTCAGCTTATTTGGTTCCATAGTTAGACTGAGAACTGCATGACTTAAGGATTATTTTTAAATATCGCTAGTGAAATGTGTAACAAATATTTGGGTCAATGTAATTCTGACACATTCCATTTAAAGTGTTGGATAAACTACATTAACATCCTCAAAGCATGGTCAGGGGAGTGAGGAAACGCCTCAGCTTGGAGCTCTTCATAAGTACTATGTGTCACCTTGAAGTAAGTGTCAGACTTATAGCTGACTGCTTCACTTAAAAATAGATCAAGTTATCTGAATATGCTTTATAGAAGGGCAGCATGGTACAGGTCCATTCTCCTATTAGGCCAAAGGCAAAAAATACATTAAAGGGGTTATTCAGTGCTACAAAAATATGGCCACTTTCCCCCCATCTCTTGTCTTTAGATTGGATGGGGTTTGTAACTCTGTTCCATTAAAGTAAATTGAGCTTCATTGCAAATATAGAGATGAGCGAATCTCGAGCATGCGCGAGTCCATCCGAACCCGATCGTTCGGCATTTGATTAGCGGTGGCTGCTGAAGTTGGCTAAATGTCTAAGGTTGTCTGGAAAACATGACTACGGCCAATGACTATATCCATGATTTCCACATAGCCTTAGGGCTTTATCCAACTTCAGCAGCCACCGCTAATCAAATGCCGAACAATCTGGTTCGGATGGACTCGAGCATGCTCCAGGTTCGCTTATCTTTAATTGCAAACCGTACCTGAACTGGAGACAAGAGTGGGGGAAAAGTTACCATGTTTTTGTAGCGCTGGATAACCCCTTTAATGCCATTAGACTTTATAGGAGCTTTCAAAGAACAGAGCAGACTCCGGGGCTGCTTTTACACAAGTAGTTTTTTATCAACATTTTTTTCTGTAGTTTGTTTATATACCAAACTTATATATATTTTATATAGAACTCTATACAGTATGTATATTACATGCCACATACACTTTCATCAGCTTTGTGGATTAAAAAAAACCACACCCATTGAAGTCTGAGTTAATGTCATAATGTAATACAATTTTCTGGCCCCTTAGTATTGATCAGACATACTGATGCAGAATCCATCAGAATATGCCAGTATGATGGCCATTTACCAATATGTTTTGCGAAACAGGTCTTATAAGTATTGCTGAGTGAACTTCCAGTTGGTCTGGGATCGGCAACTTTTGCAAAGTTTTTAATTTCTCACTTCGGGAAAAATTAGATGCTGCCCTCATAGATACAAGCATAGGCTGTAGCTGTTTTCCTGGCAGCCAGGGATGAGCGGCTTTACAGTAATAGAGTGCTTCGCTAGGGTCGGCCTGCTGCCTTTGAACTCAGTGCCGCTCCACTTGGAGTGCCTGGAAAACTTCTCCCAGTTCAAAGGCAGAAAGCTGACAAGCCGACTACCAATATGTTTCGCTATAATTAATTCACTCATCCTTACCAGCAGCACTAGGACAGTAGAAGTGGGGAATCTAACGCTGAGCACTTGGGTTTGGAGAAGCTGCCGATCCCAGACAAAGTGGAAGGTCATAACACTACTCATGTGAATATAAGGATGGTGCCTTATCTGCCCTCCTCAGTGATAGTGGTGCGATGTACATATCTGCATACACAGTAAGGGAGCTGTCAGGCACCACAGATGGTTGGAGGATGCACACTTCTCATAAATACAGCAAACTCAGGCAGTATTATAATGTATGCACTTAGCATTACATTTTAAAGGGAAAGTTTGCTACAAACTGCTGATGGCATTAGAGATACTGCTCCTCCCCGGGAGCCTGGAAAAGCTGGATCCAGTCCTGGGAAACTGCACCTTTTGCGGAGCAGCATAGACTTCAAAACCCACCGGCTGATAAGCAGCTTGCCAAACTAATGAAGAAATTTGCTTAGTATGTACTGTAAAATCGCTCTTCTCTAGTGGTGAGCAATACTGCTGCCCACAGCAGGGAAACTGATGTGCCACAATATGGCAGTGTTTGGCCAAACTCAATGGATCATGTGCCGCAGTATGCAAATTTACTGTGTACTTTTTTGGGGTCTGGTAGGTTTCTGACACGATTTTGTTTGTCCAAAATGTCAGCTAGTAACTCAAGTGCACTTTGGCCCAGGCCTGGTGATATTGGGCAAGCAAGGGGTGTTAGTATTTTGTGTGTTGTACTCAGAACATGCTGGACAGTCCACCTTATTAGTGGTATTCATACTATTCCATAAGGTGTAAGCCAGAATTGTGCACTACACATAACCGTAAGGCTTGCACCAAGAGATGAGCGAACTCACAGTAATTATGCAAAGCGTTAATGATCTCTGCAATCCGCTCATCAGCCGGCTGCCTTATAACTGACTGCTGAAAGCTGGATCCAGTCCTCGGAAACCTCTCCCAGTTTGCCAGGACTGATGCGGCTACCTTTCTATTGACATGTCTGACATTTCCTCATGTATTACTGACTTTTTTAACCCTTCCCTTTTCTTCTCCCTTAGGACTCCATAAACTTGGACGAAACACTTCAGAGACTTGGTTAGGGTGTACTTTATGTGGGGAAGAAAAAAGGGGTAGTTCTGGACAGGGGTTGCTCATATTAGGGCGAGTGCCCTGACAGTCCCAGAGAGAGCAGGGGTAGTGCATCACATCTCCCCATTAGGGTTACTAATCCATGTATTTTCTCCATTCAATGATGTGGGCCAAAATAAAAAAATTGGACAAAGTCACGGGCCAACCTTGATAATTAAGCACGAATGCCGCCATCCTGGAACTGTCAGATCAGAATGTGGCATTCCTGCCACTATCAGTGGTGTGCGTCTCCCAGCGCTGTGCACTATGATAAATGATATATTACTATGATATGATTAAACTTCAACCCATGTAATAGCCAGATGTAATTCAAACTCTGAATTGCCTGGCAGGCCAAAAATAATGGCACCACAGGCCACAGTTTGATATGACTGATGTGGATGAACTTCTGCTATGTCCTGAGGCAGATCCATTTGGAAGACACGGTTGTGTACCTGATGTTGTTTGTCTCCATACTATTTGCCATGGAGTGTTGTGGAGTGTATTTTGGCTCCTTGTAGTATTTTGTGAGGACAGGTTTTTAATGCGACTCGTGCATGCTCTTATCTAATCGTTCAGGATTTGGATACCTGGGGCTGATCAATCTTATCCCATTTTCTGTACTTCCCATACAGCCTTGTATTGAGAGCAGTTCACCAGGTAAAGCACATTAAATTACTTCAGCAGTGACTGAACAACTTTATCATATATTTCAGTGAATGTACTCAACAAAAATAATCTTAATTACTTCACAAAACTGTCAGTATTATGTACAGAGTGAATAAGTTACATAGATTAGGCGTGAATGGAAATGACTCAGATGTGCAAAAGAACTTCATGCGATTCAATTCACACGCGACAGCAGAAATTCCAAAGAGGAAAATGTCATACATATATACCAATATATATATATTAATATAATATGCATATAAGAAATCAAAAAAAGCTGTTCCAACTTAAAAAAAAAAAGAACCTAAAACTCTTCATCGCAACGATTAAACTTATTGTCCAAATATACATTAAATAAAAAATAAAAAAAGAGGAAAATGCATGCGTGACGGATGAAAAAGATGTCGTCGTTCTTTAAACTTCCACTATGGTAGTCAAGTCATATCAGCCTTCTTTTTCATTGTATAAATAGTTCGAAAAAGCAAAATCTGTTTAATAAAAGGCAGCCAGAATCCTTAAAAAGGTAAAATGACCTAAATTAAAAAAAAAAAAAAGAAAAAATCGGGTTGATCTGGAACAGTTCTCGACTATGATCAAGTACAATAATCGCAGCAGCCTAGCAATTCTAGGAAATGTCCGTCATAGCAGCGTGAAATACAGTAATCCTCCAAATTACAGTGTACAACATCATTGTAGTCTGCTCCCAATCCGCCTTCATATCTACAGGCTTCTCAGCTATTGACCAATCGCAATATCCAGTATTTATTTACGGCCAGCCTCATTCTGCCTGTTGACTGTTCATTGACAAATTAAAAGTATCTGAAAAGTATATTAAGAGCAACAAAAAATAGACTATATATATTTATATATATATTATTTTGTGAAACATTGCACTTTTGCCATCCTAAGGTTAAAGGTTTATAGAAAGGAAGTATAATTCGGTATAATAGGCTTTGGTACACAATGGAAGTCACTTCTTTAGTAGTGAGATTAAGGCGCAACAACAAGTCCGAGTAGTTGGTCAAAGGGAAAAAATAAAATAAAAAACAATCAACCGGGGCTGTTGCGCCATCACTACACACCTCTATCCTCATACACTATTGCTGCAGATGCCTTCATCTGTCTGATAGACAGGCCTAAGGTTAGCAGGAATGGTAACAGTGTGACGGATTCTTCCCAATATTGAGTAGATACTGAGTGACCTCAGTCCAACAGGGCAGCACCTCCAGTTGAGGAGAGAAGATAGTCGCTGGCTTCTTGTCAGAGACTGGTGCCAGAAACGTTGGAGTCGGGGAGGTATGTTGAGACAACGCGGTAGTTCTGAGCGCGGCGAATCATGTCTCGAATTTCCATGTTGAGGTCCATGAGTTTGGTGCAGATATCTGTTAAGTTCTGATTGGAGCCAACAAGGGCGTACGTGCCGGTCTGTCCGAGTGTCTGGTGTCGGAAGTAAATGTTCAGTAGTGTTTGCACTTCATCATCGGCGCTGCTCCCAAAGATGTCATTAGGCCATAGTTTCCTGAAACGCAATCGACGTAGATGAGTAACATGCAATGTTCAGTAACAATGGACTAGACGACTGTAGCATGCTATAAGCAAGACCTGTGGTTGGCTTTATAAATCATGTTCAAGGGTCTTTCCCATGTTTGGCATTTGTCATATCCTACAGATATGGCATAAATGGCTAATAGTTGGGGTTCCAATAACCTCCACGGTTTAAATGGAGAAAGCCATAAAGTAGAAAGAAGAAATCCCGGTAATCGCTGAAGACGCAATCAAAAGATTATTTAGAGAGCTCTGGGATTTCTTCTTTGTACTTGGATTGCTTTTCCTTGTGCACTGTGGCTACCACTCCATCCATTCTGTGCCTGGGAAAAAACATTGTCTGGTGAATGAGACTTGTTCCCCTTATAGGACGTGGTGTTCAGCTTTCCAGTAGAGATGAGGAAACCTCGAGCACAAGTGGGTTTTAGTGGCTGAAGAAGATGGATGCAGCCCTAAGGAGTCCTGGATAACATGGATACAACCTATGGCATCCAACCTTTTCAGCCACCGATAATCAAATGCGCAGCATTTGGGTTCAGACAAACCCGAGTGTTTGCTCATCTCTTCTATCCAGTTTAGGTAACTCAGTAGAGTAGAGTCCCCTGTGTGGGACCTTCATCTTTTGGCCAGTGAAGAGCAGATACAAGAAGCATCTTCAGGTTACAAGTAGTCTTGGTAAACCCAGCAGGGGGAAACCGCTTAATACAGAGAGAGAGGGTTCCTTATTGACATATGTTTTATCATATTTGGGGCTCTTTTTTAATTTTTAAAAACATGGATAACTCCCGTAAGTTCTGTCAACATATTTTCCACCTACAGTCCATATTCACATGGTGTAAGACACCGGACGTTTTGTGACCCGGCCTGTGTCAGAGAAGATCATCCCGTCCGGATCAGTGTGCACCTGCATCCCAATTTGCCATAACTCGCTTCATTGTGTTCACTGATATGTCTCCTGCGGCCGCTATTGAATGAATAGCGACTGCACAAAACTGACATGTGAGTTTTTTGAGGCGCCACTAGGGATCCTGGCCAGACTGTATACTATGTGTATACACTCCGGACGGAATTCCATAGACAGCAGCATTACGTAAGTTCTGTAGTAATTACGGCTGTTGTTGCAAATCGGGAACAACGGCGGTGATTATTAAGAAACTTACGAAAACTTAATAGTGTGAACATAGCCACATATTTTAAGAAACCAAACTATATGGCCAATGAATGTATGACCAGCACGTTGACTAATACTACTTCTAATCTTGAGAGGGTCTGGCTCCTATTGTTCTCTTATAGCTCACTTCTCTTACATAACTATAAGAAAATTAACTATTCCACTTGCAAGAAATCCAACAAATGGATTGTCTGTAACAGAGCTTAAAGGAGAAGTCCGGTGAAAATTTTTATTAAAGTATTTTATTGCCCCCCAAAAGTTATACCAATCACCAATATACACTTATTATGGGAAATGCTTATAAAGTGCTTTTTCCCTGCACTTACTACTGCATCAAGGCTTCACTTCCTGGATAACATGGTGATGTCACTTCCTGGATAACATGGTGATGTCACTTCCTGGATAAAATGGTGATGTCACGCCCTGACTCCCAGAGCTGTGCGGGCTGTGGTTGCTGGAGAGGATGACGGCAGGGGGATGCTCAGTGTCCCTTCAGTGCCCTGTGTCCCTCTGCCATCATCCTCTCCAGCAGCCACAGCCGCACAGCTCTGGGAGTCGGGTTGTGACATCACCATGTTATCCAGGAAGTGACATCACCATGTTATCCAGGAAGTGAAGCCTTGATGCAGTAGTAAGTGAAGGGAAAAAACGGAAATTACTTACGGTAATGATGTTTCCCGGAGTACATGACAGCACCAACCAGAGAGAGGGACCCCGCCTCCCCAGGGACAGGAACCTGAAGAGATAAAAGAGCAGGCCCTCCTCTTCCTCCTCAGTGAATTTCCGAGACCAAAGAGAGCCTGAATTTATTAGTTACAACCAACACTTATAACCATACCCGTATCACCAAATCCGACATTAACACCTTGTGAACACCCTAGTGCCAACAGAAGTCGAACAGAAAAGAAAAGAAAAGAGAAGAGAAGAAAAGGGTGGGTTATACCATGGTGCTGTCATGTACTCCGGGAAACATCATTACCGTAAGTAATTTCCGTTTTCCCCCTCGACATGACAGCACCAACCAGAGAGAATACCAGAGATGGAATTTAGGGAGGGACCACCGCTTGTAACACCTTTCTCCCAAAAGCAAGCTCTGAGGCAGAAGAAAGATCTAATCGATAGTGACGAAAAAAAGTGTGCGGTGACGACCATACTGCCGCCTTGCAAATTTGATCCAGCGAGGCGTCTCCCCTTTCGGCCCAGGAGGTGGCCACTGCCCGAGTAGAGTGGGCCTTTACAGAGAGAGGAGGAGACAGACCAGAAGACGAGTAACACATACATACAGCCTGCCTAATCCACCTAGCTAGGGTCCCCCTAGACACCCTATCACCTCTATTAGGACCCGCAAACTGTATAAACAGGGAATTTGTCTTTCTAAACTGTCTTGTTATTTCTAAGTACTTAATCACTGTCCTCCTTACATCCAGCAAGTGAAATTCTTTTTCCCTATCATTCCTGGGATTATCACAGAAGGATGGGAGGATTATTTCTTGCGTTTGGTGGAAATTAGAGACTACCTTCGGTAAGAAAGAGGGGTCTGGTTTAAAAATAATTCTATCTGAAAGTATTCTTGTGTAAGGTTCTGAACTAGACAAGTGGACTATCTCACAAACCCTTCTGGCTGAAGTAACTGCCACAAGCAAGGCTGTTTTCCACGTTAAAATCTTAAGGGAAGCTTCCGACAATGGCTCAAAGGGCCCTTTAATTAAAGCATTTAGGACCACATTTAGGTCCCATGGGGGAGTTCTATTCACTACCCTGGGACATATTTTTACTAAAGCTCTAAAAAAACGCATAATCCAAGGATGTCTGGCTAGCTGTTGATCATACAAAGCCCCTAGCGCAGCCACCTGCACTTTCAGGGTTGCTGGTTTTAACCCTTTCTCCAACCCTTTCTGCAAGAAATCAAGAATTTTCGCTATATTTGGATTACTAAAATCCAACTGTCTTGTTCCCACAAAATTAAAGAAAGTTTTCCAGATTCTAAAATAAATTTTGCAGGTAATCGGCTTTCTGCTCAGCTGCAAGGTAGAAATTACAGAATCTGATAACCCCTTGCTCTTAAGAATCATCCTCTCAAGAGCCAAGCCGTCAAGTGTAGATGTTGTGCTTGTGGATGCAGAATCGGGCCCTGAGATAGTAGGTCTGGTAGTTCTGGTAGCACCCACGGATCCGCAATTGACAAATCTCTGAGGGCTGAGAACCAGGCCCTGCGAGGCCAAAACGGGGCGATCAGAATGACTCTCGCCTGATCCTGTCTGATTTTTCTTAACACCCTTGGGAGAATGGCTATTGGCGGGAAGGCATACGCTAGATCCCACCCCCATGTCTGTGACAGGGCGTCCACCGCCATCGGCTTGTCCATGGGGGACAGTGAGTAGAACCGATCTATCTGTCGATTCTCCCTGGTTGCAAATAAATCCACCTCCGGACTTCCCCACAGACGTACAATCTTTTGGAAGATTTCTCGGCTCAACTTCCATTTTCCCTGTTTTAATCGATTTCTGCTTAAGTAGTCCGCCCTTATGTTTTGCGATCCCTTTAGATGGACAGCCGAGAGGCTTAGGAGAGTTATTTCTGCAAAGGCAAAAATTTCATAAGACAGATTCAATAAACTCTTACTCCTTGTGGTACCCTGCCTGTTTATTATGGCTACCGCTGTGGAGTTGTCTGTAAGCACATTAATATTTGAGTTCTTAATATATCCCTCTGACATCTTAAGAGCCTCACTAATTGCTGCCAACTCTCTAAAATTAGATGATCTTTCCTCAAAGGAACTATCCCATGATCCCTGAAAATCCAAACTACCTAAGTGGGCTCCCCAACCTGAGGGGCTGGCATCTGTAGTGATGATTAAAGGACATTTCCTGACCCAGGATAACCCCACCGAAAGATGCTCTGTCTTCAACCACCAGGATAAACTTTTCACAACCTCCTTTGTCAACACTATGGATCTGTCTAGCCCTCCCGGGGATCCGTCCCAGAGATCTAAGAGATATGTCTGAAGGGGCCTAGAGTGTGTCTGCGCCCATGGGACTGCTGGAATAGCTGCCGTAAATAACCCCAGCAAGGACATACCCCTTCTGATTGTGAGCCTGGGATTTCTTACTGCCAGCGACACTGTGGATTGTATTTTCTGAATCTTTTCTTCTGGCAGAAAAGACCTTTGAACAGAAGAATCTAAAACGATCTCCAGAAACTTTTTCCTTTGCGCTGGAGACAAAAAAGATTTTTCATAATTTACAATCCAGCCCAGCCTACCTAGGATGGCTAAAGTTCTATCTATTAGTGACTGTAATAACTCTGCTGATTCAGCCACCAACAAAAAATCGTCTAAATAAGGGATGAACAGACCTGGCCCTTCCCTGACATGCGCTGCCATCTCTGCCACGATTTTGGTGAACACCCTGGGCGCTATCGCTATGCCGAAGGGAAGAGCCTGGAACTGGAGGTGAAACAAAGAACCATTTATACATATAGCAATACGTAGGTACTTCTGAAATTGTGAGTGTATAGGGACATGTAAGTAGGCATCCTTTAAGTCAATAGATGCCATAAAACACTCTTTGCTAAGCAAATTAACCGTAGACTTGACCGTCTCCATCTTAAATTTTTGGTATCTTAGATACTTATTTAATGGTTTTAAATTAATAATAACTCTATAGGAGCCATCCGGTTTCTGGATCAAAAAAAGGCTAGAGTAGAAGCCATGACACCTTTCAGCCTCTGGCACTGGTACCAGGACATTTTTATTTATCAAAGAAATAACTTCCCCCTCTAAGGTCTTCTGACCTATTTCCCCCATGTGACTTCTTGTCACCAAAAACCGGGTAGGGGGTAAAGACACAAAGTCAAAAATAACTCCTTCTCTAATATAACTGAGAACCCAACTGCTACCGCAGATCTTTTCCCATTCACTAAAAAAAAACTTCAATCTGCCTCCGACTTGCTCTGAATTATTGGCCGGCTGGCTTCTTCCCCATGTCCGATTTCTGGTTGAAGAGGTATCCCCTAGCTCTGGATGCCCCTCTTCCTCTTGATCTATCTGCAGCTCGACCCCGGAAGTTTCCCCTTCCTTGTACCCGAAAGGACTGGAACCTTCCTGGTTGAAAAGTAGAGGGAAACCCTTTCTTCCTGTCCCCTGCTTTTTCTAATAAATCTTCTAGCACTGAACCAAATAATGTATTTCCCTCACAGGGAATGTTACACAATTTTGTTTTGGCCACTGCATCTCCTGACCAATTCTTTAACCATATGGCCCTCCTGGCTGAATTGGACAGGGCTGCGGATCTTGCGGAAAACCGCAAGGCATCCGCAGACGCATCCGCTAAAAAGGATGCTGATTTTTTTAGCCTGGGCAAGGATGCTAACAGATTTTCTCTAGACTCACCAGACTGCAGCCCTTCCTCCAACTGTGCCAACCATAATAACATAGCCCTAGCTACACAAGTGCTTGCTACACTCGGCTTAAAGGACTCTGTTGTGGCTTCCCAAGCTCTCCTTAAGAACCCCTCCGCTTTTTTGTCCATTGGGTCCTTCAAGGTGCCCAGATCTTCAAACGGGAGAGTTCCTTTCTTAGAGACTTTGGCAATGGCCACATCTATTTTTGGGGGATGGACCCACCCTGGATTTTCTGAGTCATTAAAAGGGTATTTCCTTTTTACCGCTCTGGGCACAAACCCCTTTCTATCAGGCTTGGACCATTCCCTTTTAATAAGGGCTGAGATGCTTCTATGGACTGGAAAGACTATTTTCTTCTTCTCCTCCAGCCCCCCAAACATGATATCTTGGGATTGATTTAGGCGCTACTTGTTCCTCCAGCTGCATAGCAGCTCGGACCTCTTTAACTAAAAAGTCCACGTCCTCTAAGGGGCATAATGGCTTCCCTCCAGCATCTTCCTCCGGCCCATTAGCTTCCTCTATTTCAGAGGTATTATTTTCTGCCCCATCCGCCTCCTGATCAGAATAACCCGCACCTGCATGCGAGGGGCCCGCAGCCTCCACATCCAGAGGGGCTGCCACAGGTGGGACTACTTTTAGAGAGTTCTGGATTTCCGTTTTAATCAACTCCCTAAAAATAGGAAAACACAAAAAACCACCTTAGCTATGTGCTGACCTTTCACCAGTAATATGCTGGGCAACAACAGAGGGATCACTCACTTCATAGATGCTAGCAAGGTAGACATATTAGGGACTTCTGCTGACACCATCTTGCTCACACAGGAGTCACATGTAGGACGATCCGAATCAGCCGGCAACCTGACTTTACAGATCCTACATTCTTTCTTAGTAGATTTTGAGGACCTCTTAACCTCCTCCTCCTAAGAAACATCATATTGTCAGCTCCCTAAGAGATTTTTTGTCTTACCTCCAAGTGACCCTCAGCCCTCTGGTACCCTGGGTTTTTCTGCCGTCCGTTCCGATTCCTTTCCACTCATCGCTGCGTCCAGTGACCGGCCTTCTCACCCCCAACCGCCTGCGCCACACTCTCGCCTTTATGATACCACGAGCGCTCCTCACTGAAGAGCCTCCGGCATCCGGCGCTCTTCCGGCGTGTGACGCGGCTTCCGGAACTTCCAGACGCGTCACCGCGCGTCACTTCCGGAAGTTCCGATACCAGGCCCCAATCCTCCGGACCCTCCGGCGCGCCACAGCGCTTCCCCGGAGCTCCGTATGCGTCCGACCTGACTGGGAACCGACCCAATGTCTCCTCAGTCTCCGGGGTGAGTAGGACTTAGGCCGAACTACGGCCTCTAGAGCATCCCCCTCAGCTTACAGCCCCAGGGAATAGAGGGAGCTCCGGTCCCCTACTTTTCTTCAGGCTTCCCGCAGGGACAGGAAACCACTGAGGAGGAAGAGGAGGGCCTGCTCTTTTATCTCTTCAGGTTCCTGTCCCTGGGGAGGCGGGGTCCCTCTCTCTGGTTGGTGCTGTCATGTCGAGGGGGAAAAACACTTTATAAGCATTTCCCATAATAAGTGTATATTGGTGATCTGTATAATTTTTTGGGGGGTAATACAATACTTTAATAAAATTTTTCGCCAGACTTCTCCTTTTAAGTGATACCATCACCCCCTTTACTCTTGCTTCATTTCATCTATTAAGAATTTCGACTAGGCGGGCTTCACAGCAGTTGGGCCCCGTCTCCCAGATGGGGAGAGGACCCAACTGTCATGAAGCCCCGCCTAGTTGACATTGCCAACGATGAAATTAAGCAATTTTAGAGCAGAAAGAAGACACAGACAAGGGTTATAGAGGTATATATTGAATAAGCAGCATCTAAACTGTGGATAGTGCCAAGAACTGCACATAGAGTAAGGGGGGGGGGGGTAGTATTACTTTAAGGAACCCTAATCGATGATATTGGCTTAGTATGGAGTCCATCAGAGAGGTTAGAATTTTTAATAGCAAACATTACTGAATTATTTCAAACTATACCATTCTTGCCTTTGAAACTATTGGAACCCTTAACATAGAAGCTAAGGTTCACATAGTTTTTGCTTTATGTTGTACCTCTACTAGCTGGACTGATTATAAGGACACTCACCTGCAGTGGCGGATCTGACGTATTGCCTTCCCAAGCTCGTTGTTCTTTAAGCACTCCAGCATGGACTGTATGGCAAACTCTGTGGAACTGAAGGTCGGCTCGTATGGCGCAGCATCCATATTAAGAGACTCCGCTGCAATGTATAGACTTGCCTCCTTTAAGTTCTTCTTGAGCTCGTTCAGTTCTCTTGACATGTTTAGTAACTGCAGGGAGAAGAATTGGTAAAGAAGACAATTACTATGTAATGAAAAGTCAGGATTGAGCAATTTTTATTAATATTTTACTGTATATTTATATTCTATGTAAGAATAAACATTGGGGGAGATTTATCAAACATGGTGTAAAGTGAAACTGGCTCGGTTGCCCCTAGCAACCAGATTCCACCTTTCATTTTCAAAGAGTCTGTGATGAATGAAAGGTGGAATCTGATTGGTTGCTAGGGGCAACTGAGCCAGTTTTACTTTACACCATGTTTGATAAATCTACCACATAGAACCATAGAACTAGAACACATAGTCAAGATTAGGGGCAACACCCTGAAACAGCTGTATGTGGATGGTTACCTAGCCTTGGTTTTTCCCTTGTCACCGCATTGACTTATAGGGCCACTTGATATGGTGGTTTTGGTGGTTTCCTTACAGGAGCCACCCCTTGGCTGGGTCCTTCCCAGAGGAATATCTGGCTATTCCTGTGTTTCGAGACTCTTTAATGAGGCTACATGGGCTGTTATTTTGCATATTCATGTTTCCCAGGGGGCAATGCACCTAGGACTTCACTGTATTGAGCGCTTTAATTTGCAGCCGGCAGTGTTGTCGTTTGGCTGGTCTCCCTGAGATCAGCGATCTGTTTCTCTTATGGCTCTACTAGGCATTGCTCCCACCTAGCCAGAATCCTGCTCCACACTGATGAGGGGCAACACCCCAAAACAGCTGTATGTGGATGGTTACCTGGCCTTGGTTTTCTCCTTGTCATTACATTGACTTATAGGGCCACTTAATATGTTGGCTTTGGTGGTTTTTTTACAGGAGCCACTGCTTGGCCGGGTCCTTGTCGGAGGGATATCTGGCTAGTCCTGTGTTTCAAGACTCTTTAAAGAGACTCCACAGGCTCTTTTTTTTGCATATTCCTGTCTCATCATTGGCTCAAGATGCTGCGGCTCTGTCGCTTCTGATTGGCTGCTGCACATAGCACAAAACTATTATGGGCTCACCAGTTGTCAGTTCATGGAGAACTGATTTAAATTACATCAAGGGCAGAGAAATAGTACACACTACTAAAATACTAGTCCCTTTAAATAAAGCTTTAGCTATATGGTGAGACGGGATGCAATGTTGCAGGCAGGTGGCACCACCAACCTATAGCTTTAGGTGTTATGTTTTTTTATTTTTTACATTTATTGGAAGAATATAATAACATTTTATTCTCCAGACAATATGTAAGCATCTGACTTTCTGATGCGTTGAAGGCAACATACCTCTGGCATAGAGCTGACTTCATGGACTTGTCCAATTAGTTTACAATAAGACTGAAAAAGCAATAGCAGCTGGAAGTGAAGCTTATACAATCTCTGACAGAGCTCCAATTGCTGCAAATGAATGGAAAAAATGTTCAGGTTAGAGAGCAGAGAACACAGGTACACAGCGCAGTAACCTATACACAAAGGTGTCATATCATGTAATGAGGAAAAGATGACTAACCATCCAGGGGTGAGAAAATCTGCAGAATATCTGACTGCTCCACCATAATATCTCATCGTAAGTACGGATCAGTCTTCCCTTTATAATGGTCTTTTATATCTACCCAAATCCTCATATTAACCCCTTCTGCATTCCCATATACATGTACATTAAAATTCAGTGCAATTCCGCCAGTTTAGCCCTCTATATGCCACAGCCAATTAGTGACCACGGCATCTAGACAGTTATTTGAAAAATGCCGGTCTGGTCATGGTGCCAATTGACTCCCTCTAATCCAATTCTGGGGTACTGATCAACTAAGAAAACGAAAAAGGAAGAATCAAACTTGGCCTCTTGATTTCCGAATTTACGCTTATGCTGGTTTCACACATTTGGGCACTGAAGGGCTATTAATCCAAATTATTAAGAAAGGTACCAGTGCTGTGGTCAGGCTAAGATAAGTAGTAGCCGCTAAAGCATGGATCTCCAAACTGCGGCCCTCCAGCTGTTACAATACAACATTTCCCATCATGCCTGGACAGCCAAATCCAAAGCTTTAGCTGTCCAGGCATGATGGGAATTGTAGTTTTGCAACAGCTGGAGGGTCGTGGTTTTGAGACCCAAGCGATAGAGCTTCTATACTTTGCACCAGGTCATCAGACTTCTTATTTGGTAGCCATGATCGTATACACACAGATCTGGTATTTCCTCCTGGCACTTTTTAGGGTAAACCGTATAGATGACTCTTATTCCTAAACAACAACCCTCAACATATAGTATAATGCTAAGGCTTTTCTCTATTTGGGCATATAGATATCGTAGAGAATGTGTAGGTACAACCCTATTTTAATAAGAAGAACAGTAACACAGCCTTCACTTTATTCATACTTTTCCAGAAGGAACAGAAGAGGAACAACAGTTCAAAAGTTTAAAAAAGGTACTCCAGGATTATTCCATGGGAAATACATGGGACGTCAAAGTTAAATCAGGTAATCTTTATACTAGCCGTGCTGAGACGTGAATGGTCATTTCTGGCCTACCTTAATGGACTTTTATCAAAAAAACTTAAAACCTTTTTAAAATTAGTTGTATACAAGGATTGGTAATAGATCAGATTATGAAAGACTAGACCTAAGCCCAGTTGTATAAGGAGGATATTATATCATGGCTACATACCAGACACATAGAAAACATAGAAGAAACAGGAATTCGGGAGGAGACAGATTCCTGTGGATTTGTTGGCTCAGAGTTTTCTTCACAGATTGCAGAGAAGTATGGAACCATTAATAAACATATTTACTGAATCTTCTCTGCTGCACAAATCAAGTACAGCACAAGATTTGCGTCAGGTTATGGGATGACTCCGTATAAACTGCTGTCAATGACAGCACTTTGACATTTCATGTCAACCTCAATTATACGCTACAGTGTGTCAAGATGTAAACTAATCACCTATCTATAGCTTATCGTGATCGGTGGGGTGTCAGGGGTGGGACCACCAGCATTCAGATCACTTATCCTGTGAATCCAGTAGGTGAGTCTATCTTGGGAAAACCCCTTTAACTACTGAGTAAAACTTACTGTATGTTCACACTGAGTAAATTAGGTGGACACATGACACTTCTTTAAGCGGAGAGCGGCAGCAGCGGTGGAGCGCATGCTCTCCCATAGACAGGCAATGACACACTGAGACAGACGGGATTCCGCGGCAAATTTTGTCTAATTTACTCAGTGTGAATATACACTTTATAGTATACACAAACTCTTTTTATTAGGGCCCTATTAGGCTGGGTTCACACTGCGTTTTTGCAATCCGTTTTTTGTAAAAAAACGGATGAAAAACGGATTGCAAAAACGGATGCAGTTGTGTGCATCCATTTGCGTTTTTGCAATCCGTTTAACGGATCTGTTTTTTTAATGGAAAGAAAAATAGTGTCCACAATGTTTTTGTGTCCGTCAAAAAAAACTGATCCGTTTTGATCAGTTTTTTTTTATAATGGAAGTCAATGGAAAAACAGATCAAAACGGATCCGTTTTTTTTGACGGACACAAAAACGTTGCGGACACTTTTTTTTTTTCGTTAAAAAAAAAACGGATCTGTTAAACGGATTGCAAAAACGCAGTGTGAACCCAGCCTAACACTGAAGGACTTTCGGTCTCACCTGGCTGATTGCTGGCTGGTCAGGTTAATAATCGTCTGGTTGAAAGGCATCGATCAGCCGGCATGCACAATGTCGGCTGATCGTGGTCTTTCAATATGTTTGCTACTCGTTGCTCTGTGTAATAGGAGAGACAGCAGCAGGCTGCTGCTGACTTCAGTGGCCAGCCGAATGATATAAGAATCATTCGGGTGGCCCCTCCTGCTGTTTCCCACTCACTTTCTGTCCGTGTATGAGCACAGTGCAGCGAGCGGGAAACAAGGGAGAAAGCAAGCACTGAGCTGACAGGTCGGGCAGTGTAATATTGACCTTAAGCATCCTGGAGTCCTGGACTGAAACATTTCATATGGGAGAAAAATGTGCCAAGTTATTTTTTCTTCACCCACATCTCTTGTAGTACTGCCTTTTTCTTAGTCATATCCATATATCCATCCAACCGCCCATCCCTTCCACTGTCCAACCTTCCCACTGCCGGCCCATCCCTCTCACTATTTTTCTATCCAACTGTTTTACCCTCTGGCCATCCAGCCATTTAACGGTCCCACTTTCTGGCCATCCACCTGTCCAACACTCCAACAATCCAGCATTCAATTGTCCCATCCTCCCACTAATGAGCAATTTAACTGACCCACCCTCCCACTATTCACACATCCACCTTTCCATCTATTCCCACTGTCCATCCATCCATCCATCCAATAACTGCCCAACCATCCCATCATCTAACTGTTCAACCACCATCCATCCAGCTCTCCAACCCTCCCCTTTACAGCTACTTAAAGGTCATAAACATTAAAAAAAAAGGGCCCTAGAAGATAAAACATACCCTAATGTTGAACGTTACTGATACAGTTTTGACCCTGGTGCTAAGCTTTACTAACATTATGACATACTTGATATTAATACCAGCAACTGTAAAACTAACCACAAATTAGAATAAAAATCTGCAGATAAATGATAGAAGCATAAATACCAAAATGATACATTTCTGGGGTCCCACAGTGAAGATATCTCCAGGGTTCCCTTAGTGTAGGACATCCTAGATGTCATACCCCTCTGCTGGTATCAACAGTGGAAACATTTTGTCATACAGATGACCATGTCATGTTCAAGAGGATGAAGACCAGGAGAACCCTTGAGACCTCAGATATCCAAGATGTTGTGGGGCAGGTGATAAAACCAATATGGAATGTTCATGTAAGCGTTAGGTTCGGTATGTTAGTATAATGTTATAGTATCATCTAGAAAAGCACAATAGTAAAGAAGAGAAACTTACTGCAAGAGATTCCATTTGCTAGTGAGACAGCATGGTGTGAGAAAACAGGAGAAGAGAGGACAGATTGACGTCAGTTCATGCAATACAAAGTACCCAGATCTGCACAGCTTCACGTAAAGCAGCACTAGCGTCATTTTTCAACCACTGGAAGGGTTGAAAAACATTATATTATACCTAGAGCATGCAGGGAAGTCACACAAGCTGATAAAGAGGAACAGTGACAGGAACATTAGAATTTGTAGACATCCACTCCTTGGTATTAGGGCAGTGCCCTGGCTATGTGTTACCGAGGTCTCCAGGAAACTAACCAGCTATAAACAGTAAAACGGAAAACTAGAATTCCTTCTCCGCAGCCGGCTAGTTTCTCCTTTTCTTCATGAATAATTGAGCATCGGTTCCAGGATCAGGTCATGCATTATGTAGAGCCTTAGAAGTAAGAGTCTCATATATGGGTACACTTGCTCCATATTACAATGGCTTTTATAGATTATAGTATGAACTGTAATAAGTGTTTATTCAGTATACGCACAAATAAATTACTTGTCAAAAAAGCTTGCAAATAGTAAGCCTCTACTGATGGCTATATTAATATGCTTACCTCCCATTCTCAGCACTTTACCAGTCACCACTCCTCACCTCTCGGTTTTAATATATACATAAATTTCCCAGGAAATAATACTTCAGGAACATCTTATAGCCCCTGCTGGTGCCATTCCTCCCACTAGAAATATATGAGTAGGTGTTACTAGTTGGAGGGCGCGTCCCTGCACTGTCTGAGAGCTGACAATGCCAGAAAGTGTCAAGACACGCCCCCAACTGGTAACACCCAGTTGGCTATTTAGTCATACATACATTTCTAAAAAGAATATCGATATAAGAAAATAAACCCTAAAACCCACCCGATCCACTTAGGGACACCCACAAAACATCAAAGGGGGGCATATGTCATACATACATATCTCTTTAGGTGACAAACTAATGCCAATATACTGTCTAGGTTTCTGAAACAATTCCACTTGTTTGAGCTATAATATAGCTGTGTGCATGAGACTAGTGGCTATAAATATACGGCTACTGTATGGAGATGTAATAGAGCTGTGTGCATGAGACTAGTGGCTATAAATATGCGGCTACTGTATGGAGATGTAATACAGCTGTGTGCATGAGACTAGTGGCTATAAATATATGGCTACTGTATGGAGATGTAATACAGCTGCATGCATGAGACTAGTGGCTATAAATATATGGCTACTGTATGGAGATGTAATACAGCTGTGTGCATGAGACTAGTGGCTATAAATATGCGGCTACTGTATGGAGATGTAATATAGCTGTGTGCATGAGACTAGTGGCTATAAATATATGGCTACTGTATGGAGATGTAATATAGCTGTGTGCATGAGACTAGTGGCTATAAATATGCGGCTACTGCATAGACAGTGCCATACACTGTGCTACACTGCAATTTTCTAACTCCAAAATGGCAAAAAAATCCCAAATGTCAGTCCTTAAGTTTATGTATAGCAATGTTTCACTAGTTGTTATTACAAGTCTAGTGTTTTCGGGGACATTCCTGTATAAATTGCCAAATGAGTCATGATTCCTTCCTTCCGTGTGATTGTCCCCTAAGCTGTAATCTTTCCGTATGTAGAATCTGAAAGCTTAATAGAGTCTGCTGCTCTCATGAGCCACGCTTTTTAAAAAAATGTTCCTTAAAGGGATACTCTGGCAAAAATCTTTTTCCTAGTAACTGAAACACATTACAAAGTTATATGACTTCGTAATATCTTTTCCCCCCTTCCCTATCTTTTCCCCCCTCAATCCCCACCAGGAAGTGAAGTAAACTCATTCTTACCTAATGACCGATGACCCCAGGCTGCTCTGCGGCAGCCATTTTGTGACAATGACATCATCAAGAGGGAGGCGGGTCTAAGCCCTGTTAGACCAGCCCGCCTTTGTCAGATGACTCAGGTTGCTCAGCTCTGATTGGCTGAACAAGCTGTAAGCTATCTAACAGTTCTACAGAGTCAGTTAGACATCACAGGTGACAAAGTGCATCATGGGAAAGCCCAAACCAGGAAGTGAAGAAAAAAATGGAAGGCACAAACTGGAGCTTCAGTTTAGTTTTTTTTTTCCTTACCAGCGGCGGAGTTGTCCTTTAGAATTAAAGAACTGCCAAGATGTCCACAGAAGTACACAACAAAGTTATATATAGTACGTTTACATAATACTTGCCATCTCTCCTGAAAGGAACAGGAGCCTTCTGGAAAAATCCTAGCTGCAGATACTCACCTCTCCTCCATCCTGCAGTCTTCTTCACTCCTAGGTGCTACCACTGCAGACATATTGTAATACCAGTCGCTGGGAGTGAAAAGGAGTGTAGTATGCAGGAACGAGGAAAGAGGAGAGAGGAGTATCTGCCAAGCCTAAAATGGGGTCTGTATTTATTGAGGAGGTCTAATAAGTGTTTATTTAGGGGTCTTTGCCCTGTATTCTAGTTAGGGTTAAATGCCTTATGCTAGGTTCGCATCTGCATTGAAGGCTCAGTCATAGATTCTATCCAAAAAGTGCAGCATAAAGTATATATGGTCAAAACCCACAAAGACTGACACAATGCTGGAAACCCTGATAACCTGACTAAAGACATGTCACAAGTTACTGATCACATCGGGTCTCACTCCTGAGGCCTGCTGTGATCCCTAGATACAACTGGGGAAAGTGCACAACTTGGATAAACAAGTACAATGTTCTGCTGGCTGGGGAGTGGAAAGCAATACTACAAACTTCCTCTGGCTGTATCTCAGAATCACCACGGGTCTCAGGAGTGAGATCCAATGCAATTAGTAACTTTTGAAATGTGAATTACTATCGCAAATGACTGTATACTGTAAGGGAAGCTTGTTAGGTAGTCCTCCTACTGTAGAAGCTCAATGTATAAAAGAGGTTTGGTTACATGATTTGGACAATCCCACCTAAAAGATGATCAGAGAGAACCTCAGAGAACAGCCATAATCTGTGGCAGAACCTAGGCAGCAGTGACTTTAATGAGAACTGATAAATGCTTTAATGATATATATGGTGACACACAGATAGACTCCATTAGTCAGATGTATGTCTACTATATACTATTTCTTAATGGGAGTTATTGGCCGACATATGTGATGCATACAGCTGTCTGGGACATGCGTACAGTGGATCTCTAAATGTAATTCGAAGAACACTATTTCAAAATTTTAACTAACTATTTGGTAAAAGGTTTGGAATAATCTAGTCAATTCTTAAAGAGGACCTGTCACCCCCCGCGCCGGGGTGACAGGCTCTCGACCCCCAGCTAGATCCCCTTATAGTTACCTCATGTCGCCGAGTCCCACTGCCGGAGCCGGTCCCGGGACGGAGATATCCCGATGAGAAGCCGGCGCGTGCACTGTGGAGATGGGTCCAGCGCCCATAGAGAATGAATGGAGCCGGACTCATCTCTGCTGCGCGCGCACGGCTCCATTCATTCTCTATGGACGCCGGACCCATCTCCACAGCGCGCGCGCCGGCTTCGGACCGGGATATCTCTGTCCCGGGAACGGCTCCGGCAGCAGGACTCAGCGACATGAGGTAACTATAAGGGGATCTATCTGGGGGTCGGGAGCCTGTCACCCTGGCGCGGGGGGTGACAGGTCTCCTTTAAAGATGTTATCCAGCTTTATACAATCAGTGACCCATCTGCAGCATAAGCCATCAATATCAGACCATGGGGGTCAGACTCCCAGACTCCTACCCCCTATACCAAACAGTTTTTCGAAAGCGCTACACTAGTCATGTGAGTGCCCCTGCCTCATTACCTGTACCACCTTACCTTTCATATTGAAGATGCAAGGTACTGCAGAGTTGTCCTATTAGGGTATGTTCACGGAAAATCAGGCAAAATATTCTGTCGCGGAATCCCAGTGTGCCATAGCCTGTCTATGGGAGAGTGCTCACTTCTCCGCTGCCGTCGCTCTCCACTCAGAGAAGTGACACGGCACACTGAGGCAGGCGGGATTCCGCAGCGGAGAGTTCCGCCTGATTTACTCAGTGTGAACATACCCTTAGGGTAGCTTCACACACACCAAATTGTAGCGGATTTTCTACTGCGTATCCGGCAGCATCAAATCTTCAACATCAAATCTGCTGCGGATCTGCTGATCCTGTGCGTGTGAACGCACCCTTAAAGTGAATGGGGCGATTCTGCAGTGCCAAACCCAGCCTATGGAAAAGAGTGGTGCGTTTTTGGGAAATCAAAGCTTTTTTTCCTATCTATTTTTCTATCTATCTATCTATCTATCTATCTATCTATCTATCTATCTATCTATCGCTAATTAGTTGGGAGAACACAGATTTTATCCTCATTTTCCAGCTACTGGCAGGAGCCCTATATACGCAAGGGTTTAGGTGTATGATGCAGTATATCTTATATTCAATGGTCCTATAAGCAACAGTATGGACTGATTTCACGCAAGACAGAAAATCCACTGCACATGTGTTATTATAAGTCTCATATGTTGTAAATTGTTTGCGAATTTTCACTATAGATTTCACCCCTTTCAGTATTGCCCTTTCCATGATTCTGAAGGAAAGGACTATTCAGCTGGAGTCCAGAAAGAAGGAATAACCGAAATAAGTGAAACTAGTAGAATTTTCTCCATACCTCCCCATATACACCACGATTCCTAGGGCATGGATTTACTCCTGGTATAACACAGAAGTCTATTTAACAGCAAGAGGCATAAGGACACATTATTTTCAGGATTAAATTAAGCTCCGGCAGAAGTAATGACTCACAAGCAACATTTACTGAAAAGGAAATATACTCAGGGAACATGTGGGTATAAGATGTTCTCTTGTACACAACTAAAATTTTGCAATTTCTTCTACTTTTAAGAGTCCAAATCTGCCATATCAGCTTAATTTTAATTATTTAAAAAAAATATCTAAAAAATTAAAGGGTTTATAGAAGCGGTTGGGAAGGGGCAGGTAGAATACGGATTGCAAGCAGAGGCTGCCGTTGCCATGCCAGGATTACAGGAAGGTATGACATACGTACAATTCTGGCGGAACCTGATGCAACTTGTAGTGTCAAGCACATCCTGACTTTTGCATAAACAGAATTAGGTGAAACTAATTTAATTACCATACAAATGAATAGGTTTAATATAGCAGACAACAGCTAAACCATAAAGCGGCCATTTTTTGGGGAGTCCATATTCAACGACTGACCTAAGAACCAGGTCTAATGCCAAGAGCTTATGATAACCATAATTATTTTATTTTGGACGGGCCCTAATCTCCTTAGAGTGGAAAGATGTCTCCTTGACCGTCAGTTGATGCAAGACATCTTCCCATCTATTATCCAGCTAAAGAACAGGTGTAAGAGAGAAGAGAGACTTATACAACCCCCTGTATAAGCCAGAGTGGCTGGAAGGCAAAGTCCAACCTTGTATTACATCGCCTATCACTGATTATTAAGAAAACCTGTCACCACTTTCATACTGCCTGAACCATGAGTCATCACAGAGTTCCCAAGTTACTTTTCCCTGCCCCTCCAGCTTCTACTGATAGATCTTGCCCTATATCCAAACAGTGGAAGATCCATTAATCAAGGCAGGCAGGCAGGGCAGGGAGAAGCCGCCAGGGACCGCCCTGATGACTCTTGGCTCAGACGGCATTATGTTATGACGGATTCCCATTGAGATGAAGGACCTGTGGTCTTCAACTAGCCTCTGGGGCATCTTCAATCTGAAATGGGGTCGTCTAACCAAGATTAAATTTTTTGTGTAATACTGTGTAATGTAAAATGAGGTTTTTTTTGCTATTGTTAGTATGATACATTTAACACTGGAGACTAAAGTTGTATTATCAATAACAGCCGCCTGTGTATGAGTATGCATCAAGAATGGATGATAAAGTAGTGAGTTTTCTTACTTTTTCTTCTGAATCTCCTGGTTGACATGTGATGACTCCATCTTTTGAGCCCCCCGCAAATGTGGATTTACAGTTTTTTAACCACTGATTGGAAGAAAAGTAGAAAGGATTATAAGACATTATTTCATACTGTGAATTTATTTGTTGCCTTATAAAATAAAAAGTTGTCCAACGGTGGGAAAACAATTAAGGACTGGTTTTAAAATTAAAAATATGCCATCCATACACACTACAGTTCTCACAGTGCCTGGTCTGGTCAGTGCTCCCTGGTGATGTCACACAGAAAATGCCTGATCAGCCAATCACTGGGCACAGGGGTGTCGCATCTCAGCCAATGACTGGCTGAGCAGTCATTTCTTGAGTAACCAGACATTATCAGGGAACACTGATTGTGGGGAATCAGGTCGGTGATTATGGCTTTTTTCCCCCACTGTCGGATAACACTTTTAAAGATCTAAGGAAAAAAAAAATCTCTCTCTCTCTCTCTCTATATATATATATATATATATATATATATATATATATATATATATATAAAAAACTATGCAGAAAAATATTGAATAAGACGCGCTGGTTTATGTTTGTTCATGTATGTGTATATACTGCATTTATGACTATACTAGAACTTACTATGGTCATTCATAGAAACATAGAAGATTGTCGGCAGAAAAAGACCACTGGGTACATCTAGTCTGCCCTTTTAGTATTTCCATTCTTATTATCTTAGGATAGATATATGTTTATGCCAAGCATGTTTAAATTCAGTTATTGTAGATAACAGATCCGTTATCATAAAGTTAATACAGGTTCATACTCACTGATACTGTAGCTTCTTTCCTATTGTTGTAAGTATCCAGGTATTCCTGCAGCTCTAAAACACTGAACTTTAACTTTTCAAGGAGTCCACAGGACAACAGCTAGAAGACAAGATTATATTCAGTAAGTACCTTAAGTTCATGCTATGGACTTCCCTACATTTCTGGTGCCCGTAATCATAGCTCACTTTACAGTCTGCTGTAAATAGATGGATAAACAGGGGCATCCTGACAGCTCAGTTTTGGGATAAACCCATTCTGACCCTCTGTTCACTTGGCAGTGATGGATGGCATAGGTATTATAATGAAGAAAACATATGCAAAGCTGCTGATATGAGAACAGTAAGTTCTTTCAAAACTAAAAATATTGCGTTCTCAATACTCACAGTCTCTGCATCCACAAAGAGAGTCGGACATTCAGAGCACATTGTCAGTAGCTGTGACGTGCTCACAAACTTTGACCCAATACCACGAAGACTATCACCAAGATAACAGGCAGCATCACATGTCAGGAAGCAGAACCTCTTCTGGATACTCTATGGGGAACACAGGGTCATTTATTCTCATTAAATCATGATAAAAACTAGATGGCAAGGCAAGATGTAATATGTATTTTTCCTATTATACTAGATCAGTAAATGAAAGAAAATAGGTGGCCTGCTTAAAATGTACCTGTACATTACAAATTAGTGACATGCAAGATGTTATGATCAGTGGGATACAGGTGCTGAGACCAGTAGTGTAGCTACCATGAAGGCAGAACACGCAACTGCCATGGGGCCCGTGTTCTAACGTTGCCGGCCTTTATAGTATGCCACTCATGGCACGCCGGCTCACAGCACCACCCACATACACATAGTCACCTGGCCTGATGCAGTTCCCTGACGTGCATTCACCTACCTCCCCGGTACAGAAGTGCGCCAAGGAGCTGACAGAATAAAGGCACGCCGGGGCTGTGCCCAGCCTGGTGAGTATGAGGGCGGATGTACTGGATCCATGGGGCCCTGTGCAATTTTTTGCTATGTGGCCCCATGAATCCTAGCTATACCCCTCTTGAACCCTATAAAAAAAGGGCAGAAGCCCAAAGATTTTCATTGCATCCATACACTACAGTCCTTTTTTTTATTTTGTAACATTTGAAACATGAAGAGACTTTTAAAGAACTATAGAGAAGCCTAAGAGAAAAAAAAACACCCTATACTGCGAAAGCATGTTTGTTTTTTTTTCCGGAAAAAAAGGAACGGTGGCAAAAAGGTGCCTCTACCCCTACACCTTTTTGTACACCATGGAATTCAGCACAATCATCTTACAAGGAAATCCTAGATATTTTCAGTCAGTCAGTTTGTCACCAGCCGAACTCACCTTGAACAAAGATGAGAACACGTGAAAGGTATAAACGGCACAGGACCCGTCAGAATCCGACATGAGCTGATTGATATGACTGCGCCACGCTTCCTCTGCATCATCACATGCTGTTGGCTGAAAAGCAGCCAAGATGGCCGAGAAGAAGGGTGAAGGAGGAGGCGGTGTTATTCGTTCTCCATCTCCAAAGCTTTGAAGTTATTAAAAAACACAAAAACACTATTCAAATAAGTGAAATACACAAAACAAACTCATCCACAATTTTATTTTATCACTATGGTCTGAATGAACAGGTTTATGTAGGGTTTATTTTTATGTCATGGAAACACTCAGACCCAACCGACCATGGAACAAGCTGGGGAAGGTCCACACTAAGGGCGTTCTCTCTTGGCTCTGTGTCATGTGACTGAGACAGACACATATAGCAGGTTTATGGGGCCGGGGCCATCTGGCTCTCACAGACTCAGACCCCAACCGATAAAAACTTTTGACATGTTAAAAGTGTTTTTTGGCAACTGGTAATTTTTTTTACAATCACTTGGCCAATCACAGTCTATAGTAATTGGACTCATGACCAGGAATCACGGCACTCAAATGATCTACAAGTGATCAAAGAGGCTTGCGAAAGGTTGGGGATCCAAACAGTAGCCTCATTTCTACAATAAGTTATTTTATTATTGGTCCGTCTGGATCATGTCGTAAGAAACACTGGAATAAAAAAACGTGTTCACTTGCAAATCATTTGAGTGCCGTAATTCCTGGTCATAGATCTAGTGGGATTGAGTAATCCTTAACCATTGGAATTGAATCCTAACTAAAGAGAGTGCGGTATGGTTTTTGATATATTATAGTAATTGGCCTCATTAGTCTTTGGTCATAAGAACCATAGATGAGGACCAGTGGGGATCCAGGAAGCCTCAGAAAACAAGAGGCAATAGCTAATTAAAGGGGTTTCACAAGATAAATTGATAATTAGCCATTCTGCCGGAGCTGTGGGGGTCATGTTAGTAATGTACACTCACCGGCCACTTTATTAGGTACACCTGTCCAACTGCACGTTACCACTTAATTTCTAATCAGCCAATCACATGGTGGCAACTCAGTGCATTTAGGCATGTAGACATGGTCAAGACAATCTCCTGCAGTTCAAAGTGAGCATCAGTATGGGGAAGAAAGGTGATTTGAGTGCCTTTGAACGTGGCATGGTTGTTGGTGCCAGAAGGGCTGGTCTGAGTATTTCAGAAACTGCTGATCTACTGGGATTTTCACGCACAACCATCTCTAGGGTTTACAGAGAATGGTCCGAAAAAGAAAAAACATCCAGTGAGCGGCAGTTCTGTGGGCGGAAATGCCTTGTTGATGCCAGAGGTCAGAGGAGAATGGGCAGACTGGTTCGAGCTGATAGAAAGGCAACAGTGACTCAAATAGCCAACCGTTACAACCAAGGTAGGCAGAAGAGCATCTCTGAAAGCACAGTACGTTGAACTTTGAGGCAGATGGGCTACAGCAGCAGAAGACCACTCGTTACTAGCATGGTGTACCTAATAAAGTGGCCGGTGAGTGTATATATACCTGTCACACTCCATACCTTGGAAACATCCAGTGACGTGACGCTCCCTGTAGAAATGGCCGGTCAGCATAGATCCTACACTGTCTATGCTGACTGCCCGTTTCCAGAGTGAGTGGAAAGCCACCAGATGTTTCCAAAACACGGACATCGCCACAGAATGGAAAGTCCAAGATCCAGCACTTGCAGGGGAGCAGGATGGGTAAGTATACATCATTAACATGCCCTTCACAGCCCCGGCAGGAAGCCTAATTTTTTACCCATAGTTCATGGTACCATAATCATTTAAAAATTCAGTAAGGTCAGGACTACAAACAGTTAAAGCTTTTGTTTTGGTTGTTCAGACACACTGGGAATTGTAGTTTTGCTGGAGTTTGACACCCCAGGTCTGTGCTGTTTTTTATGCATTACATATATTATAATACATTTACACTCTAAAAAACTGTAGTTAAGGGTCACAATCCAGTAACAATCTTGAAAAAAATGTAGGATATAAAAAATCCAAAAACATACTGTGTCAGTGCATACTGCTCCATCAGTCGATCATCTTTCTCTTCCTCAGCCATCTCAAGGCTAAAGCTATCATTACATTCAAACACTACAGGCATCTCACTCATTGACCCTGACAGGTCATCTTCTTGTACAGTTGCATCGTCTTCATCAAGAGCAGCATCTGCCTAAAATGTGAGAATTCGATATAAAGATTAACAAACCAATATTTGTGTCTTTGCTTATCAGAATATGGTAAATGTCAGCCCTGACCAGAGACATTGAGGAGAGGTTTCCTCGAAGTGATCTCCTCCAAGGCAAACATAGGGAAACAGGTTTTATATAGTCTTCTACCTGACAAAATCTTACTTGGTGTTCTCCAATGATGGAGTCTATGGCCTTTTAGACCATGACATCTAGGTGGTGCAACCATGGTATAAAGACATAGCTTCTCAACTGGATAAGGAAAAACTCCCTGCATATGTATTTATACAGACTACAAGGAGCCTTGAGACATCATACTCTAAAGGGACAAGGCCAAGAAGACCTCCATGATGTCCTCCATGTTATACTGACCTACCATTAAGTAAGATTTTATAAGGTTAGAGATGACACCTAACTTTTTTTTTGTTGGGTTTTTCGGCAAATTTACCAATTTTAATATGATATTAAAAGATACTCTTAAATAAAATCAAATGCAATAATACTACACCACTGAAAATATAAAAGGGGTTATCAGGATCAGGAAAAAACAAAACACAGCACCACCCCTGTTCGCAGGTTTTGTGTGGTATTACAATTCAGTTCCATTCACTTCAATAGAACTGTGGAGTGGTTTCTGGAAGTAAGTGGCCATGTTTTTCTAAGCCTGGACAACCCCTTTAAAGGGAATCTGTATATCACACTCAGAATTGACCCAAGTGTTAAAAACGTGGTGCTGAGTGTAGCATGCATGCCTCCTCCCCCACCTGGTATGTTAGATGTATACAGCTTGGCTTTCAACGATACAATCATGCTGGGCAAAGAGAGGTGGGGGAGGGAGGAGGCATGCATCCTGCAGCTCAGCAAGGCCACTGACTCTTGAGCTGTGTGGGATATAGGGTTGACAGATTCCCTGTAAGTGTAACTGTACTATAGAAAAATATGCCAACAAGACACACATCTGAATACATTTATGCTACATAACTATATCATAAGGACAGTCAATAAACAATGGTTGTCACATATTATTGGATAGTTAGTAGCGGTCTATGTTGCACATATGTAAAGCACTTTCTATTCTATCTACTTCAGGATAAGTGTCTACTAGTCTTAGAGATTTGCCCCGATATGTCCATGCAGTTAGTAGAATATACTGTAACCAAAAATATACCTAAAATGACTATGTAACCACCATAATAAAAGGAACATTAAGAGGCTGAGAACAGAAAATGGTTAAACACCAATAGAGGCCCATCCAAGGAGTCTGCATGTAGATGCTCATTCGGTACATATTAATAATTTAGCTAAGCCCCTCCCCATTCAGGCCATATACTGTACAGTACGCCAGAATACAAACAGAGCCGGCATTATATGACTGCAGCAACATCTATGAATGTTCTCTTGTCTCTATGTTTGCTATCTGCCATTGGATAAAATGTGCTGACGTGTATGCTGCAGTTTGCCAATAGCTTATATACAGGAAAGAAAACATTGATCAACTTTCACCAACCTTTTATAATGAAAGAATGGAGTCTTCAATGCACCAATGCCTTCAAACAGCAGCATAGAGCAGTTTTTGTGCAAATCTAGCAAAATACTGGGGTCAGAATTTAATATTCTGATAGTGTGCCAGAACGGCATGAATAGTGCGTTATGCACAATAGGCTCCCACATAGGAAAATAAATCACAAAGAGGACATGCAACCCACATCATAAAAAGCATTCTGTGCCCAGTGACAGCTAACTTTGTGTATCTCATAGTTCAACATGCAAAATTAAAAAAATAAATAAAATCAATTGAGGTCTATGTGAGAGGTGTCTCGGTTAGCCAGATCAGCGTCATATGTTAAGTAGCAGGAATTTAGGGAAGTGTGAACAAGCAGAACACAGACGTGGATTCATCCTAGAGCACATTCATATTTCACATGTAATATATCGTTCAATGTCATGATGAAATAAGGAGAATTTAAAGGGATTCACACTGACCAAATGTAGACCTTGCGGCAGCAATCTGTGACAAGGTCCTATTACCCACTATGTGCCATTTATAAAAGACTGACATCTTCTATTGTGGCAAAGGGGTCTTTAGAGGGGGAAATTGATGTCAATAACATTATTACTTGTATTTGAGTTGTTTTTGACAACAGTTTGCTAAAATTTTAAATAAAATTACAAAATTTAAAAAAAATTGTAGACATTTGTATATTGTATCGTCAAACATGACACCATAGACCCATATGGCCACTGTGCCATGGAATAAGTTAGTGCTACATACATCTGTAATGAATTACTCATTACTAATAAAAGGACTATTAACTTATAGTAGTCAACATTTCAAGGAAGAATTTCCCATTCATTAACGTCGATTACTTGTCCTATATAATATTGATCAGTGACCAATGATATCCTCAGTTGTTGTTTCTTCACAATATTATTAACTATATTCTAGTACAGTACTGCAATATACTGTATAAGGATTTGATTCTTACTATGTACAAAAAAATTCAATATACGAGATGTGAAATTTCACAGTTTATATTCCATCCTTTACCATGTAGGATGGATACTGGTTGGAGACCAAGGAGATTTTCTGGCACAGGTTTGTTAAGCCCGAAATGCGTCACCAGATACCATTTAGCATCTTCTGCATTATCGGTCTCTTCAGAACCAAAAGTTTTAGTTTTTCTTTTCATATTCAAACAGAACCAAAAGTTTTTAAAAACATCTAAATACATGTGAAATATTATGCGAGCATAGCCCAAGATCAACATTAGTGGCCATCGAGGTTAGTCTAAACTTTCTATGGCTATAAAGGACCCAGAACTATCTTCTGGACCCTTCAGTTATAAGTATTTGGCGTTTAGTCAGCATATTAGTCTCCCTGGTATGATTATAGGGTTAATCAGATGGAAGAAGCATTCATTCAGCCATGGCCAACATTTCAGATCTACCAAAACTCCATCACCTTAGAATCCTCAGATAAGAGTGGATTAGTGATTTCAGGCAAAGACGCATCAAAACTAGAGGTTCTTGTGTTAAGGGAATGGGGATCGGCAGAGGTTGTGTCACATGATGTGGAAGGAGACTCCATGTGATTTGTTTCTTCTGAAGGAGAAAGGCTTATGATCTAGAACAAGAAAATAAAGATATTGTGAGGGTGTAAGTATATGTACTAGGAATTCAGGCCTCATGCAACATACGGCCCCATAGAAGCCTACCAATGCCTACAAAGCCTCCACACAACTTAAAGGGAACCCTTTAGGTTAAGCTTACTACATATGAATATATTCAGGTCCTACTGATTAAATTGTAGTATCCCAGCCTAAAACATTACCTCTCCACTAGATCGCTTAGCGGTTTCCACCAGCAGCAACTTCATTCAAACTCATCTTAGTCGGGGTCATTTGGTTGGAAGTTCCCTGCACTGGCAATCTGTTGCACTGGTCCTAATAGTTGGACCCCAACCAAACCAATTCAGTGGAAAAGTGATAAAGGTTTTAGACTGGAATACCCCTTTAAATGCATATTAGAAAGCATAAGATGATATATCATTATTTGTCCATAATAAACACACATATGCATTGTCTGCAGTTCAATGTTCAAATCAGAGTTAAGAAATTTTTTATTTTTTTTAAGTATCATTTTGTAGTCTTAGGCCTTATGCACACGTTCAGTATTTTTTTCTGGTCCTGAAACAACCCGTGAGAAATTGCGGATTGGACATCCGTATTCCATCCGTATTCCATCCGTATTCCATCCGTATTTCCGTAATTCCATTTTTTTACTACTCATTGCTTTTCAATGCACTTCATCCGGATTTTTTTGCGGAAATACGGATGCCAACATGTTACAATCCGTAAACAATCCGTAACCAATTGATTTCAATGAGAGGATCCGCAAAAAAAAATGGGTCCGCACCCGGTCCGCACTAGGACATGTCCTTTTTTTTTTACGGATTGATTTTCATCCATTTCTGCTACTGATCGTGTGAATAGCCCAATAGACTTCAATGTGCACTAACTCGGATCCGGAAATACGGATCCGTAAATTACGGAACGTGTGAATAAGGCCTTAGGTGCCCAGATTCCAACTCAATTTTAGGTAGTTGCTATGTTTCTCAATCTAAAGATATAAAGATTACTATTTAGTTGACTATCTGTACTTTTCCCTGAAATGGGATGAATGCTAGATTCACAGGGTGTAAGTCTGATTAATGCCCCCTCATATCCACATCCTCTGAGCCAGGTTCATGTCCCCTAAACCTAATTCATTCTTCAGCTTCATATTCACCCCCGAACCTAATTCATGCCCCCTCAGCTTCATATTCACCCCCGAGCCGAATTCATACCCCTTCAGCTTCATATTCACCTCCAAACCTAATTCATGCCCCCTGAGCTTCATATTCACCTCGAGCCTAATTCATGCCCCATTAGTTTCATATTCACCCCGAGCCTAATTCATGCCCCATTAGTTTCATATTCACCCCGAGCCTAATTCATGCCCCTTTAGCTTCATATTCACCCCTGAGCCTAATTCATGCCCCCTCAGCTTCATATTCAGCCCCGAGCCTAATTCATGCCCCCTCAGCTTCATATTTACCCCGAGCCGAATTTATGCCCCTTCAGCTTCATATTCACTCCCCAGCCTAATTTATGCCCCCTCAGCTTCATATTAACCCCCAGCTTAATTCATGCCCCCACAACCTCCTTCATAGGTGTAGCAACAAGATAAAAACAATGTTAAAATTAGGGCCCCTGAGGCTGAAAAAAAAACAAAAAAACTTGACCACAGGTCTTCAAGTGCATCATTTCTGTGTAGCACAGGTAATTTAGTGAAGAGATTACAGTTATTTATTCTGCTACTAACATGTGGAAGCATCAGTAGCTTCTAAAACCATACAAAGCTTAAAATGGTTAATACCTATGTACATATTACCCACCCTGGTAATAAAGGAGGACTGTGGAATGAGCACAGAAGAAAATCTACAATCTGACTTCTACATATGCGGTCCCATGAAGGAGGAGGAGGAGGAGTATGGTCACAAATATGACAGGAATTCTGTCTGCCTGCCTCATCTAAGCAGCTGAGCTCCCCGTCCTTGGACTTACCAAGTCAGAGGATTCCAGGATCTGACTTGTGGTGAGGTCTTCTTCTGAGGATTCATCGGAATCGTCCTGGTTCATTTTGCTCAGGCTGTGTGTGCTCCCTGAGAGCTGGCTCTCCTCCAAGAGCTGCATATCGCACTTATCCAGGCTGTCAAGAGAACGTCTGCGAACTCCCCAGTTGAAATTATCCATGCTTTCTCCCTGAAACCATATAGATCAGAAGCTGATGACAAAAAGCCGTACCTAGATGCACTGTACATTGACATAAGCCTATACTAAATAAAATACCTTCCGTTATCATATAATAAAGTCTCTTCCTACAGTAGGACGTCAGTGTCCCCTTCCAGACGGCTGTGTTTTTATCTGCACGTTCCCTTCCTTGCTTTAAAAGGACAACCAATCAGACCCACCCAACAGCTAAGTGTTTAATGGGATGTCATACGAATAGTATGTTTCCTTGGCTACTCTTCAAAGCGCGGGTATTTTCACAAGATCAGCAAATAGATGGGCAGGGTATTCCAACCACTCGTAGTGGCCAATAATGTGTTTGCCATGAGTCACGTTACACTTAGCACAGATTCTGGAGGTCTTTTTTTTTTTGTCCCATCAGGGATATAAGACCCGAGTACAGAATCAGGATGAGCGGTAGAAAACATAAGTGCATGGCCCGTAGTGCAGATAGGGCGGATCACAACTACAGGGATACGGCTTCCTGTGCCTCGCTCGCTCAACAATAATGACTTGCGGGACTAAGGAAATATATACAAGGCTATACAAATGCAGGAAACTAAACAAAGTCCTGTCGTGAAGAGGTAACAAACTCTATACAAAACAGACTTTTACTGGTAGTGGGGGCGGACTCACAATGTAATAGGATAAGGGTTAGGGAATAATTAAAAAGATCCTTTATATATTTGGACGGCATGTTGGCTGAGCCCCCCCTATTTAGTAAGCCCATGCTATAGATAAAGAGCCATACCAGCTGACCCACTCCTCCAAAGAAGAAGTTTCCATATGAACTTTGGTGTCCTTACTGTCTAGTCATATTAGGGAATGCACAATAAGCATTGCAACCACGGGACTTGCTGCATTGTTTGTTATCTTCGTGGTGTCCCGTGGAGGTATAATTCGGGGGACTCTCTGCTGTATACCTCCACCTATAGCTATCACAGATGCAACTCTGTCATAGTGGTAGATTTTTTTCCCCCCCCACAGGATCCTGCTCTACGGAATAGAACAGAGGTCTTTGCTATTCCACATAGCAGAATACGACCAACCCCGCTGGTAACCACCCAAATGGAGGCCAAAATGACACTGTTGTGGCCCCTGTTGGGAAATCCCCCATACCTATAGACCCCAATCATCCAACCCATAGAGTAAAGAGATACAACAGAAGTAGTGTGAAATAAGTAGAGATGAGCGAACCTTGAACACACTTTAGTTAGTCTGAACCCGATGGTTCGGCATTTGATTACCAGCGGCTGAAGTTTGATGCAGCCCTAAGGAGTCCTGGTAAACATGGATACAGCCATATTCCACAGGCTATATCCATGTTTTCCCGGACTACTTAGGACCAACTTCTTAATCAAATGCTGCACACTTTGGTTCAGATAAACCCAAGTGTTCTTAAGGTTCGCTATTCTCTAGAAATAAGCCTACATCTCTAAGGAATTAAAAAAAATAAGTTGCTATCTGCATTTTTTCAAGAAACCGCATCACACTTATTTTTAGCTGTTCAAGTTGTCAGGACATGTACTAATTTCCAACCTTGCCCCCCACAGCAATAATACATTTAAAAGGCAACCTGTCATCACTTTCACGCTGACTCCAAGGGCCCCAAGGGCTGCGGACTACTCTGCTGCAATTGATTGATTGATTTCTCTAAATATTCTAACATCTCCTCAAACCTTTGGGTTTATGTGTTTTCTACTGTTCAAATCTATTTTGAGCGTGATGCCGAGATTGTATAAATATTAGTTTCATGAAGGCCAGTTAAGTTAGGAAGATATGAAGACCCCTTTAAGCTGGCCATACGTATTAGATTAAAGGGGTATCCAAGCTTAGAAAAACATGGCCACTTTCTTCCAGAAACTGCACCTCTCTTATGCTCAGTTTGGGTGTGGGTTTTGCAGCTAGGTTCCATTAAAGTAAATGGAGCTGAATTGTAATACCACAAACATCCTGAGGACAGGGGTGGTGTTGTTTTTTTTATAATGAAGTAGCTGTGTGTCTAATCCTGGATAACTTTAATATACGCTGGCCATCTAATGTCCATAGATGCTTTTTTTCTCTTCTCCAAACTAGAACAAGCCAACTGTTCAGGTGTTTGAGGGTGACAATGTGAATCTAAGCCATTATTGGTGTATACAGGGCAAAAAAAAAAATTAAATAAAATCAATGGCCTGAGAAATTTCCCCTTGTATATATGTATATAAAGTACATTGAGTGGTAAAGGTACTATGCCGCTCTCTCTGATGGTGCTGAGAAGTTTGCATGATTTAAATCCATCTATGTCTGATCTCTTCTCCAATACTTCCTTTCATTGTGTCCTCAAATGCCATACTCAGACTCTGTTTGCTACAACCAAACACCAACTATATCATATAAACAGCATCAGCAGAACATTATATAATATATATTTGCCTTTATTAGGCACCAAAATACATTATGTAATGTGTGCAATAGTTTTATTGTGGCACATCATTTTTGTGATCTTATTCAGCGTTTACTTCTCAGAGATGTACATCAGAGATGGAGAATATCGCCCCTTAATGAATAGGGCTAATCGGCGGCCATGACTGCATTTAAACCTCAGTCTGAAGCTACCCTTACAATTTCACATATACATGGCATATAACGTCCTATGCATCTATGGGTCCTTTTACACTGGCCGAATATCGGCAATGAGTTTTGCTAGAAACGCCGTTAAACGACCCGTGTAAAAGCATCAGCGATCAGCCAAGGAGCGGGAAAACATCCACTCGTCAGCTGATCGCATCTTTTATGCAGCCCTATAAACCGCTGTTTGTCGGCTGCGCATCTCCCTATGTAAACGGGATTGGCGTCTGAAAGTAATGTATTAAAATGGCTGCACAAACAATATAGGGATTGTTTGTGCAGCTCGGCCAGTTTATTAGTTGTGCCAGGTAAAGGGCAATGCTTGCTGATGGGCATTCCTTTGCGTCCTTGCATGGCCCCATATTGGGCCGCATAAAAGGACCTTTAGGTTTCATTCTCCCTGCATTATACAGTTACAGAAAATATTATAGGGCTACAGATCCCATTTATATGCCACTGTATACCGTAACTCATACACCTAGCTGCATAATTCTATTTTGTATTCATCGAGTCAAAAGAAGTCTACGAATCCCTATTGTGACATTCATCAGTTCTATAGACGTTTATGGACCCTCTTGATATTCATTGGGTCCTTAAAGGTCATGGGTTCCTCTTCTAACAATCACTGGGTCTCTAGAGGTGAATGGACCCTATTTTGACTTTCACCGAGTCTACAGATGCCTATACACCCCTATTATGACATTCATTGGGTCTATCAAGGTATATAGACCATCTTTTGACAACAATTGGGTCTCTAGAGGACAATGGGCCCCATTTTTAACATTTTAATCTAAGTTGTCTATGAATTTTGGCATTCGTTGAGTCTCTAGAAGACTATAAAGCCTATATAGTGTCAGATTCTGCACTCGGAGTACATTGTGTGAATCAGTGGTAATATATTATAAACCCTTCCCTCACACTTTATAACATCACAGATTTCTTAGGGACTTCTCTTATTTTCTATAATGCACCCACAAACTGATTGCTATGTACGGGATATTTCTCCCCGATCCCACGCCATATAATAGGCTCGCCAATGTACTGCAGCAGTCACCACAACTGCTCTCTTTCCAGCCGTCAGGAATGTGCAGCCCTCCCTCTATATACATCATCCCATTAGCCAAAACCACAGCAAATATTTTCATGCGGCTGATATATTTTAGGTGCACGGATCATGCATCGCCCTGGAACAAGGATGGGGATGTTTCGGGCCTACAGCTGTTGCAAAACTACAATTCCCATCATGCCTGGACAGCCAAAGCTAAAGCTTTGGCTGTCCAGGCATGATGGGAATCGTAGTTTTGCAACAGTTGGGGGGCTGAGGGTTCCCCATCCTTGTCCTGCAATATGGCTACCGGGGCTACCAGGTCTGGGTGCTGTGCGAAGGAAACTCACATACAGTGGCTGAATGTTAACAAACACTTTCATGTTGAAAATGACATTATCTTACCTGAAGCTCCTGGTAAGCAGATACAACAAATAAGAACAAAACAAAAAATGAGAAGAAAAACCATTTTCAGTCTCCATGGAATAGGGTCACCATAGTCATACACAGTTATATTCATGTCATTGAGTTAGATGAAGACAACAATAAGATAGGTCTTATATGACAATAGCTACACATCAATGTACGGAGTAGCAGAGTTTGTTTAATGCAGTAGAGTCGAGGCACCATTTACATAGGATTGCTGGCATGCCTTGTAGAGATCACTAAAGACCAGTGATCTATGACTGCAAGTTGCAAAACTACAGATCACAGCATGCCCTGGCTTTGGCCATCGGGGCATGCTGAAAGTTGTAGTTTCCCAACAGACCAGTGATACAACAGCAGAGCCCGATACTGCTCAGACCTCTCTGCATTATACTATAGAACACCACAGATATATAACCAGAAACCATAACGATGAAAGCTAAGGAACAAATTCAGCTCTGCTACATCTGTATACATTTGTGCAATTCTAATTGTTAAAGTGACACTGTCACCCCCTTTGTGCATTATGACATCTCTACACAGGTGTAAAGGGTAAATTTAGCGTTTTTCATACCTTATTTCATATCATACGTCATGGTGCTTGTTCAAGTAAAAAGTGTCCTTTTATCAACTGCAGATTGTATTAAGTGGGGGTGGCCTTGGGGCATTAGCGCCACTTGACCCCGCCCATAACGGCACAGTTGGTCCTGCCCCCTTGACGCCCATTGGTTGGCCAACATAGAGGGGGTGGGGTCTAGACCTTTCGGCCAGCCTGTTCCAATGGCCGGCGAGGGGGCGGGGCCAACTGTGGTGTTGTGGGCGGGGCTAAGTGGCGCTAATGCCGCGAGGCCCCGTCCACTTAACACAACCTGCAGTTGATAAAAGATCACTTTTTACTCGAACAAGCACCATGACGTATGATATAAAATAAGGTATGAAAACCGCTAAATTTACCCTTTACACCTGTGTAGAGATGTCAGAATGCAAAAAGGGGGTGACAGTGTCACTTTAAATATTACAATACAAATTAATTGCTTTGTGTGTTTCAGGTATTTGGTCAATGTCATTCCTACCGCATAAAAACTTTATGTCATGGCAATGTAAAACATATATATATATTCTCGATAAAACTAGACATCTATGATCATGAAATCTACTGCTGCAACAGTTTGAAAAAACATGTCTACTTTCTTCTAGAAACAGCATGACTCTCTTGCTCAGTTTGGGGGTGGTTTTTGCAGCTTTATTCCATTTACATGAATGGAGTTGAAACACAATACCACACACAACCTAAGGGCAAGGGCGGTGCTGTTTTTTTTAAAAGAAAGTAGCTTTGTTTCTTCTAATTCTGAATGAGCATTTAAAGGCTGCAGATTTTTCCAAAGATGATTTTTATAGTAGCGGCAATGTAGAGGTAGAGGTGTAAGGAAAATCTTCTCCATCTGCAATAGTTTCTGCTGTGAAAAAACTGCAGAATCCCCCTCCCGTGTGAAGGAATCAACTATAATTCAGAGATGAGGGTACCCTGTCTCAATGGGTACTGTGCAATTCTACACTTCACCTGTGGTGGCGCTGCAGGGGAGTTGAACAATTACTACACTGTAGAACTGATCGCTATGATCATATTGTGTTTAATGTGTCATATCTGGTCAGGAAATAGACAAATTCTATGAATTCCAGACTAGATGTGGACACATGTTATGTACTGTATGTAAGTATGCATGAGCTACGTATAATGTTTTGGGCTGCAATGTAATTGTAAGTCCCTGAGGATTACTATGTTGTAGCATTAATCTTTAACTCTTACCTCTCCATCCTCAAGCTCTACATCCAGGAAGTCAAAATCTCGGAAGACCCGGAACTGTTGCTCACTGTTGGTATCGTCCATGATCTCCTGCTCTCTTATGGTATCCTCTGATGACACCAGGCTAGTCTGGTGATCGATTAGGTCCAATTCACCACATGATGAGAAGATAACCTATAGATGGGGACATACAGTGGTAATGGCAGGCTGCTCCCGTCAATAGCTTCTGTACTTAATACTGGCAAAGAGCATCCAGCTGGAAGGCTTTCCAGTCCACACCTAATTCCTAGGCCTGTTATTTTTAGATTGCACTTTGGCTATTTATGTTGGACAGGTGCCTTCAAATTGAAGCTGGATAAAGTGACGACTTCAAGGAACTTGGCCAAGGGGAGCGAGACTGCCCGGCTTCCTCACAACGACGTACTTGGTATTGTGTAAATGTTTACATGAGATGTTTAGAACGGCTGAAAGCTAAAGCAACGATAATCATCAAAAGGAGACGTGGGAAAGGATTAGGTCGTCAAATTAGGATCCACAGATGAGGAGACTCAAGGGAGTTTATTACCAGACCATAGATGGCATCTAATAACATGTAGGAGTTCATGGGATTTGTAGGAAATCTTTGGACATAATGTGATACATCCATAATGTGATTTACGAGTGCACATGTTTTCAATGGGGAGTAAGCTGCAGTAAGACATAGAAGTTATAATTCTTAAAGGGAACCTGTGACATTAAAAGTGCATTCCAATCTACAGTTATGTTATAGAGCAGGAGAAGCTGAGCAGATTCATATATAAGTTTGTAGGAAAGGTTTCAGGATTTATTCAGGTAAACCTCAGCTATTACTTGGCTAAGTGGTCAAGTGGGCGGTCCAACTCTGTGACTAAGGGTCCATTTACACAGAAAGATTATCTGACAGATTATCTGCCAAAGATTTGAAGCCAAAGCCAGAAATGGATTTGAAAAGAAGAGAAAGCTCAGGCTTTCCTTTATGACCTGATCTCTGTTTATAGTCTGTTGCTGGCTTTGGCTTAAAATCTTTGGCAGATAGTCTGTCAGATAATCTTTCACTGTAAATGGAGCCTTACAGCTCTAGAGGTATAATTGTGCATATAGAGAGCTGGCAATCACATATGTAAATCACTCACATAACAACCTAGCACAGAACGAGCATTTACCCCCCAAAATATATATTCATTTGTTGAGTCCCCCTCCCCTATAACATGGGTGCTGCAGATTGGAATGCATATTCAATGTGACAGGTTCCCTTTTATTACTTAAAGGGGTTATTCCCAAGATTAAAAGTTATCAACTAACCACAAGGTAGGAAATAACTAACTGATCTCGGGGGTTCAATCTCTGGAATCACCACTGATCATGAGGTCAACTGTCCCAGGGTGAATGGAGCTGCAGTTCACATCCCTGGCCCCAGCTCCACTTAGGGATATGGAACCTTGGCTCTCCAGCTGTTGCAAAACTACAACTCCCGTCATGTCTGGACAGCCAAAGCTTTAGCTGTCCAAGCATGATGGGAGTTGTAGTTTTGCAACAGCTGGAGAGCCGAAGGTTCCTTATCCCTGTTCTATTGAGTTCTGCTCTTGGCATGGTTTGAAAACAATGCCGCTCCATTCACTCAGGGGACAACTGACCTCCATTCTCATGGCAGGTAGGGGTTTTAATGTGGAGAGGGGATTACTTATGATTGTGGGATAACCCCTTTAAGCTTATTTTGCCATTAAGAATCACTTTTTTGGGTACACATTGGGGACACACATTATTTTTACTCACCTTTTTGGTGTCGCTGTATCTATATATTACATCACAGCCGCTAATGTTACATTCATACACTGCGCATACTCCCCCTCACTCTTGCTGTGGCTTTCTCTCACTGACTTTAATGTTAAAATGTTACAAGGCTGAATATAAAATTAGAATTGTGATTCTTCTAAGAACCACTGCTTAGACCTACTGCAAAACTACTGTATTCCATACGACTGATGGAGGCTAGAACCTGTCACTAGTACATCGCACCATGACCTATTCAGAATTGTAGTGTCTTCTTTAAATGGATTTTTCAGGATAAGAAAAAAAATATATAGCTTACTTGCAAAAACAGCACCACCCTGTCCTCAGGATGTGTGTGGCATTACAATTAATCTCCATTCACTTTAATGGAACTGAGCTGCAAAATCCACACCCAATTTGAGGACAAGAGTGGTGTTGTTTCTGGAAGAAAGCTCCCATGTTTTTCTAACCCTTTAAAGGCAGAAAGTCGCAGGCTCTGCTTCTGGTTACAGGTTTGGACCCACGTCAATCAATACTATGGAGGAGATTTATCAAACATTGTAAAAAAGTGAAACGGGCTCAGTTGCCCCTAGCAACCAATCAGATTCCACCTTTCATTTTCCAAAGAGTCTGTGAGGAATGAAAGGTGGAATCTGATTGGTTGCTAGGGGCAACTGAGCCAGTTTCACTTTACACCATGTTTGATAAATCTCCCTATGTCTTTAATGGAAACCTATAATACACAGTATTATATTCAAGGATTTCATTTCACATAGAGACTTACAGAAGGGTTCTTGCTGAGCCCCACTTCTTGGCCACAGAGAGTGAGAACGTTCACCAGCTTCTCCCGGGTTTTCTTCTAAGGAAAAACATGACTATAATAAAAACTCACACACTAAAACACACAAAAAATAACCTAAATGTATAATAATAATGGGAAAGCAATGAATGCACGGCTTCCTGTACACCTCATGGTGTTAGCGCCAGTAATGAAGAGGTTATGTTAGGATTTACAGATCTAGGTCAGATATATAGTATGTCTTGAAGTGACATAATAATAATAGTAATAATAATAATAATAATAATAATAATAATAATAATAATACTTTTATTTGCATAGCGCACATCGATCATGCAATACCTACAAACTAGAACACGGATTGGAAAAAAAAAAATAAAAAAATCACTGCTGACCCCAGAACATGAGTGGACGCTCTTCTGTCATTGCAGAGAAGGAGCGGTGATCCTTGTCAGACAACACAAGGAATATTTGTTCTGGTCTAATACACTTTGGAAAGCAGAACAATCATAGCCGTAAAAAAAAAAAAAAAAAAAAGAAACCGTAACAAAAAAAATGTCTTCCACTGACAGTAAAAGGCTCGTATTTCAACAGAAATGTAATAACACAGACATGCGGGAGGGAGGGGGAGGGTCAGCACGGCCTGGTTAATATATCCGCTGCTTCACTGCTCACATTCCTTACATTTCAATGCACCAGCTCCTCCATAACCACAAAACACTGGAAGAGAGACCTAGGCAGAGGAATAATGGCCGTTACCTGAGATGTCTGAGGTCGCTTCCAGCTAACAGGGACTAACGCATTGGAATTGGATCCTGAAGAGGTGGAGGATGTGCTCCGAGTCACTGGCATGGCCCTAGATTTACCGTCTCGTCCAGTCGAGCTCTGAAGGTCATCAAACCTCCTGCCTATAATGGGAGTCTAAGAGGAGAAGATGACTTCTAGAGGGTTTTCCTATTGTATGATAATAACCAGTCAGAAAGGCCCCCTACCCAGTTTTCATTGCTTTGTATTCGCTTTGTCATCAGTTTTCATGCTGCCCGTGATTGGTGCTGCATGAAACTGATGACAGGTTCCCTTTAAAAAAAATATTCAAAATGAAAACAAAATGAGTAAAACACAAAACATAGTAAAAAAAAAATTCTTTCAAATCAACTGGTGGCATAGATTTGTAATTTACTTCCATTATATAATCTCAGGTCTTCCAGTACTTATCAGCTGCTGTATGTCCTGAAGGAAGTGGTGTATTCTTTCGAGTCTGGAGACCAAGAGAGATTTTCTATGGGGATTTCAACTGCTCTGGACAGTCCCTGACATGGACAGAGGTGGCAGCAGAGAGCCCTGTGTCAGACTGAGAAGAATACACCCCTTTCTGCAGGACATACAGTAGCTGATAAGTACTAGAAGACCTGAGATTTTTTTTTAATAGAAGTAAATTACAAATCTCTGGCACTTTCTGATATCCGTAAATTGAAAGAAAAAACAATGTTGCTGAACTACCCCTTTAAAAAGGTTGAATAGGTAAGTGCTGCAATAGCAGACATGGCCTATGGACAAGAATGGTGCAGTTTCTAACCTTGGATCAGCCTTAGCCAGTGCCAAGAGTGACAGGGATATATGGGTATATTTAATTCATTCCTTTTAGGTTTGTGGCAAAATAAATTCTCATGATAGAAATTCCCTTTAAGTCCCATTAATAAATGAAAAACACAAGGCTTGTTAAGAACCGCCAGTCTTCCAGGAGAGCAGCCTATTCCCAGTAGAGACACACAGGGAAACAGCTGGCCGGAGTCAGATACAGCTTAAAAGCACTTGGATAAAGACGTCTAGGTCTAGGGTGGAGTGGTGTCAGCACTTATGAGAGGAGAGCTGTATATTCAGCATGTCTCAGCATCTGCATGTTCCATATTGATTTATTTCTATTTTGGAGAATGGTTCTCTATTAGATACAGAATCAGGGGTTGGCCACTTTATAATTGCTCAGTATAGAGTATAGTGTATTCACATTACTTACTGACAGCAGCTCCCTGTGTACCCCATAGACCTAAAATCAGGCTCCCCTCCTTCAGGCTGTGCTGTCCTGCTCTGTGGCGAGTCTGTCCATAAGATGGCCGACATGGAGAAGCATATGACTATGCGGGGCAGGATCACCACAGAGGAGGGCAGCACAGCCTGGAGGAGGGGAGCCTGATTTTAACTCTATGAGGTACACAGGGAGCTGCTGTCAGTAAGTGCAGTGACTATACTTACTTATACTGTACAATGAGAAATGTTACTATAAAGTGGCCAAACCCTTTAAATGGAACCTACCATTACTTTCAAGCTGCCTAAACCATGAGTCAAGGGGGAAGTCTCTGGTGGCATCTTTCAAAGCTGGCAGGGTAAGCTGGTATGCTGCAGCCACACTGCTCTGTCTCCCAGAACAGGCAGTAAAAATCCAGCATGTCTGCGTTAGAAGGCTGTAATACAGCTTAGGGTCCTTTCACGCGGCCTGGTATGTGGCCATGTACAGAGATCAGCCATATTGGCGTTTGCTTGCAGTGGTGGACTGCATGAACGATTACGCTATCGCTCATGCAGCAATTAAAAGACGTTATTGTTAGCACATCTTCTGTTTACGTGCGACTGTAGGATTTTACCGGCGGCACAAAAGATCAGAACAGCTGTTTGGATCACTGACCCTCTTACTCAGGTTCAGATAACTTTTGACTAAATTGTGTGGCCACCTTTAAAGGACAACTATCAGCAGATTAGACGAATGTAACCTCCTGATATGTCCCTACTGCACAGGAGATGCCAGAGGAAGCATCTTATCTTCCTCCTCAGTGCTGTTCCGGTGCAGTTAGTCTTTTGCTTCACGGTCCGGTGAGACCATCAGGAGCACTGGGGCACCAGTTAGGAGCACTGTCCGCCCTCATAGCGCTGATCCACCGACCCTCTCCATTTATTATCCTTAGAGAGGGACGGCTATGGGGGCCCCAGTGCTCCTAACTGGAGCCCCAATGTTCCTAACAGTCTCACCGGACTGTGGAGCAAAAGACTAACTGCACCAGAACGGCGCTGAGGAGGAAGGTAAGAGACATACCTTTCTCCTCAGCATCTCTTGGACTATAGGGACCTGCTGATAGTTCCCCTTTAATCAATTCTTGACACTCCTAGGTGCTTTCTGGCTGGTAGAAAGGCCTTTCATTTAGGTATAAGGGGTAATGTGTTTCCTTTGGGAGACTGCCGGCAGGTGTATGGAAGTTACAGGCAGTGCAATGCTCCCTAGGAGAAAAAATGTAGCTACCCTGCAGGAGAAAGGATGCTTACTCTCTACTGCCACCTATGTCACGGAGGACTGCGTAACCTATAAAACTCCCTGTGCCAGTTTGGCGCTGTCTCTAAAGAAACATATTCCCTATTTCCTAACTTATTTTATACTTTAAAATGATTAAATCCAAAAACAACAGGTCAATACTTCTAAGATGCATACATAAAATGGAGGTGTGTAGTTTGCTCATATTTGTCAGGACAAGAGGGACTTTTTCCCCCAAAAAATGTAACAAGTTCAATAGAGTTTGGGCATCTTGTTTTTCATGTTCTATTTTTACTCATTCATGAAAAATCTAATTCTGAACTTGCATCAGCATATTGGGTTAGAAAGTCATGTTATACCTGAGACACATCAAAGTGGAAATCGAGCGTCTTCCCAGGAAGTTCCTTGGAGGAACTTGTCCATAGTCGACTGATTTCGAGCTTTGTCAGATCTCCGTGTTGATATGCTGGTAACACCAGGCTAGCAGATCTTGACACGACCAACTTCAGGATATTCAGAGCTTCTTTCCAGTGAACACTCTGATAGGAAAAAAATAAGGTGTTAAACCTCAGCTCACTGCCCATTGGTCTACACCTACATAGGGGGCTATTTCTGATAAAGGATTCAAAATTATTACTTTTTATACCTGAACATATTTTTCAATTGTCTTCAGCACTTCCATGTTGAATTGTTTTCCAGGAATCATCGACATATCCATGTGGCTGAGAAGACTGTAGATAATTTGCAGAAGGGACTGCTGCATGCTGGGAAGGCCCTTTTCCAGTAACTGGAAAGAATACAATTAGAGAACATAAAGGTAAGAAATCTGACCTACTGTTCACTTTTTTTTATATAGATGATATATAGATATAGATATCATGTAGAAATTACCTCCGCTAAGTAAGTCACCATGTTGATGGTAATGTCGGTAAATGCTTCGTGGAGGTATCTGCACACCACATTCACCCATGTAGAGCAGTCTCTGGTGTAGCTATGTGTTTTGTACAGGGTCATGACATGGGCCAGGTTGGAGAGCTTGGGATTTTTTTCTTCTAGGCAAACCTAGAGCAGAGGAAAAGTTTATTCTTTTCTGTATTTTACACTTGTAGGCTACATAAGATACAAAGCAGATGGATGTGTTGGTGCCAAACCTGTGCAATTCTCTCTGCCGCTTCCTTACAGAAGCTGTTCGGACATTCAAAGTGCTGGATTAAATGAGGCAGCAGACACAAAATATTCAGAGGAAATCCTGGAGACAAAAAAAACACAAGGATCCAATAAAAAACAAGAACAACATATGCTAGGGGTAAAGATACACCATCTTAGTGATATGCCAAAAACTTCTATTCGGCTTACAAGCACCTCAACATGTACATTGGGAGAACTTCCCTATGTATACCTCGAGTTTAGAGCTTCTGTCTTGGCTCTGTTTGCTGTTTGCAAAGTTATGAAATAATGTTTAACCTCCAAGCTCAAGAGTCATAGAAGTGGTGCTTTATGCCTCCCTCCTTCTATGTTTAACTGATGTACAGAGGTTGGCTTCCAGCACTCAGCCTTGTACATCAGTGATTTTCAACCTTTTTTGAGCTGCGGCACACTTTTTATACTTAAAAAATCCTGGGGCACACCACCAACCAAAATGGCACAAAATGACACTAAAACGATACATATTATACATATAGTTAATAATATAGATTCTAAATTTATTTATACTCACTCAGTGTGAAACCTGGGCCTGTTTTCTTCTCCCCCCTGTGCTTCCCTCCACCATACTTCTCCCCCCTACTTCTCTCCTGTGCTTCTCTCCACCATACTTCTCCCCCCTGCTTCTCTCCTGTGCTTCTCTCCACCATACTTCTCCCCCCTGCTTCTCTCCTGTGCTTCTCTCCCCCATGCTTCTCTCCACCATACTTCTCTCCCCCCTGCTTCTCTCCGCTGTTTCTCTCCCCCATCCCCATGTTTCTCTCCCCCCTGCTTCTCTCCCCTGTTTCTCCCCCATCCCCAGGTTTCTCTCCCCCATTGTTTTCTCCTGTTTCACAGGGGCACCACAGTTTGGGGAACTTTCCCCACGGCACACCCGACCATGTGTCGCGGCACACTAGTGTGCCACGGCACACTGGTTGAAAATCACTGTTGTACATCAATCAAGTGGGTCAGGAATGGTAGCGTAGAGTGGAGGAGTGCATGCTGCAGCTCAGCACAGCCTCTATGACACTTAAGCTTGGAAGGAAAACATGATTTTATAACTTTTGGAAATGCCATCAGCTAAGGGACAGGTATCATTTGTGTTATCTCCCAACTATCTGCTCATGTCTGCTGCTTTGAATATAATATAGAGCTGACAGATATAGAGACACACAACAACTTACCTATGACTTGTGTAGAGTCGACCATGGACACACGAGAAACAGGTGTGAGCATACTGAAGAGCTGCAGCGTCAAGTCTGTTGTAGTAAGAGATGTGAATCCTTTAAGAAGAAGCTGCTGCAGCCCAGAGAAGTCCGGCCATTTCAGCTGTCCTTGTAGCTTCTCCAGTTTTTCCCTGTTCTCAGACTTGTCCAGGGGCAAGTGAGACAAAAGTTTGTTCAGCAATCTCAGCGCCATAAAATACTCAAACTCAAAGTCTGATTCCATAAGAGCGACAGCGACCCAGAATATAGTGGCCAACAGGTTAGTGGGGTTGTTTATGTGAGAGGGATCGGTCACATTGTCTTTTAGCGAAGATGAACTCCTCGTCTTTGGAGAGAATCCCTGTTGGGTACAGGCTTGAATCCTGTCCAGAGTGGCGCTGCGAGGAGGATCCGAGGACTTGTCCACCACACCAAACTTTTTAGGGACAGAGAAGCTCCTCTGGTGTCGGCTACGTTCCGCAGTGGCCGTACTTCCACCCACCATCCCGGCGTTAACGTTCAGCTGACCAGTGCTTTTCCTGTTTGCGGTTAGCTTTGTATTAGACGTCAGGTCAGGAGATGAGGACCTGTAAATGTTAACAATACAGTCAGGATAAATGTTTACCACCTGTGTACGTATATTTTACATCTGGTGAGATAAGGAGGTGTTATTGTCTTCAATTCAAATGTATGAGTAGTAGAGGTCATATCTGGAAGACTGGTTTGCAAATGTTAAAAGAGGTCTTTAAAACAGTGCCACTCTTGTCAACGGGTGATGGGTGGTACTGCAGCTTATCCTTATTTAGGGAATCTGTCAGCTCTATATCATGCTCAGAGCTCAAGAGTCAATGGGGTGTTTCTAAGCCACTGCATGCATGACTCCTCCCACCCCTCCCTGCCTTGACTGATTGATGTACAGTGCTTAATCCTGGAAGTTTGTTACAGCTTGGCAATGCCTCTGTGATGCTGGAGCTCTGAGCTTGATATAGAACTGACAGGTTCCCTTTAAAGGGGCAATGCGGAGAGCAGGAAAGGTCCTATCTTTTCTGCTCTCCAGTGCTCCGCTTCCTCCTCCTTCCCATCTGCGCTGATACTTCTGAGGGGAAATGTGAGCATGTTGCAGGTAGTGATCAATTAGTGCCCAATGTTACCAATGTTATGGTGACAACGGGCAGCTTCAGGACATTGCATGCGGGCATGGTTTCACCCGCACACAATGCCTGCAGCGCTCCTGCTCTGCAATGGAGAGCAGAAAGGGTAGGACCTTCCCTGCTCTTCGGATATCCCCTTTAAAGGGGTACTCCAGCAAAACATGTTTCTTTCAAATAAACTGGTGCTGGAAAGTGCCAGAGATTTGTAATTTACTTCTATTTAAAAATCTCCAGTCTTCCAGTACTTATCAGCTGTTGTATGTCCTGCAGGAAGTGGTGTATTCTTTCCAGTCTGGAGAGCAGGAGAGGTTTTAAATGGGGATTTCTGCTGCTCTGGACAGTTCATGTCACAGACAGAGGTGTCAGTAGAGAGCACTGTATCAGACTGGAAAGAATACACCAATTCCTGCATTGCTTTTAGGAAGGAAGCAGCTATTCTTGAAGGAAAAACAAAGGTCGTTTAGTAATGTAATTCTCAGCTCCTTATGTATTAAGCAAATGCACGGTACCGTGGGCCGCCAGTATATGCTGCATTTGTTACACGTGTCAGGATACCGTCTGCACGTTCCTCAATATGAAGCTTAAAGTTTCACTGTCGTGAAATTTTTTTTTGCAGAAATCAATAGTCCAGGCGATTTTAAGAAACCAAAACAGGACAACAAAGAGTTAATCTACAAATATATTACCCTCTATCTCCTCTGACCGTCACCACTGACCTCTCTGAGCTCTAATTACAGCTGTCACCCAGCTCCATGCCTGTAATCCTCTGTTATCTGCTTTCTGCTGTCGGCTAACTCCCTCCTCCCCTCTCCCTAGAACAGACTGGGTACCTCTGATGCAACAAGTCACAATTTCCTGATTTTTTGCAGTGGATGGAAAAGAGGATAGAGGGGGGGACCTGGGAAAAGGCTTTTTAAATGCAGATAATGGCATATTTGGCTAATAACCCCAATCACAAAATTTCTTAAAATCGCCTGGATTATTGATTTCTGCAAAAAAAAATAAAAATAAAAATACGACAGTGACTTTTTAAGCATTACTCATCTCCTGGCTAAATCCTGATAAGTACACTGGAAATATTACGTATAAAATACCGGGAAACACTAGATTTGGCTGTATAGCAGTTTTATTGCATGCTGGTGATTTGTAATAAAAGCAGACCATGTAATATACGCACAGGTTGGGTTCACTGCACTTTGTGGGTGAGTCTATGTATGACTAATAGAGGACAAAGGCAAATAACTGACTGGTGTTGCCACAACATTGTTAATGTCAGTCTGCTATTGGCCTTCGCGTGGCCAGGGTTGCACCTAAATGCAATGCCCCCAATATGCAATTGACCCCCCCATCCTTGGAAGGTTGAGCATTTCCTGCTTCCTGGACTACCCCTTTAAGAAACACAGCTTTGTACACATGCTTGACCAGCAACAAAAGTTACCATGCATTGAATGAGTGCCAGGCTCAGTATAGCCATATGCAATAGACTAATGCTGGTGGAACTGACTGCCATCTAATGTGTATAGGGGCTTTTCTCCAAATGTTTTCCTTAGGGGACAGTGGGATCAGCCAGTTAGATTCCAACATGCCCAGAACCAGGGGCATAGCTAGAATTTATGGGGCCCCATAGTAAAAAAATTTAAGGGGCCCCCCTCCCCTACGCACAACATAAAGCACTGCGTATATTATATATATATATATATATATATATATATATATATATATATATATATATATATATATATATATATATATACACACACACGCTCTGTGATGTTCCTGGTTGCAGCCACAAGAGTGACTGGCAGAGAGGAGAGCCAATGGCTGCTTGCTATGACACTCCACTGTTTTTACCTAAAAGGGCACATTAGGAGCCCTTATGGTTACATATATAGGTGCAGGAGCAGACTACCCTCTGCTTAACCTTTTATGTTCTGCAGTGTGTAAGCTTGTTCACTGATAAACCCTGACCTGTGCACCTTGCAGCTGGAGAACAGAGGTCAGAGGTTATCAGTGCAATGAAGCAGAGATCTCTGTCTTCTGCTTGTTAACCCTTTTTTGTGTTGCAACATGTAAGTAAACATTGGGTCACTTACACAGTGCAGTACAGAAGGACACATGCTCTTACCTTCTCCCCCGGGCCCCCCTCCTGCACAGGCCCCATAGCAACTGCCTAACCTTCCTCTATGGTAGCTACGCCACTGCCCAGAACTTCTTTGCTCAAAGTAGGTGTCTGGTCGCAGCATCTTCCCCTCTTTCTATTCTGAACACATGCATGTTTATGGGTAGATCAAGGGATAGCAATGTTAGCAGTATCAAGAATGTGATAATGCGATAAGAATATATACCTGGACAGCACAGCCAGAAGATCACTATTCTTAAGGCAGTCAGCTAAGTTATCAACTGCGGCTTCCAGGGTAAGGAGGACTTCCATGACATAGCCCTGGCAGAAATATAAGCAATGATTAAATATAAGCAATGCGTGCAAAAAATGCAATGAAAATATACAACCACCTTGTAATAGAGACATAAGAGAACAGTTAGGATCCAACAGCACCCAGGAATCAGATCAGTCTGGTGGAGAGTAAAGATCTGGATGCAGGATGTATGGTTGGTATTCCCAATTTACCAACAAGTACATAACAGCGACGTTTCAACTAACAGTTGGTCTTCATCAAGCTTGCTTGATAAAGACCAACTTCTGTTCGAAATGTTGCTGTTTATCCTGGATACGAAACAAAGCTCATTTGAAGATCAATCTCTCTACTGGATGCTGCTGAACTTTCTCTATTTTGATGTCAGAGAGACATGTCAAAAGTTTTGAGACTAATCGGGAGAATGTGTCACGTGAGCAGTTGGGCTCCATCTGATTGCCTATGTTAGTCTATGGAGCCTGACTGATCATGTGACACAGAGCCAGGAGAGGTGCTATTACACTAACCGATTTTTCAACGATTAACAATCTCAAACGACCGCTATGGCGAACAACCTGTAATCGTTCACCCAATTACACGGAACGATGATCGTTACTTATGATCGTTTTTGCGGTCGTCTTGCCGTCGCTACTGCGTTTGTTGCTACTGTGAATGACCAAACAACGTCTTATTCCATGCGAATGATTTGCGAACGATCAACGATAAAAATAGGTCCAAAATTCTATCAAACGACCAACGATTTCTCATTGGTCGTTTAATAGTTGTCTGCTATTACACTAAATGATTATCGTTTAAATCCGAACGATCGAACGATTTTTAGAACTATAATCGTCCCGTGTAATAGGGCCCTTAGTGAGGGCTTCTCGCCACTCGTTCTCATGATCAGTACAGGTCTGAACACTCTGAACACAATTTTTTTTTCTAAATGACAGGTTAAACTTTAAAGGGGTTATCCAGGATTAGAAAAAGCACAGCTACTTTCTTAAAGAAACAGCACCACCCCTGTCCTCAGGGGTATGTATGGTATTACAGTTCAGCAATGATCATTTCTGTGGAACTGAGCTGCTTAACCCCACACCCAAACTGAGGACAGGAGTGGTGCTGTTTTTGGAAGAAAGCAGACATGTTTTTCTAAGCCTAAATAACACCTTTAAGCAAGTTCTCATCTCTTATACCCCTTAAAAGAACATAAAAATGTATCAAGCATTACTGTCAAAACTACTAAGCAACCCCTTGCTTTATATTCCGCATGCTGCATTTTTATCTTGGTTGGCAGCAGGTCACCAGTATAACAAAGCAGGGGCGTACCTAAAATTCATGGGGCCCCATAGCAAGAAAATGAAAGGGGCCCTCTCCCCTACGCACAACACAAAGCACTGCACATATAAATATATAGACAGTATATGCTCTGTGATGTGTCCAAAAATAAAATCTCTTGTGGCCAGAGGCAGAATCTTGGCAGCAGCAACAAGAGTGACTGGCAGAGCAGAGAGCCAATGGCTGCTTGCTCTGTCAGTCCACTGTTTTTACCTATAAGGACCCATTAGGAGCCCTTATGGTTAAATATATAGGTGCAGGAGCAGACTACTTTCTGCTTAACCCCTTATTTACTGCAGTGTGTAAGTGACCCAAAGTTCAGAAGACAAAGATATCTGCTTTACTACTTGTGTACTGATAACCCCTGACCTCTGCACAGCAGCTGGAGAACAGAGGTCAGAGGTTAACAGAGGAGATCTCTTTGTCTTCTACTTATTAAGCCTTTTTTTGTGTTGCAGCATGTAAGTGAACATTGGGTCACTTACACACTGCAGTACAGGACACTCTCTTACCTTCTCCCCCGGGCCCCCCTCCTGCACGGGCCCCATAGCAACTGCCTACTCTGCCTCTATGGTTGCTACGCCACTGTAACAAAGTAATAAGTTAAAATCTGTACAAACAGTGTAGGGCAGACATACCTGAATTTCATCCCCATATTCTCCTATGACCTCCACCAACCTAGAGAGAAGGTCGGATAAGGCGTGGGCTGACAACGGCTGTCTCAGGGCTCGTAGAATCTGAAAAGAGCGCCCAGCATAATGCCTGGAAGAGCTGGCGAGAGCCGTCTGCAAAGCCACTTCACTCAGGTGCTGCTCCAAGTGAAAGCCTGGGAAACAATCATCACAAACCAAATTTAGTAACAAAACTATATATATATATATATTTATATATATGTATACATACACATACACACACACACACACACACACACACACACTATATAACATACAGTAAATGGAATTTAAAAAAGTCCCCCCCCCAAATTTAGGAATTAGTGATTTTTTAAAATTTTTTTAAAGATGGTGGAGCAGCAAAAACAACTCATCTAGGCCACATTTACAACTATATCTAGTATAGTATACAGCTATGTAAGGCCGCCACTGTTACTGACAACTTATACAGTCTAGTTGCTTTAAGATAAGTGACAGTTCTGGTTTGTAGGTCTTGCAGAGACATGGATTAGTGGTTAAGAATGAGAGAGTAAAGTGGAATTATACAGGGACACAGCAGGGGGCAGTGCTGGGCCATGTCAAGTACAGCAAAATCCACAATGTGAGGCTTATATCACCAACATATTAATCTTATACACAAGAGGAATTGACTCATTTTTGTAATACTTGAACAAAGAAAACTTCAAATGAACCAGATTTATCAAAGCGCCCCCTGCTGACTGACAGCTCTGGCGTATCTGTAGACCATCTAGTCCAGGGGTGCCAAACTCACGGCCCTCCAGCTGTTGCTAAATTTACAATCCCCATCATGCCTGGGCTTCTGAAGTTTCACACCTGTGATCTAGTCCAATTATTAGGAGGCTTACTTTACAACAGAATCAGGGCCGATAAACGGCTAATAAAATACAGTGTGGGAAGGTAAAAGTGGTTAAAAAAAATTCTGAATGACATTTTATAAGAAATTACCTGATTTGGAGTCTTTAAATACAGACACTACATGGCGTAGGAAGTTGGTGAGCTGATCTGCACTTCTGGAATTCTGGTTCTTGGGTGTGATATCTTCATGACACCAGAGTGGGCCAAAGGCTCTGAAAGAGTACAAGACCGAATATTATAGTAGATTATTACTAACATTTCAGTTTCTTATGGTACATGGCACCTTTGCTTGATCATCATTGCAATATATTTTATAGTATCTGTGCAAAACAACAGGATTGTACGAAGTCATCAGCAGATGGCGCTACCGAATGCTATAAAAGTTTTATCTCCCCAAACAAACAGATGTAGAAACATTTTTCAAAAATCTGAATTGTCTTGTAATACAAGGTAATAAATGAAGAGCGTTTCCGTTTCTACTGATAGATGATGTCAATGGAGAGAAGGGTCAATTCTATAAATGTTTTTCAATTTTAGATTGCCCATTTTGGTCAAATCCGGCCCCTGGAAAAAAGCTAGTCCCGAGGAGTCGGGCTGCAGAAGCAATCAACTGTAATCTGCAGGGGCAAGAGCTCAGGGCCTATGCAGCACTTTCTTCCAGAAACAGCACCCCTCCTGCCCTCAGGTTGGGTGTGGGGTTTTTCAGCTCAGTTCCATTGAAGTGAACGGTGCTGAATTGTAATACCACACACAACCTGAGGACAGGGGAGGTGCTGTTTTTGCAAGAAAGTAGCTGTGTTATTCTAACCCCTTTTATCCAATATGGTCGCCTTTAGTTACTATGGCTTTGCATTACATAAGCCTACTTAGGTCCAAAATTAGCGACCATCTTTCCTACCTTGGGCCACATAAAAAAACTGCTGTTGATCTGAACAGAACCCTTCAAGATGGGGCATCATTGACCTATTAACCCTTTCCGTGTTTGTTTAGCTTGCAGAGAACATTGCCGGGAGGATAATAATTCAGTGTTGCTCATGGCTACACAAACACTGATAACCTAAACCAGAACATAATTTCTTTCACAGAGCGCTCGTGAAAAATGAGGTTATCAGCAATGTATTAAGGAGTTCAGATAAAATAATCCGTTCCTTCCAGACAGCTCACCTGGTGGTCAGAAACTCTATTAACTTGTTGGCTTTCTCATCCGTCTCAGCCGATGTGTCAACATCCTCTATCTCCTGGCTGATCTGGGGGATGTTCCCGCTGCTTCCACCAAGACTGATACTGGAGGAGGTAGAACTAGAGCTGAGGCCAGAGTCTGGCACTGGTGAAGACTGGTACTCGCGGAGAAAGTCAAAGCCTCCTGCCAAAGATAGAAGAGGAATGTAGCATATCTCTTTCTACAGCACGCACACAGGCATGTCTACGGGTGCAGACAGACACTTTATTTTTTGTGCAAATTCCACACTGCTACAGATATTTGCAGGCTGTGAAGCACAGCGTGATGTACAAACATGTAACAGACATCATATTTAATACAAATGTATAGAATGCCCAAGTGTGCATGTTTATGTCTATGGTTGGAGGCAGAAGAAGAAGGCCCTATAAGGCAACAATAGTAGTCAGGTTAATCAGGCAGGGGGTGGAAGGACATAATAAAGAAGCTATACTTACCTGTCTCTGTGCCTCCACAGCAAAATATAACTGCTCACAGACCCCTACCGGTCTCCTGCAGCTCCTGCAACATCACCACCCAGGCTCATAAAAGCCTGTACAACCAGTCAGTGACTGGGACACAGCTGGCTTAGTGCGTATTTCCTGATGGGACGTGACGATGCAGGAAGCCAGAAGAAACCGGAGGCCGGCAGCTGTTAGTAAGCTTGTGATGCTGTGCTGCGGGGGCACAGAGACAGGTAAGTATAGCATAGTCCTTTATTAAGCTTCCTCCAACCTCTGCCCACCCAGGATTTTTACATTTTTCCAGAGTTACCCTTTACTGTAATGTATTCCCTATATATAAGATAAGAAATAACTGTAAGGTCGAAGGAGGTCTAACCATGATGTCCAGATACAGGCCCTGACACCTTTGATGTAATAAAGCAGCAGGTTGGTTTGCATACAGCCGCTCCATTCACTGTCTACTAAACTGCTAGAGATAAGTGAGCACATCGCTCGACTACCTTGGATAGCTCCCATAGAGAATGAGCAGAGCCCCGTTCTGGAGATCATAGGGAGGGCCCCCCTACTTCACACTTATCCCCTCTTCAGTGAATGTGGATAGACCTTACCTCAATGTTTATTATTTTTGACCTCATTCATTAATAAAGGCCCCTATACAAAGTCAAGAAAAAAAAGTCAATCAAATTAGCCAATTTCAGCTGATGTGTATAAGGGCCTTCCATTCTCTCCTGACAGATGATTCTCAGCTAGATCAGAATCAGGAATGCTGGATTTCAACTAACTGACTATTTTGTTCTTGGATGGATAAATCGTTGCCACAGGATTCTGGCAGCAACTTACCCCTCCTCTCCACTTGGAAGACATGAATGCTTGGCAGAGTAAGATGCTCATGTCTATCGGAGAGATGGCTGTGGGCCAAACAAACGCTTTGCCATGTGTATGGCCACTCACCTAGACTCACTCACCTGTGTATGGGTATTCTGAGTGGCAGGAAGACTGCACAGTCAATGTTTTGGCTTCATTGATCTCTCGGGCATGTAATAAAATGGATGCAATGCTGGAGAAGTTACTATTACAGGACAGGGCTATCAGCAGGTGAAGCAGGAGCCTTCTGCTGTGCTCAAAGACCTCCGGACGGTAATGGTCCAGACCTAAAACAAGGGAGCACACATAGGTTTTAAAAATGAAATGAGAGACGTCATTCTCAGATCACCTCCCACCGACCTGTACGTTTTTCTCCTGGACGCATTCACACACTCAATGAACAATCGTATGGGAGGTCAACAAACCCTTCAGAAAGTCCAGAGGAACGTTACAGGAAGAGCGTTGGAAGAGGAGACAACACTGGATTATATTCTTCTCGATGACCCGTTCTCAGGGTGGCCATTCATATCTAATAATAAGGGGGTAGTCTGACACCTGCTTCAGTAAAATTTGCAATAGTGCCCCCTGCTGTCATGATCTATTTATAACACTGGTTTTCTTATGTGGCAGAGAGGTCTGTTGGCAACCTCCAGGACCAGACAAAACCACTCCCTACTACTACCCCTGCACTCCCTACAGCTACTATACTCCTGATCACGACCCCCCACACCTGCATAATGTTAACCGTTTGGTGGACAATTTCCTAGATATAATTGTGCTTGTTTGGACCAATTAATCACTATGGATGATCTGGAATTTTATTAGTTTCAAAGATTAGATTATAAACTGTAGAACACCCAAGTGGAAACCCATGAATACCAAGAGAGATTTATCTTGTTCTCTCATGTTCCGTATTAACGCATCTGGCTCCCTCACGGATGTCTAAAATAGTCCGTCAAATAGAATTAAACTTTAACCGAAGCGCAAAGTTCATTTCACAATATATAAAAGATTTTTTTTGTCAGATCTTACACATAATAGAGCCATGGCGTTAAGATAATAAATTATATAACAGATTGGACTGAAGCTATATTCACATCAGGTAAGTAGCCTCCATTGCTAGGATATATAGGCATACTGGCAGAATGGTATATCAGGGTGTACCAGTGCCATGTCAGCTCATTTCATTGGACCAAACAGTCTACAAGTGACTGCATTCTGTTAATTTCCAGTTATTTTGTGGGGTGCAGGAGGCCATGTTTTTAAAGGGGTTGTCTGGTCATTATTGATAATGTAGTATGTTGTTGTTGGGGCTCTGGGGAACATAATACAGGGTGGTCCAAAAGTAGGTGGACAGTATGTGTAATAGGGTTATGAATCGGGGGAGATTTATCAAACACGGTGTAAAGTGAAACTGGCTCAGTTGCCCCTAGCAACCAATCAGATTCCACATTTCATTCTTCACAGACTCTTTGGAAAATGAAAGGTGGAATATTATTGGTTGCTAGGGGCAACTGGGCCAGTTCTACTTTACACCATGTTTGATAAATCTCCCCCGATTCATAGCCCTATTACACATACTGTACACCTACTTTTGGACCACCCTGTATTATGTTCCCCAGAGCCCCAACAACAACATACTAAATTATCAATAATGGCCAGACAACCCCTTTAAAAACATGGCCTCCTGCACCCCACAAAATAACTGGAAATTAACAGAATGCAGTCACTTGTAGACTGTTTGATCCAATGAAATGAGCTGACATGGCACTGGTACACCATGATATACCATTCTGCCAGTTTCACTTTACACCATGTTTGATAAATCTCCTCCTTCATAACCCTATTACACATACTGTCCACCTACTTTTGGACCACCCTGTATATATACTTACCCTTTCTGCTCCCCTACAATTGCCGGTTTCCAGGCCAAATGGTGTCTACCGCTATCCTCATCTTCAAACCTTTCGCTGAAGAGCTGTGTGGACAGGAAGTGACCGCTCGGCATGGACAACAAGCAAAAATCCATTCTGTATATGCCAAGTGAACTTTTCTATCTATATAACATGTCCGCAGAAGCTTTGACAATGAGGATAGTGGCAGACACTGGAATAACAGGTTTATTATGTTTCCCACAGTAATGACCGAACAACCCCTTTAAGCCCTGCAAATAGACTGCATATAATAGGACATGGACAATGTATTCACTGGTAGACTGTGTTTAGTCTATTGAAATCTACAGCACATGTATGCCATCGTATATATGCCAACATACCATTTGGCCCTTACACAGATAGAGCCCCTGAACGTGGCCTGGTGTGAACATACCCTGATGGAAACTTTGGAAATTAGTATTACAGGTTATTCCTGCCTCCAATATAGGTAAATTCAGTGATAATAAAAAAAGGGAAATTTTATTATTATTAGTATTATTATTTTTTCTTAACAGTCATCCAGTTTCTACATGGGTTGTGTCTATGACTGCAGTACAGCCCTACCAAAGACAATAGGTGTAAACTGCAATACTTTTGTCCTAGTCATAAATTTGCCTAAAATATTACTCAGGAGAGGAAAGAGCAGGGCTGGAGAAACATTTCAACTCAATATATAAAATAGAATTTTGGTGACAAGTTCCCTTTAAGAAGACCCAAGTCAATGAGAGACATGGCACTTGCCTAAGAAGAGAGCATGGAGCAGCAGCGGGAGGTGAAGGGCCCAGTCTTCTCTCACACTGTGATCCACCACCATTTCCGTCATGAATATCACAGCGATATTACACCTAGGTGCAAGCCACATACAGCAATGAGTTCATCAGAATGCACATTTTATTATATCCACTTTCCACATATAATTGTTGCTTTTCTAAGAAGAATAAAACCCTCACTGCTGTAACGTCTTGGCTGTTTCTCTTAGATGCGGGTTCGGTTATGGGCTGAAGGTACATGTCTGCTTTATGTTTCTTTAAGGGCTTTTAACGCTAGCAGGGAAAGTAATGCCAAAAATGTCAGCACTGATAACAGCAGCTCACGTGGGCAGGCTGTGTACTTAGCAATGAACTAACAAGAGGCGCCTATCACAGCCCTGCCATCATCAGACGTTTCCTGTCTGTTACTCGGGGTCGGACATCTGCATTCCTGACGTTAGGTCTGTTGCTTAACCTGCTCCAGATAAGGGACCACACCTCACTTCTACTTATAAGACCACATCGCCTACAACATCGCAAAAGGAAATGATTAGATAGTAAACTTCTTAACCTTTCATCTAGCCCGGTGTATTATATGTTCCTATCTGATTTGCACTGAGCACATAGGCATGCATTTTACCCTCAGTACAATTCTATATAAAAAACATGCTCTTACAGCTAGTGACTAAGTGAAACGTTTAAAGGGGTGCTCTAGAAAAAAAAATAGTTTTTCCAATCTCAAGTCTTCCAGTACTTATCAGCTGCTGTATGTCCTGCAGGAAGTGGAGTTTTTTTTCTCCACATTCTGACATGATACTCTGCTGCCACCTCTGTCTATGTCAGGAACTGTCCAGAAAGGGGTTGTCCAGCGAAAATCTTTTTACTTTCAAATCAACTGGTGTCAGAAAGTTATATAGATTTGTAATTTACTTCTATTAAAAAATCTCAAGTCCTTCTATACTTATCAGCTGTTGTACAGTATGTCCTGCAGGAAGTGTTGTTTTATTTTCAGTCTGACGCAGTGCTCTCTGCTGACATCTCTGGCCGAGACAGGAACTGTCCAGAGCAGAAGAGGTTTTCTATGGGTTTCTACGGTTCTATTGGGAATGGACAGTCATGTCCAATAATTGTTTGGAATTCCGATATTGATGCCCCATAGAACCCTATGGGGGCATCAAGAAATCTGGAGAGCTTTGGATGCGCATCTGGAAACTGTCCGGAATTCTAAATTTAAATAAATGACATTCTTAAGGAGTATGAATATTACAATGTAGATCAAGCTTTGAAGAATGTACATAAACATATAGGTGAAATGCATTACTAGAAATGCCCAGTAGAGGCACCCTTGCTCTCAGCCACTATCCCTTCCAATTACCATGTACACATGCTTTGTGTTTGGCCAAGTGCTTGCACATTTATAGGTGAAAAAAGAGAGTAATTCAGCCAGACATCCTGGATGATAAAGCATATATAATGTCTATTAGTCACATATGTACTGTGTCAGACTGGAAAGAATACACCACTTCTTGCAGGACATACAGCAGCTCATAAGTACTGGAAGAACTGAGATTTTTTTAATAGAAGTAAATTACAAATCTCTGGCACCAGTTGATTTTTTGCTAGAGTACCCCTTTAACATGACTGTATACTAGTGTACTTGCAGTAGACAAAGTAGAGGAGTGCACATTGTATCAACATATACAGAACAAGATTATAGCGTCAATGAAGGGCGACTATACAGGTTATAAAAACTGATAATAAATTATAATGCACAACACATGCACAGGGTTTCCACATGTGCGCTCAGTGATTCTCACCTATGCAGAGGTCCCCGGGGGGTAATAGTCTCAGGGAGGTAGTCTACAAGTGGTGCCCAACAGCCCCCATTGCAGGGCATGGGCAGAGGCTGCGGCTGGTTACTCTCCACTATATTTAACATCCAGCTGATATAAGGAGACACTGGGTCATCTAGAACAGGAGAGGAGGTATAAAAACAACATTTAGCAGATGAAACTGAAATATGTTTTCTAACACTGATAGTCTAGTTTAGGGACGGGGAACCTTCGGCCCTCCAGCTTTCGCTTTGATGGGAAATGTGCTTTGGCAACAGCTGCAGGGCCGAAGGTTCCCCATCCCTGGTCTACTTGTTCAAGAGGAGTCTCTCTTTAATGTATTGCTGCACTTACTTTTATCATCATCATAGGATCCTCCAGAACTGTTGCTGTATCTTGACTCGAGTCTAGTGTGAGCTCTGATGATGTTCCCAAACCTAGAGTCAAATAAACAGTGTTATAGCATGGTTATGAGAAACCTGTTAAGAGGGTACAGCATATTCACAGGATATGCCATAAATGTCTCATAGATGCGGGGGTTTCTGCATGAATAGAGAGGTTACCAGCATTTCTATTCATCTCCATGTCACCAAGAGAAAGGAGGGCAGTTCATTGTATGCTAAAACACTGAATCAAAAGGGGAATTCCAGATAAATCTTTTTTTGAAAGTTATATAGAATTGTAAGTCATCCAAGTACTTCCCAGCTGCTGTATGTCCTGCAGGAAGTGGTGTATTCTTTCCAGTCTTACATGGTGCTCTCTGCTGCCACCTCAGTCTGTGTCAGGAACTGTGCAGAGTAGTAGCAAATCCTCCTAGAAAAAAATCTCTTGCTTTGGACAGTTTCTGTCACAGACAAAGGTGGCAACAGAGAGCACTGTGTCAGACTGGAAAGAATATACCACTTCCTGCAGGACATTCAGCAGCTGATAAGTACTGGAAGAATTGACATTTGTGAATAGAGGTAAGTTACACATCTGTATAACTTTCTGGAACCTATTAATCTAATTTTTTTTTTAAACTTCTCTCCTCTTACACCCTGATGAGGTATGAGGTAGAATGAGGTAGTAATGGAACCGTTAAGCGGACTTCTAAAACGCAGCGTGAACCCAGCCTAACTAGTAATTTATTAATGTAAATCTCTGAGCTAAATAGCCATGGGGGCGGTTCTGCTCAGTGATTGACAGTACTATCTATATACAAACTTATACACATAGAGCTGTCAATGATTGAGTAGGACCGCCCACTTGACTACTTATCCCAGAATGAGAAGAGGTCTACATGAAAAAATAACAAGGTACCCTGAAAATTTCCCCACAAAACACTATATCTATCAACTCAACGGGGATCGGTGAGTTCACTTGTTTGTTATTTTCTCACCCACCCCCGGCCTACCTGCAGTTTTTGCAGTTGGTGGGACTTCTCTTTAAAAAATACTGAGACACTATGTTCAATAACTATCTTTCTATAACACATCTGTATATACCAAATGCTGTCGGCAGTCAGTCAACGCCCACAGGGCCTGTGGTGGTTCAGAGTAATGAAATCTGCTTACAGGAATGGTCAGGTGTTCTGCACTTGTGATCTGATAAGAAACTATAATATTTACACAGAAATATTTCTTAACAAAATATGTATTTTGGGAGTCAAGACGACCATTTAGGGTGTAGATCAAGGATGGGGAACCTGCGGCCCCCACAGTCATTGCAAAACTATAATTCCCATCATGCCTGGACAGCCCATGGCTCCCTATATACCTGGTCAACAATGTAGCGACTATGAGGGAGATTTCTCAAACATGGTGTAAAGTGAAACTGGCTCAGTTGCCCCTAGCAACCAATCAGATTCCACCTTTCATTTTCCAAAGAGTCTGTGAGGAATGGAAGGTGGAATCTGATTGGTTGCTAGGGGCAGCTGAGCCAGTTTCACTTTACACCATGTTTGATAAGTCTCCCCCATGGTGTAAAGTGAAACTGGCTCAGTTGCCCCTAGCAACCAATCAGATTCCACTTTTCATTCTTCACAGACTCTTTGGAAAATGAATAGTGGAATCTGACTGGTTGCTAGGGGAAACTGGGCCAGTTCTACTTTACACCATGTTTGATAAATCTCCCCCTATATCCTTATAAAGAACCACGGCCACTCTAAACAGCAGATCTGAAATGTTTGCACCCCAATAAACCGAGATACTGATAATGTTTAAACCCTTTAAATAACGGCAACGACTTTAATAGATTCCATAGCAATTTCATAAACCACAAGAACCACCACCACCACCCAACATGGGAGTTAGTGAATTATGAAATAGGGAAGCATCAGACAAGCCCTGATACAGTCTTGCTTCACAAAAATCATTATTCACTTCCTTATCTCTATTTTACATCAACCGTATTAATAAAACATCTGGACATTAAGAATTTATCTAGAGTATACAGACAGACTGCTCGCCTGAACAAGTGTTGAGGGTATGGAATCATTCCAAGCCAAGGAATCCTGAATAAACCAGACTAAGTGATGTAATAAAATTATAAAGTGCCACTCTATAAAAAATATATACTAGTATGTATCGTACAATGTAGTCTTGCTTATTAGAGGGGAACTGCATAGTTAGTTGCTTGTCATATATAATCTGTCTCTCCTTGCTGAACTGAAGATCGCTTGGGGGAAGATAGAGGTTCATGGACAATATATTGAGGATCTATAGGAGTTTTATGAAGGGTTGGGCTAGAATATATATCTAATGTTAGCACAGATTACCCAAAATTGCATGTATGGAGGCAATAGTTACATCAATAAATACAAGGAAGATAGAAAACTCACAAAAAGTGCAAAAAAAAGTGCAAAATGTGTAAAACTATAGCAAAAAGAGTAAATACAAAAACTATAAAAAGTATGTACAAAAATAGGGGAGTAAGTAGAGCCTACTCAGACACAACATATGTTTCATAAACAATAGCTTCTTCTGGGGATTATATATTTGGAGCTACAAGCATTGTCATATATTGCATTTCATACAGTCTTTTTTCCTGTATGGTTACAATAAGCTGGGATCTCCCTTCAGACATCAGATTAAAAAAAAAAAAAGTGGGGGTGAGAGGAGGCATGCATGCTGTGGCTCAGGCCATTCTCTTTGACACTTTGAGCTTAGAAGGAAACCATGATTCGCTAACTATCCAATAACCATTTGCTAAGGGACTGGTATCACTTAACTCCCTATAACTACATGAAAAAACTACCTGCTCAACGTTTTTTAACCCTGAGCAAGTTACAGAACGATGTTACCATAAAGGGGTGAACCTATATCTTCTGGGAAATCTAGTCTTTCAATATAAAATCAGCAATCCCTGTGGAGAACTGGAGAGCAAGACAACAAACAGCAGTAGATATCATTTCTAATACTCACCTGTCATCTTGGTCTTTAGACATTCTGCTGTCTTCAAGATCAGGAAATCCATCTTGACCAGCAACAACAGTATTACTGCTGGAGGTTGTCCCTGTAAACCAGCATAATACACATTAACGCTAGCCCATGGGGCTCATAGTGGTCTCTTACAAAAAACAACGGCCGTGATTTATACAAAACATACGTTGTGTGAACACAGCCTTTTATTGCTTTGCATCTTTTTGTATTCACAATTTACATTTCTACAAGCTTCCTCGCCAAATGCCAAGTAACAGAATATTCTTTGTATTCTTGGTGGTGACAGATTTTATTCCTGGTGTTCTAACATGAGGAAGTGATTCTGGCTTAGCCGTGTACTGATCCGCTGGAGCGATATCTTGTTTAATCAGTAGAAAAAGCTTTGACCTTTTATCTTCTATTGATCTAAAGCAGGAACGCGATTTATACAGTCAAGTTCCAGAAAAAAAAAATCTGTGTCAAACTACTAATCTTCCTTGTAGAGCTTCTCTAAAACTGATTATATGCGCTGGAAAAGAGAGAGTTGAATTTCCCAGAGCAAATATGCCTATCCGTATCTCAACAAGAATAAAATCCTTGTAGACACAAGACTTTATTCTGCTTTCTTAGATCATTCCCTTTTGCTACCAGCACTTTTTAGTTAAAAGCTAAGAGTGCATGAAGGAGCTAGAGGAAAAAAAAAATAAAAAATCAGATCAAAAACACATTCATTTGTTACCAGAGGGAGCGGCGGAGGCCTTGTTGCTGGCGGTGAAGCGATAGAAGGGAGGGTTATCACAATGTTGAACTATAGGGTTCACGGGATCAGTCTGCTGAAGCTCAAAGAGAAGCTCTTCCATCGTCTGGATGGTGTTATTTCTGCACAAGTAGATTGCCACTTTTTTGATCTGGAGAATCAGAAATAACATGTTCTTTGAGATAAATATGGACTATTTTTGGAAGATTAAAAAAAAACCAAACCTGTTGGATATGTTGGAAATGTTCATAGCCAGATCACCCCCTAACCTAGCCTATGTCACCTTTTTTTTCAAGTGTGGGCTCTGGTTCTCATTGAAGAGATAATAGAATTCAAATTAGCTTTTCTCTAGTAGAAAGTAGTGCAGGGGTGTCAAACTCTCTGTTGCAAAACTACAATTCCCATCATGCCTGGCAGGGGTGTAGCTAGAATTATTGGGGCCCTATAGGAAAAAAAATGTACAGAGCCCCACAAATTCTTTATGCCCCCCACATACTCATCTGGCCCGGTGCAGTCCCCTTTCGTTCTCAAAGAAACCTGGTGCTTGAGTAAAATCACTTGTGCACCAGAGGACAGAGAGAGAACACCAGAGGACTGCATGAGGCCAGGTAATTTTTTCTATTGGGGGGGGGGGGGGGGGGGGTCATAGTTAAAGGGCCAGGAGCCTGCAAGCCCCCTCAGTGCTCAGGCCCCAAAGCAGTTGCATGGTCTGCTTTTATGGTAGCTATGCCAAAGGCATGATGGGAATTGTAGTTTTTCAACAGCTGTGGAGCTGCAAGACTATAGCTCTCCCCGCTGTCTGTAGTCGTTGTTATTTCAGAGACGAGCCCATCTCAGGAGTGACAGCCTGCTCAGCCAATCACTGACTGAGGCGGGACAGCACCGTGGCCAGTGATTGGCTGAGCGGGCTGTTACTCCCGCAACAAGCTCGCCTTGGAACTAATGGCTGCTACAGACAGCAGGAGACACCGGCAACCACATGTGGACACTGCGTAAGTGCAAAGAGGTAAGCATATAATGTTTGTTATGTTTACTAATATGGCAGTCACCTGTTAAAAATTTTGGAGTGCTGAATAACCCCTTTAAACAAACAAAAGGTGAGAGACATGTATTTCTAGACACCAATTTTGGGGGTCCTGCCCCTCAACAATACAGAGCAGTGTGCTGGTTCGTCCAAAAGATGTCATTGATATAGTTTAGGTGGAAAGCTGGTCGCCCCCAGGAAGACCCAGATGGTGAATGGGGTTTACAAGCAATGTTTTATGGGGGGGAAAAAGCTAATTATCTCTCTCAAGAGACGGCTTGTTCACATTTGCTTTGGACATTTTGTTACAAGTCTTGGCATGAACTTCTGAGGGAGCTGAACAACAGAAACAAAGACGCAGATGTGGACAAAGCCTAAGCAGCACATGAGGTATTTGTTAGTCTCCGATTGCTACCTGCGTCCATCATAGCTACATGTTCCCATGTGTTAGTGTTGGATTTGGCCATGACACTTGAGATATTTGCCTCTTTGCCACAATTATCCTGGACTGACTAAAACGTCAGGTATATACATTACATATAAATTTAGGCTAATGGAAAGGTTTCTCATCTTACATAAGGCAGTAGATTGGTATCGCTGCTGACCCCACACAGGCTTATCAGGAACTGTAAGGTTATACGGAGGTTGTTGCTCCACTTCTCATTATTGGCTAAGGCGTTCCAGGCATTCTCCACCTCCTGTCCTGGCACCTCATCTCCATACTGTTCAAGAAACAAGAGACAGGTCAATATTTTATCCTCAAACTGAAGGTCATGTTATCCAGCCTCGCTGTCATAAGCTGTATATGTGCGTGTAGGCAACAGGCACCATATTTGCCATGACTATTACCTTTGCTGTCATGTACATGAGATTATTAAGAACTAGAGAGGTGGCCTCTGGGGATCCCCATCCGTTCCCTTTGAGTCCAGAGGCGGCAATTGGTTCTCCATCTTTATCGGTGAGTTCTTCTTCTGGGGTGCTGGGGCTGGAGTCTGGAAGGAGGAGTCTACTGTCCACCAGCTCAATGTTATGCAGCCAAGGCAGCAGGTAGGTGAGCATGATCTGACGTCCATTAGGATGAGTAGTTGGGAATCGCTGGCTCACTTCTGTTAAAGTCGACGAGTAAAGACAACATAGTTATCAGTGGAACTAAAAACTACAGCATCTGTATACCCCATCCTGTGGATAGTTTCTAGTGGCTGAAATACCACTTAATGTTTTTTGTTCAACACAAACTTCTTCTTAAAGAGTTATCCGGGTAACAAAAACAATATTCTAAACAATACCATCTTCCAAATACCACCCTATGTCTACATGTATAATCTATCTTGCACCCTTTCCTTTTTTTTTTTTTTCCGTTTAGTTATCTGCTCTGAATGTCTAAAATCCTCTACTCTGGGTCCACTCTGACAACACTCAGCTCCCTCTTCCTCCTTCCCTTTGTAGACACAGGACATGTGATCTCCTTTCTGGGGGCCGGATTAGCTGTCTATTGGCAAGACATCATCTCCATGCAGATGATAAGACAAGCTAGCATTTCATTTTTTTTAGCTCTTAGGTAGATAACCCCTTTAAGGATTGTGAGCTTCTGCTTGTATTATAGCAAAGTGCCATAGTTCTGTAGGGTCCAGGGCTGAAATTTCCGGAGAATTACTACTTGTTTAGTCCATAGGATTACATGCAACTCAATGTATTCCTTTGGGCTGTATCACCATAGTAATAAATAAGTCACACTACAGAAAGTCTCAGTGTAGCTCTCACCTTAAAGTGGCTCTGTGGTTTCTCCTGACCTGTCTGTTTTACTAAATACATATTCCCTATGAAACAGCAATTCTGAATCATCTTTTCTTGTAGCTGTGTTGTGCAATTCCTAGAATTTACTAGAAATGTATGACTAAATAGCCAACTGGGTGTTACCAGTTATGGGTGTGTCCCTATACCGTCTACCAGCATGTTCACACTGAGAAAAACAAGCGGAAATTCTCAGAATTTTTGTTTTGTTTTGCTAAGTGTGAATTGGCCCTACCACTATCAGCTCTGATTGGATAATCTATAGAGACATGCCTCCCCAACTGGTAACATACAGTCCACTCAGCTTCTGCTCTTTCCCTCCCTTATGCTTTACACTGCAGCTATATGCACTCGGCCTATATGCTGCACATAAGCAAAACCTCAGCAAAACGACAGAGAAAGCCAAGAGGACTGTCATTTTTTATTTTTTTTGCAGAGATCAGTCCAGGCGATTTTAATTAACTTTGTAATTAGGTTTATTAGGCAAATATGCCATTATCTGCATTCAAAAAGACTTTCCCCCTCTCTCATCCACTGCTCATTATCAGGAAATCTCGACTCTTTTACATCAGTCGAGCCCTGTGTAACCTATGGAGAGGGTAGGAGGGAGGAGGGAGATTCGTCGCAAGCAGAGAACAAAGGATTACACAGCGGGACCTGTGTGAAAGCCGGTATTCAGAGATCAGAGAGGTCAGTGCTGACTTTAGAGGAGATAGCCCTGTGATGTAGCTGTAAATTAACCCTTTGCTGTCCTGTTTTGGTGCCTCATCTCCCTCCACCCCTTTCCATAAGTGAACCATAAAGACAGGGGGAGAGCTTCAAACTGCTTTTTCATGATTAAAATGCATTTTTCAGCTAATAAACCCAATTAAAAAGTTTCTTAAAATCGCCTTTGATTTCTGCAAAAAAAAAATAAAAAATTAACGACAGTGACACTTTAAGTAACACCTCTACTTTAATATGAGGAAACATAGAAAACACCTTTAATCGCAATGGACATTTTTAAATTATGGCTTTGTACAGTTTATGGTGCATAGGTCGTAATTAAAAATTTTGCTTAGTTTCACTTCCACATGCTCTTTGTTTTGATGTTAAATCAAACAGTATAAAATCTCATTCAGGGCTACAGAGGGATAGAGCAGAGGCTGTTTACTATGAATGCTATATTTTAATCCACGATTCCAAGAATAACTAAATAACCCGTATAATTTGGCTCTGTTACAATCCTCTCATTATGAAGCAATTAGAGCCGTCCATACGGGAAGTCAGAGTCATTCTAAACATTTACATGAAGAAAAGATATTTCCAGGCAAAGGTATGTAAGACGTGGTAACACAGAATGGGTGTTTGTTCACAAATAGTATTTGGGGCTGTATTTTTTAACCATAACAAGTAGAGGAGCTAATACAGGGAACTACAACGTAAATGTTTTCACCTTTTTCAATGTTTTAGACCTACTCCTGGTTTTGGGTAAAATACTGATCAAAATACTAGGGGGGAGATTTATCAAACATGGTGTAAAGTGAAACTGTCTCAGTTGGCCCTAGCAACCAATCAGATTCCACTTTTCATTCCTCACAGACTCTTTGGAAAATGAAAGGTGGAATCTGATTGGTTGCTAGGGGCAACTGAGCCAGTTTTACTTTACAGCATGTTTGATAAATCTCTCCCTAGGTGTGAACACAGCCCCCCTCTACCTAACTGGACCAAACAAGTATACATATTGTGGTGAAGTATGGAGTACCTGAAAACAAGGGCAGAGTCAGCTCAGGGTACATCCGGGCCAGTTCGTTGGATAACCGGATTAATGAAACGGTATACAAAGGCGGCAAAACCCCATGTGTCCCATACAGGATACTTCCAGGCTTCTGCTCTGCTACTTTCTTAGAGTACACAAAGAGTTTTCCTTCGAGGACCTTTAAGAAAAAAACCAAAATCCTATAAAAACCATATAGATGTAAAAAAAAAGGTACCACTAAATTAAGTAAGATCTAACAACCTATTGTAACCTCTAACAAACAGTTTCAACCTAACTTTCTTAGCTTCATCATATGGTTGTGGTATCATTAGATTTGGAACAAAGCAGCTACCATCTTTAACAATATTCCTAAGACATTCAGTTACTTTCTTCTTGGTATCAATGGGGCTATCGTTTTGTTCATCTGGTCATTTCTGAATGTTTTATTACTATTTTAAAAAATAATCTAGTAATACTTGGAATGTTCTGTTTTGAAGGATCCATGGGGGATTCCGGTTTTTAGAATGGATCCCATGGTTTATAATGGTCCCTTCAGGCTTTTATGGACTATTCAATTCTGTTGGTCAAAAGCAACTGAAACAAGATGGAATAGGCCTAACTGGGGCCATATATGGGTCAAATAATATTGTACTGACCAACATCTGACCTTGTTAAGACAATCTGCCTCCGTGGGAAAGCATACATTGATTAGTCATATGCTCTGTCATGTCAAATGGATATAAATGTAAAAATTAAGTATAAAAAAGCTGAAACTGACAAGGGACAGATTGTCATGACAAAATGACTGGGTCAGAGCATCTCCTTTGTCTTACAGTGGATTAAGGGAGACAAAATGTCAACCAGCGACATGGTCATGGGCACCCAAGGCTCACTGATGTGTGTTTGTGGGGGGGAGGTTATCACGTCAGGTCTGATCCTACAGAAGAACTACTGTAGCACAAAATGGATGAAAAAGTTACTGCTGCTAGGAAAGTGTCTGAATATACAGAAGACATTGTACACAGGAAGCTACCTAGCTGCAGGACAGTCCCAATGCCAGTGCTGAACCCTGTTCACCTACAATGGGCACATGACCGGCAGACTTAGGCCCTATTACACGGGATGATTATCATGCAGAAAATCCCTAAATCGTTAGAATTTAAATGATAATCGTCCTGCAGGCAATGGTCGAAAAATTGCTTGCGTGTCGTTGATCGTTGATTTAGATCTGACCCTAAATCCATACTTCGGGAATAGATGGCACCAGGATGGGAGGACTTTACACTAGTACAACGGAAGACTTACACAGTGAAAGTAAGTTCTGGGCTAAACAGCAAGCACAGTGTGAATTGGCACTGCAGTAGGGACCAGCATCATAACAGGTAAATGGAACACCCTTTAAGTGGCGGGAAACAGGGCAGCTCTTCACATTCACCAGCCTTCGTATGGGAGGAGAAAATTAATGTGTAGAGTCTCTTTAAAGGATATGTTGCTAATAGAGATGAGCGAACCGGGTTCGGGTTCGAGTCGTTCCGAACCCGAACGTTCGGTATTTTATTAGCGGGGGCTGCAGAACTTGGATAAAGCTCTAAGGTTGTCTGGAAAACATGGATACAGCCAATGACTATATCTATGATTTCCACAAAGCCTTAGGGCTTTATCCAGGTTCAGCAGCCACCGCTAATCAAATGCCGAACGTTCGGGTTCGGATCGACTCGAGCATGCTCCAGGTTTGCTCATCTCTAGTTGCTAACAATTTGGTGCCAGATACCAGATGGGCCAGTGCTATTTTTACAGAAAAACATTACGGCTGATTGATGTTGAAAAGATGTGGCCAAATACCAAAAATTAAAACTGAGCCCCCCTCCTTGTGATGGGTTTTGTGATCCTGGAACAAGAAGCCAGTTTCCCTTTCATGACTCTTCGGTTTAGTCCCTACTCTCGAACAATGCAGTTCTTATGGATAGACAAATCCTACACAGGATCCAGAAAAAAAGTCTGATTGAACAACCAGGGACCTCTCACTATAGTGTGCCTCTACGATATAGACCATCTTGTCTTTCAAAGACTAATAATGCTCAATATTGCGTAAGGAAAATCTAAGATGAACCCAGAAAAACATAAGCTGGTGTTCACCGTCCATGTGGTTTGATGGCAGCCATAGGTCCTGGTTGTCAATAGAACATCTACTTTACTATGGCCGCTTTATGACGCCTGCAAAAATAAAAGGAAAAAGTTTATATTGCCTGATTTTAGTGACTTTTTGTACTTGCCTGCATTAGCTGCACTGAGATTTCATAGATTTCCCGGTTAGTGTCAGAAGCCTTGAAAAGAACCAGGTTCAGCAAGGTCACAATGTCAAATGGATAATTCCTAAAAAAAGGAAAAAGTAAGATGCTAAATTCTGAATAAAAAAACAAGGAGACATTTTATTACAAATAATAATCTGAACCGGCTGCCAAAAGATAATAAATCATAACGCCACCAAACCCCTTATAAAAATAGCCCATCTGCCCAGCGGCACACTAGATTGTCATTGGAAGAGGCCCATTAATCTTCCACCTCCCAATCTTCCTAAGAATCCCATAAAGCCTGTATTTCAGTTTTTATTTCCAATGATAAAGCTGTTTTCAGTCTATAAATCTTGGACGGCAAACCCAGCGATTGACAACAACAACAGCAGCAAAAATCATAGGAATCCTTGAAATTTGGCATCAAGAGGAGAAATGAATCTGGACTTCTAGAAGGGAAATCTTCTGAAGAGAAAATGTTCTTGGCTTTAATACTGCACTCTGCCCAGAGACAAGCAGGAAAATATTTTAATAGATTAAAAAACAGCAACTTTGGCAGCAACTTGGTAACATTTGCAAATAGCAGGAGGATACCTGAGCCATGTCGCCCTGACCTCTCGGTAAAGGATGTAGGTTTATTCTATGGGAGAGAGGGAGGCCTGCCGCTTCCAGACACTCTAGACAGCACAACAATGTGAAATTAAACATGTAATCCTCATATGGGTGATAGTGGATTATTACAAGCATCCATCAAGATTATGCTCATGTGTATGGGTAGCCTAAAACACAGGGCCGGATTAAAGGGAGGGCACCAGGGGCACGTGCCCAGGGGCCTCCACCACTAGGGGGCCTCCACCAGCCCAAACCTGGAAGTGGTGTCTGGGAGCCAGTCCCATGCGCAAAAAGCATGTGGAAACCCTACCTGGACACCTGGCACTGGCCACACTGCATGCTGTCCAGGAAGGGAGGGAGGGAGGTGTAGGGTTAATCCTGTGTAAGCATCTCCCTCCTGGCAGGCTTAGACTCCCCCTGGTGGGTCTTTGAATGGATTCTTCCTGTCAAGCTTCCGGGTAGATGTCTCCTGCCGCTGTCCTCACTCCCCCCTCTCCCCTCCCCCTCACTGAGGAGAGGACAGCGTGGGACCTTAGCAAGGAAACCTGATCTCTCCAGCAGGGATGCAACATCTTGAAGCATGCTGGAGGATCTGTCACAGTGGCTTTCAGGCTGAAGGAACAGAGAAGAGCCAGAGGAGAGAAGACCTGTCATCTGCCCAGATCAGGTGAGTATGAGGCTTTGTTTTGTATTGGCACATCAGAGCAGGGATATTTACTATAGGGGCATATATCAGAGCAGGGGTATATACTACAGGGGCATATATCATAGCAGGCGGCATATACTGTAGGGGCATATATCATTGCAGGCGGCATATACTGTAGGGGCATATATCAGAGCAGGGGTATATACTATAGGGGCATATATCAGAGCAGGAGTATATACTATGGGGGCATATATCAGAGCAGGGGTATATACTATGGGGGCATATATCAGCAGGGGTATATATATATATATATATATATAGCGCCTGTGTGCAGCATATCACATGTAGCCTGTGTAAAGTGTATGATATATACAGCCTGTGTGCAGTGTATGATATGTAGCCTGTGTGCAGTGTATGATATGTAGCCTGTGTGCAGTGTATGATATATAGACTGTGTGCAGTGTATGGTATATAGCCTGTGTGCAGCCTATTATACTGTATATAGCCTGTGTGCAGTGTATGATACATAGCCTGTGTGCAGTGTATGGTATATAGCCTGTGTGCAGTGTATGATATATAGCTTGTGTGCTATAGATTCTACACAACCTTTAAGTACTTTCTGGGTTCTCTTTACTGCTTCAGGTAGTTTATATGGTTGGGAACTGAAGATGGGACCTAGACTTGGCAAGTCCAGGTTCTGCCTGCGATTCACAACTGCATATGCTAGCTGTGGTGGCTAACACAGTGGGCAAGAGAGCACAGAAAGTACTTAAGTGCTGTGTTCTCGCATTTAATTAAGTGGGAACCCAACGCAATGCTCACCCCTCCCCCATCCTGTTTCTAGGGCCTTTCATCTTCCTCTGGACTGCAGCCTCTAGGGACCATCATATGCAGAACAGAGGAGGATGCTGAGCCATACAGCCAGGATTGAGGAGGGGTAGGTGCTAAGTCCCCTACAGTAATCAGCCACCTATATAGATTGCTGTATGGTTTATTTGTGGGGGAAGGAAATAGGGGGCCCCCAACAAAATTGTTGCCCAGGGCCTCCACCAACCTTAATCCGGCCCTGCTAAAACACATGAGAGAATGCTTAAATTTGGCTCATATTTGGCTTGTGTCTTAACCTCCATAACTTCTAGTTGCAGACCAAGGAGGAAATTTATCAAGACCAGCAAACTCAGACGTCAGTATTAAAGGGGTTAATATTACGTTTAACTGTGCTGCCGAGGCTGTGGGGGACATGTCAGTGATATATACTTACCTGTTCCGCCCCCTCTGCCGGATTCTGGGCCACCCACTCTCTGTCGCTGTGGGCAATTTTTAGAACACTCTGTGACACATGGTTCCTTCCGGAAATGGAGGCTCAGCATAGCCAGTATAGAGCCTATGCCAAGCTACCATTTACGGTGAGAATGGCGTGTCACTGGGTGTTTTGAAATAACTGACAGCGGCAGAGAGCGGGCGGGCGGCCTGGAACCTGGCAGCAGAGCGGGACAGGTAAGTATACTAACCCAGAATAGTGTAAAATACCATGGACCACCTGGAAAAGGATGGGTATGGTATCTGGATTATACTGGCACAGAATACTGAACCTAAAAACATTACAATAAAATGTGGAGAGAATTCAGTATAACATGAGAAAGCTGATCAGATTGTGACTAAATCCCTTGAAGAATACAATCAGCCATGCACACGAGCATCTTTTTCCCATCACTGCCTATTCTATATCACTAATCCGCCCCTTTTGTTTTGGGAGGATTTATCTATTTTTTGACCTCATCATTCTGTTTGTCGGTTGCCTTGAACACAATGCAAGAAAAGAATATCAATAGTTTCTTGGGGAATTGAAACGCCAACTTTTTTTTTTTCTGCGACCAGAAGGTCTGGCATTAGAATTATAGTAGAAGGCCAAAGACATGGAATGTATGACCCAATAGCCTATAAAACATTGGAACTATAAAACGTGAACAAAGTGCTAGAGAATTGGATGTCTGCATACAACAACATGTAGAAACAGGGATTTTAAAGTCTTCTAGCTAATCCACAATCCAAATACCCCACCTTGTCAAGTGTTCATCCATCTCTTTTTTTATTGATTGACCTTACTATGCCTTTTTTTTATTTACTATTTAAAGGGTACTCTGACACTTAATTGAACTTGTGTCATAAAGTTATAAAGATTTGTAAATTACTTTTATTTAAAAAATCTCAAGGTACTTATCAGCTGCTGTATGCCCTGCAGGAGGTGGTATATTCTTTCCAGTTTGACACTGTGCTCTCTGCTGCCACATCTGTCCATGTCAGGAACTGTCTTGTATAGAACCCAACCCCCTAGAAAACCTTTCATGCTCTGGACAGTTCCAGCCACAGACAGAGGTGGCAGCAGAGAGCACTCTGTCAGACTGGAAAGAATACACTACTTCCTGCAGGACATAAAGCAGCTGATTAGTACTGGAAAGCTTAAGAATTTTTAATAGAAGTAGTTTACAAATCTGTATAACCTTTTCCAGTATTTTCCAGGACTCCATAGGGCTGCATCTAATTTCTCCAGCCACCAGGAGTCAAATGGCAAGTCTTTGGGTTTGGCCTAACCTGAACGTTCGGCAAATTCGCTCAACACTATTTAGCAGTGAAAGATCACTAGAGGAGAAAGATACTGTTACTTGTCTTAGGGCCTGTCCTCACGGACTCGGCACGGAATACAGCCTTCTATCTTTTTGAATGGGAAGGCTCGTGCGCCTCCACTGAAAGAATTGACATGTCAATTCTTTGAGCGGAGACGCGCAGAGAATGGAGACGCGCAAGCCCTCCCATTCAAAAAGATAGAAAGCTGGATTCAGCGCTGAGTCCGTAAGGACAGGTTCCGCAAGGAATTTCGGCACCGATTCCGTAGTGTGAATGGCCCCTTAATCTACAGCCGTATATGTTCAGTAAGGCACTCAGTGTGTAGCTGCAGGCATATGGAAACACTGTACAATACACAACGTTCCTTATGCTTCTTACTATTATAGATCCTTATATATATCATATGTTGTAGCTCCTTTGTGGCTTGAATTTAGTTTTTCTTCTCCTATGACGGAACAAACAGAATTGACGGTGTTGATGTGAACACTGCCTTAGGTCCCTATCACATGGGACGATTATCGTGCGAAGAATCGTTAAATCATATGAATTTAAACAATAATCGTTCTGTGTAATTGCAGGCAACGATCGAAAAATCGTTCGTATGTCGTTGATTTAGATCTGAGGGTTTTATTACAAAAAACGATTTTCAAAAAAAAGGACCGATATTGTGAACGACATGATATCTTTCATCCAAATACACGGAACGATGATTGTTACTTATGATCGTTCTTGTCTGTCGTCTTGTCATTGCTATTGCGTTCGCCGCTACTGCTTACGACCGAACAACGTATTCCATGCGAATGATTTGCGAACGATCAATGATAAAAATAGGTCCAAACTCTATCAAACGACTAACTATTTCTCGTTGGTCGTTTTATCGTTGTCTGCTATTACACTAAACGATTATCGTTCAAATGCGAACGATCTAACGATTTTTCGAACGATAATCTTTCCATGTAATAAGGCCCTGAACCTAAAATTATCGCTAATCGATCGCTTATCGTTCACTAATCGTTCAGTGTAATTGCCCATTGTTTTGCTGGGATCAGAAGGAATAAATGATCATAGTAATGATCGCAATAACGATCGTAGTAACGATAATAACTAATGATTATCGTTCTGTGTAATATGGTGAAAGATTTCAGATTAATAATAATCTCGTTTGCGATAGTTTATCGTTAGTCGATAATCATTAAAAATCGCTCCATGTAACCATAGGACCCTTAGGTGTGTTCCTATAGGCAGAAAGAAATGTCTTGCGGGATAAACTGTGCAAACCAACTATACCTGTAGATTCTCGCCAGTCTGTGCAGTACATGTTGTGAGAACTATATTCCTGCGGCTTTAGAGATTACGTTATTTGTGCCTGTATGAGAATTTTTACGGCATGAAATAATATTATTTCGCCAGCATATTAATAGCTCTCCAAGCTGCCTTTTAGAAGCCGGTGATAAGAGGAAGTCAGCTGAGGCAGATTAAGCTTCCCTGTGACTCTCCGGAATGCGCAGTCACTGGGAAATCGAAATAATCAGGTTCCCAAATGGTAACCTGACCCTGTTCTAGAACAATCTGCCCGGCCTCATCAGCACAGGCAGAGACGCAAACAAAGAGAGGTCAAGTTGAAAAGGACATTTAAGTGAATTTTCTCTTCAGGAACAATAAGCCTTGTAAAGTTACTAATGCACTGTGAATAGCAATAAGCTCTACAGAGAGACACAAAACGTCTATCAAACACCATCAGCATACCTACAGTCCCATTTTACAGGGGACGCTTTATGTTACTGGCTGCAGTTTGAGTTGCCAGGACATAAAGGGATTTTTCGTTTACACTTTGCATGGGTAACTCCTGGCAGTCCTTAAAGGGACTGTCTCTTTGCATGCATCTAAAACAGCTGTCTACAAGCAGGTGTTCCTGACTCAAAGCTCTTGTATGGGTCAGACATTAAGGGTCTAATTACACGGCCGATGAAGGCCCGATCAATATTGTAAAGGAGCACCGATCTGCTAGATCGCCATTTGTTTACTTGATCTATTACGCGGCACAATAATTGTTTAGCAAGGGCTGCACGGACATCATTAGCGATGTCCGTGCAGACCTTGTTCAAACAGTTACAGTAATACTTTACCTGTCCACATTCCCAGTGTTCTCCTGCGCTATGTATGTTTCCAGGCAGTGTGCTGCCGTTTCAAAGCGGCCTGTCAGCTCAGTCATTGGCTGAGCAGCAATCGTCAGCTGTGCATTGCTAGAACACGTGGTGATGTGCGGTTGGCGGACGTTTTGCATTGTCCAGCTGGGGTACACGGTAGAAAACTCCCCAACAGATACCTCAGCCATAAAGCTCTGACATTATAGATAATGAGGGGTATTCATCAAGGCAGCCACTGGGGCAGACGAAGCTAATTTTTTGCAACTTTTTGAAAGGCCTGTGCCCAAAGCTGGCGTATATTACAGTGACAGTACAGATTCATCTGGATTTATGTACTGGTGTGAGCCTTTACGTAGTTCCAGCATGCCCGTGCCCTGGTGGGGATATGTGACAATTAATTTGTCACCTCCAATCCTAACTGCTGACACTGTTAGATAGCTGTTAGGTCAAGGAGACACATGGTACCTTTCATATATCCAGCTGTGCTTCCAGAATGTAGAAAAATGCTTTTATTCTCCAGTGCAAAGTGAAGTGTTCCTAAGCCCCTGAAGTTCTGCAAGCTGGAATATCTTCGCTCCCCCTTCCATCCCTATCTCTGCTTAACAGTCCAAAGGGTCAGGAAAGGGAAGGGGAGCAAGGAACCACTGCAGCCCTCAACACCTTAAGTGCTTGGAAATGACATTTTAGGGGTATCAGACTAACAAACCTGCTACACTATATCTCACCAGAAGAAGACATAAAAATAAAATCTACAATAGCCATCATAATACCTGTTTCCACAAACAGTTGCAATAGCCTTAAAACAGCCAGAAGCGAGCTGGTAGGATCCAGTATAGCAGCGATCAATGGCCCAGTTAAAAAGATTAATCTGGTCAGGATTAAGTTCCAGCAACAACACGACCACTTCACAGCCAAGCTGGTGAACCTAGAAACAGAACGGGATGGAAAGAGTTAATGGATTATTTCAGCATCTGCACCATAATTCATGACTACACAAAGGAAATGACTTCAGGCTTCCCAGGAGACAATCCAGAAAATAAATGTATATTCATGTACTAAGATAATAGTAAGGGGGTTTCTGGATAACAATGCACTTATGTGTGGTGTACAGTACAATACAGCATTCTGCCATCAGCATTACTCACCCTCATGTCCTGACAGGCCAGGATGTTGTCCAACCATTTGTACAGATATCCGTCTGGAGACAAGCCCACGTTGTCAAACACTGGACCACAGCAAAGGACAGCGGACATAGCCTGGCCACATACAGAGAAACAAAAAACAAAGTCCGCCAGGCTTAGACTAATACACTGGGTGCCAAATTATGGGATTTAAGGAACTTTAGGGGAAATTTATTAGGTTGAGAGTTTTGGCACACATTTATTTTGTATAAAAATTTAAGAATTATTTACTCTTATGTTACTTTAAAAAAACAAAAAAAGTCCATGTTTAATGGGAGGGTGTGACCCCTTACAGCTCAACAGATTCCTATAATTTACTAAAAGTCTAGACCAGTTTGTAGGTGTTGTAAATGTCAATGTGTGGCACATAAACAGGCAATGACCTCTTAAAGAGGTATTTAGAATAATTTTTGAATTTTTTTTATTTCAATTTTAATTTTTCCCCCTCCTTCCAAGACAAGGGGGAGGAGCAGGATGTGCCCAATTAGCCAATCACTGGCAGGGACGTTCATCAGTTAAAACCAGTTATTGGCTGATTGGACAGGATCTGCTCTGACTTCTGGTTTTGGGAAGTAGGGAGAACAGACAAGCAGTGGATGTCAGGGGAACGGGTGCTACACACAAGCCAGGTAGGTGAATATGCCTTGTTTGATATTTTTACATCAACACCAGCGACATATATAAATAAAAGTATACCCCGTAAATAAATTTGACACATCTATCACATTTTGCAATAAGAACAGAGTATGAAACACCATTCTTATAGACTTTTATGCCTATAACCCTTTAAGCTTCTGTGAGTTGTGGTCCTCTAGATAGCATGCTGTATATGTAAGGGTATGGCTACGGACATTAGACAGGAGCAGAGGGGACGATTTTGGGAGGGTTTACATCTGAAGGTCCAGGACACATTGGTTAAGGAATGCCTACTGGACACTCGGCATCATAGCATAAAGGTGGTAAAAACTTTTCTTGGTTATACTACTACTACCAAAAAAATCATATAATATGTATGTTGACATCGTGAATAGTTTCTCAACAAAGAGAAAGAAACCATATGAGAAGCATGCAACATTCAACCCACCTTTAGCGCACAGTATTGGTATCTTGTGATCTGATGATTGCGATCACTGTAGCGGTCCAGGGGAGTGAACATAATGCTGAAGGGTCCAGCCCACTGGCTGAACAGGATAAAGAGATGATGCCTCAAACTTTGCTGTGGGAACAAGAATCTCCGGTGGTGAACTACAAAAAAAAAAAAAAAAAAAAAAGTCATTATTTTTATGTTTGTAAATACAATAACATGTCTAATAATATATAGAAATATATAATATATAATGAAGAAAACAAGATAAAGAGTCCAGCACTCACCGATAGAAATATGCTGTGGGTTTATTGCCAAAACAGCGGAGACTTCAGCTGGAGAGGGGGAAGATGTTAGGCAGGTGTGTTCACAGGAGCGGATTGCTCCTGTGAACGCACCTGCCTAACATCTTCCCCCTCTCCAGCTAAAGTCTCCGGTGTTTTGGCAATAAACCAACAGCATATTTCTATCGGTGAGTGCTGGACTCTTTATCTTGTTTTCTTCATTCATCGTCTTGCTCCGTCTAAGCACCGCGACACGTGAGGTTTCCTGCACTGATTTTTGCTGTTTGTTCCCTGTCCCCCTCGTGTCTGGTGAAGTGCTATCAGTCAGTTGGTGCCGATTGAACGGCTCTGAACTACCATACAATATATAATATTATAGTAATAATGTTTTCTTAAATCTCCTATCATTTAGAATCTAGGAGCTGTGTAGGATCTATGTGTCTCCAAAGCAACAGACTACAAACAAACCCGGAGTAGTCAGATTCTGCAGTCATATAACCATCTATCTGTGAACCTACCACATTTATTGTGTTTAAGACTTAAGACATAAAAGAAAAAAAAAAAAGAGTGATGGCAGGATCAGACTACTCAGTGTTTACTTGTAGTCTGTTACCATAACGACAAATATCTCTGTACAGGAGTTGTAGACACAACATTACAATACAATTTGGACAGTAACTCTTTCATTTCAGATGCACCAGGACAATTAAGCGTGAATGTCGATTTTTCCTTTAAGACTTTCCTAAAAGTGAACCCATTACACATAAAAAGGGACACGGACTGTAAAACAAGTTATCCATAAACAACACCTTCAAATCACAGCCATACCTGGCACACACTGGATCAGATTGGCAATCATGGCACTGAAGTGAGCTCGGATATCTTTAAGAATTTCAACTTCCTTGTCATTCTCAGCTTCCAGAAGCATCCGTGTAAGGTCCACATACTCTAAAAACAATGCCCCAAGAGCTAGGGTGTCTCTTTCTAAGGCGCCATTAGTGCTATAGAGAAAGAAGAAAATAAATTAAGGAACTGCATGCGGTAGTATAGTCTTCCTATATATTTATAATAAAGACGGCATAACGTACTTGTCACTTATAACACCAGCATCAGCCAATAGCTCAAATATCCGTAAGAGCTGTAACCTCAGCAGGTCTCGCCGTTCTCTCCTTTTCTTGTTCTGAGAGGCGAATGAGAATAGGAAAAATCTTTATATGTGAAACTGTCAAATGCACTGGATTAAGTATATTGTTCTCCCTGTATATTATAAAAGACTGGAGAATAAGCATCGGCACCCACATATACAGTGACAATAGAAAGAGGCCAACAGCTCCATACATTGTGTAGTGGCCATGTTGCGTTACTGCAACTCCCGTTAAAGTGAATAGGAGCGGAGTTGCAGTCGCTCAGTATGGAGCTGTCTGCTTCTTGCTCAGTCACTGTGAATGCATCTGCCATTGCTATGGCAAATAGGTGATGGACAGGAGCATGGCATACTAACCCCCCCCCCCTTCCCCCCCTAATGATCAGATATTCATGACCTACTTTGAGGACAGACCATCAATACTCTCCCATTTTGAGACAGAGTCCTATGTGAGCAAGCAAAAAAATATTTTTTCTATAGTGTGCTATGTGGGTTGCATCTAGACAATCCCTGATACATGTCCTCAGTCAATGTATATAGGACATACATTTGGTGTACACAGCTGAGGAATAGATAGAAGGGGGTCAGATAACGCAGCTTTTCAGGGTGTAAACACCTCCCTGTATCACAGATTCCTGGATCTGCTGAAGTCAACTGAAGTCATATTTGAAAGTTGTCCTATCTAGTTTTTCTTCTATGGGGTTTAACTTAAATACTGAACTATATTAAAAGTATAGGTTACATCATATATGCTGCAACCTGTGTGTCTAGACTAACCTCTGGTCTGCGTTCCAAGGCTTCTTTCATTAGAGGGTGAAGTTCTTCCACCAATTCCCTGTAAAACAGATAATTCCTTTTATTAACTGGTTTCCAAATTCTAGACAGCGCCACATCTGTCTACAGGTTGTATGCAGTATTGCAGCTCAATCCCATTCACTTCAGACATCTAACATACCTAAAGACCAGTGCGTTTGTTCTCCCGAAACCCAGCACAAGGGACTCCGTGATCTCTATGCTCTCCAGTCTCATCAGAGGAACCAGTTGCTTGAGGAGGACACTAATAGAAGGGGTTCCAATGATCTGTAAAAGGAACAAAAAAACGTGTAATTCCATGTATCAGTGCTTCAAGATACAAACCTAAAACAAATCTCTTCCCAGGTGTTCTATTGTTTTTTAAACCCTTACTATATATCTATGAGATCCTCCTCTCTCATAGACACAAGACTCTTAACTTTGGCTGTCCAGGCATGATGGGAATTGTAGTTTTGTAGCAGCTGGAGAACCTGAGTTTAAAGGGGTAGTCCACCCAAAAATTTTTTCTTTCAAATCAACTGCTGCCATGAAGTGACAGAGATTTGTAATTTACTTCTATTAAAAAATCTCAAGCCTTCCAGTACTTATCAGCTGCTGTATGCCCAACAGGAAGTTGTATTATTTCCAGTCTGGAGAGCAGGAGGGGTTTTCTATGGGGATTTGCTCCTGCTTTGGACAGTTCCTGACATGGACAGAGGAGGCAACAGAGAGCACTGGGTCAGACAGGAAAGAAAACACTACTTCCTGCTGGACATACAGCAGCTAATAAGTACTGGAAGACTTAAGATTTTTTAATAGAAGTGAATTACAAATCTCTGGCACTTTATGGCACCAGTTGATTTGAAAGAAATTTTTTTTGGGTGGACTACCCCTTTAACACCTGTGATGTAGACAGACAGTACTAGGATGTACTAGAAAGACAAGCCTTTTCCTGTGTACTGAGCTCAGGGGTAATGTCCACCAAGACAATGATTATGGCAATGTATATAGGTCCACGTGCAGCCCTTTAAAGTGACTCTGCCCACTTCTGACCACTTGTACCTTTGGATAGCTGCTTTTAATCCAAGATCTGTCCTGGGGTCCGTTAAACAGGTAATGCAGTTATTGTCCTAAAAAAACTACTTTTAAACTTGCAGCCCTGTGTCAAATTGGCGTGGCCTAGAGTGTTTGTGCCCGGGCTTGCACTGCCTCATCATGCCTCATGTCCCATCTTCCCACCACCCTTTTCATCATTAGGGAATCCCCCATGGCAAGTTTTTTTCTATTCATCACTTGTCTGAAAACTGCACAGATGCCTTAACAACCCAATACATGTGCAGTGCTTACACAGGTGATGAACAGGAAAAATCCTGCCTGGGGCATTCCTAATGGTGAAAAGGGTGGGGAGGAGGGACGGAAGGGTGGTGCAAGTCTAATGCACAGACATTCTAGGCCACGCCAATTTGACACAGGGCTGCAAGTTTAATAGTTGTTTTTTAGGACAATAACTGCATCACCAGGTGAACAGACCCCAGGACAGCAGCTATCTGACAGGACAAGCAGTTTTTTTTTTTTTTTTGGGGGGGGGGGGGGGGGGGTCAGATTGTGGGTACAGAGTCGCTTTAAAAGACTTCCGGAACACACATGTGACCTCCATAATAAACACTGGTAAACAACTGCTTGGCTAATACTTATCCCACTCACTGGACCATAGGAAGCCCCCACCAAAATACTGGCAGACGGAAGATCTAGAAGATTGTGAAACCGTGAAGTTGTCCGTGCGCACGGACAATTTTACAGCCCATTGCTTTGTACTGGGCTATTCAGACGTTCTGTGATTGCCGTTAAAAAGTAGGACGTCATTACTCGGAACGGACACACGGAACTGATTCCCTATAGAAATCAATAAGACGTGTCTTTCACAGATCTACATGGATGTGGCATCCGTGTACATCTGTGAAAAACACGGATGTGATGTAATCAATGTAATTTAAAATGCTTTAAATAGATCAGTGAAAAACACGGACACGGATGCAAAACAGATGACAACACGGACGGTTTTGCACGGATCACCGAGGTAGCTAGCAGACCACAATCACGGACCAGGAAACGTGTGAATGCAGCCTTAAAGGGGTACTCCGGCGAAAATCTTTTTCTTTCAAATGAACTGGTTTCAGAAAGTTAATAGATGTGCAATTTGCTTCTGTTTATAAATATCAAGTCTTCCCATACTTACCAGCTGCTGTATGTCCTGCAGGTAATGTTTTCTTTTCAGTCTGACACAGTGCTCTCTGCTGCCACCTATGTCTGAGACAGGAACTGTCCACAGAAGGAAAGGTTTTATATGGGGATTTGCTACTGCTTTGGACAGTTCTTGACATGAAAAGAGGTGTCAGCAGAGAGCACTGTGTCAGACTCAAAAGAAAACAACATTTCCTGCAGGACATGCAGCAGCTGATAAGTGTGGGAAGACTTGAGATTTTTAAATAAAAGTTAATAAACCATTTGATTTGAAAGAAAAGATTTTCCCAGAGTACCCCTTTAACTTTAGCCTACATTGTCTCTAGTGAATGAAATGTTATACAAGGAAGCTAAATGTATAAGATCCTATTAGTATTGCGCAACTGAACAGCATGTTTTTTTTTTTGCACGTCAAAAGATGCTCTACCTTGTTATCGTAGCTGACTGAGCCATCGGGAGTTGTCGCCATGATCTCAGGAGTAGATGCTCGTAAGTGACCAGGACTCATAATACTTGGTCTCGCCACTCCAAAACAAAGAATAAGATAGTTCCTCCATAGTGTTACATAGTTGTCCCCACTGCTGGCCGTACTGGTTTTCTTTGCATTAATGGGACTACTATAGGAGGTAAACAAGAATACAGGTTATTTAGAGAGTCTACGACATGACATATCTTATCAACTTCACAGATGTTGCTTCAGTACAATATATGGGGTCATTTACTAAAAGGCTATGTTCATACAGTGGATTTTAAGGCTAAAAAATGTTTTACATATTTTAAAGTGAATATATGACCCCAGATTGCTCACTAAGCTGGCGGCACTGCTGGATAGACATCAGTAAAAGCTGTCAGAACATACCTTTGTTGCCTGTGGCTGTGTTTTTATTCTCATAAAGAAACACCTTTATTTGGGCTGTGAGTGGTGTCAGAGAGGCTAAGCCTATCGCTCCGTGGGCCATAGCACCCATAAACCTTACTGTGTTGTATGCAGAGTGAACATGGCTGATGAGTGAGGTGCACTGGCCCTAGGGCGCAGGGGACAACAGGCTCCGCCTCTGTGACACCATGCAAAGCCCAAATAAGGCCATGGTAACATGGGGTAAGACACCAGCCGTTCCGAGACCCGGCCGTGTCATGGAATGGCCGGTCTCAGAAAAGATCATCCCAGCCGGTACTACAGCACCGGCCGGATAATCTTCCCTTCTGATTAATTGTGATGTGGGCACATCTGTGCGTGCCCGCATCCCAATTCGCCGCTGCACACAATGGAGCATGCGGCCGGAGCTGCACGCTCCATTATGTGCACTGACAGGTTTTCTGCGGCCGCTATTCAATGAATAGCGGCAGCAGGAAACTGACATGTCAGGTTTTTTTGGCGCCGGTAGCGATCCCGGCCAGAGTGTATACACTCCGGGCGGGATTCCATAGAGGGCAGCACTACGTAAGTTTCGTAGTAATCACGGCCGTTGTTGCAAATCGGCAACAACGGCCGTGTTTACTACGAAACTCACGTAGTGTGAACATAGCCTAAAGGTGTTTTACTACAAAAACATAGTCAGGCAACAAAGGTATGTTCCGAATGCTTTCATTGATATCTATTGAGCAATGCAGTCAGGAAGTCACAGGTTCAATTCAAAGCTTTTTTGGGCATTTTTAGTCGTAGTTTTCTTAAGCATTTTGGAGCTTTTTTGGTACATTTAATTGAAAATTATTGCAAGCAAAAGCTTAAAAATGCAAACAAGCACCCATGCCTTGTATACTGTGTATAAAAGAACTGTGTATAATCACGTCCAAAATAAGCACCACGTAGTTACATCGGTAAAAAAATTTTTTTAAAAGAGTTTTCCTATTGAATTTATTGCAATTCAGTGAGATAAAAAGGAAATAAAATGGACAAAGTATGACACTATGGGGGAGATTTATCAAACATGGTGTAAAGTGAAACTGGCTCAGTTGCCCCTAGCAACCAATCAGATTCCACTTTTTATTTCTCACAGACTCTCTGGAAAATGAAAGGTGGAATCTGATTGGTTGCTAGGGGCAACTGAGCCAGTTTCACTTTACACCATGTTTGATAAACCTCCCCCTATATGTGAACACAGCCAACCCTGTTTATTGGAAAATGTGAGATATTCTTTATAACCAGGACTGATTCCATATACAAAAGGGCCTCAGAATTGAAGTAAATGATATTATCAAACTGCACAACTCCCCACAATCCCTCCAAAACAAAGTTGCTTTTATGTAAATGATTTCTAATAAACATAATAATCCAAGATGAAACGTGGGAATTCATTTTTAGGAGAAAGTGTAAAGTGAAGTGTCTACAAAATTCTACCTGATTAAAGGTGACAACTAACTTGGCCCCTTTAAGGAACGCTGAAAGGCCTGGCTTATGACCAGACATTTGTGGCATTTCAACTGGAGCTTCTAAGTGAAGTAAAGGCCAAAACATTTATCCTTGAAACCCAACAGTTGAAATTATTCTGAGCCCCCGACCCCCATGCTTTATATCATAGTAAGCCAAGTTTGTAAGGAGGAGGGGTGGACTATGTACACTTAAAGGGGTATTCCAGATGAATTCAAATAAATTGACAAAAAGTAAATGACTTCTATTTAGGGTGCGTTTACACAGACAGATTTATCTGACAGATTTTGGAAGCCAAAGCCAGGAATGGATTTGAAAAGAGGATAGATCCCAGTCATTCCTTTATGACCTGATCCGTGTTTATAGTCTGTTCCTGGCTTTGGCTTTAAAGATCTGTCAGATAAATCTGTCTGTGTAAATGCACCATTAAAATCTTACACCTTCCAGTAATTAGCTGCTCCCTGCTGCCACCTCTGTCTGTATCAGGAACTGTCCAGAGCAGCTGCAAATCTCCACAGCAAAAATCTCCTGCTGTGGATAGTTTCCCACAGAGACAGAGGTGACAGCAGAGAGCATTGTGTCATACTGAATACACCACTTCCTGCGGGACATACAGCAGCTGATGTTTTTTTTATTGAATTTATAAATCTGTATTTTTTGTTCTCTGAAATACCTCTTCACATTACCATTTTACAGCCATATCACAGTAGCTTAAAATATAACTTTTAATACATATGCACTGAAACACAACTTAGTTAAAAATGAAAACCAAAATTCACAGAAAAGTCTAAAAGTATTTAATATCATCAGACCAGACGGTCTAAGCCCACCTAATTTTTATAATGCGGTCCAGACGCCTTTCCCCCCAGAAGATGCTAGGTGCATCAGGGGACAAATACTGGTATCAGGAAGAAACAGCATAAAGTATGGCACTAATGAAAGATAGGGATGGGGAGCCTTTGGCCATCCCACTGTTGCAAAACTACAATTCCCATCATGCCTGGACAGCCAAAGCTAAAGCTTTGGCTATCCAGGCATGATGGGAATTGTAATTTTGCAACAGCTGGAGGGCTGAAGGTTCCCCATTCCTGGTCTAGGATATCATCCGGTTTCCAATTCGAGCCACTTACTCCAACCCTGCACCCATCCTCCGAAACATGTGCAGGTCCTCTTTTAGTTACCCTGTAAATGTTGCCATAGAAACCCACTGGATATAAAATCAATAAGGTCTATCAATCATTGAGAATCATTGGGAAGGGATGGTTTATATGCCACCAGAGCATCCTCTCCTACTCTGCCAGCATGATTCTGCATGGAACCCGAGGGAGATCCCTACAAAAAACGCCTAATGACAGTCCTTTCCACTCGAAAATGCCAACATATGCTCAAAATGTCATCGATTCCTCGCAATGGGGTCTTCGGCACCCTCAGAATGACTTGTCATCCTCACCATGTACCATATAAAATGTCCCCTCTCAGTACACGGCACTTAACTCTGCAGCACGCCCCTACGCCGCGGTAACAATTATTACATTTCACAGCGTGTTAGCAGTTTTTAATGGAGATCTCGAGAACAAGCTGTACTTGAACAGAACTATAAATAAAGACAAATCTGCTTAATGAGACCTATCAGAGGACGTTATCTTTGTAATAACACAATGGAAATGATTTAAGCATTCTGGCATTGGACCATTCTGGAAACAAGGAAATCGCACGACTACACAGAGATCAAGAAAAGAGAGAGATAGAACACTTGTGTTGTCTCTGTCCTCCAATATCAAGTGACCCGGTTTTGTGAAACAAGCCCTACCAACCTCTTGCCTACAAATCATCTGGACTAAAGCAGTGTTAGACTATGTTCACACAATGTAGTGAGTGTCAAAAAACGTCCGTTGTTGCACTGAAAATTGCATTGATTTCAATGTCCAAGGGCCAGAAATCATTGACATGTTACCACGACCGTACCAAACAACGGCCGTTGTTCAATACATTTTGTGAACAACAGCCGTCGTTTGCATTTACTTTAATGCAACACATTTTTCTATGACAAGGATGGTTGTTGGTTTTATTGCAAACAATAGGTCATAAAAAAATAGGTTGCGTGAACATAGCCTTAAGAAGCAAGATCGGAGTCCTTACTTCAAGCTTCTAGGCCTTTTTGAAAAACAATAACTTTTTAACGTATCATCACTATGGTCTTAACGTATCATCACTATCCGCAATAATGCTCACAATCTAGCTTCCAAAAATAACCCATCTGGATAGTTTTTGGAACAAGAGGAGAAAATCAGAGTTCTCAGAGGAACCCTATGCAAACTCCATTGCAAATGCCCTTAGCTGGATGTTAGCCCAGGAGCCCACTGCTACACGGCACTAACCACAAAGCCCAACTAACATCTGCTATGTGTGATACAGGGGCCTACCCATGTGGAAAAAGGGGCCTTGGAATCCCCTCACTTTGGCCCAGATAAATCAGATACATCTGTACCTACGGTCAGGGGCAAGAAGGATTAACATTTTTGTAAAAAGACAATCCATGCCCACATATTTTTTTGAAAGTTGCACTTTACGAGTTAAAAAGTGAATAGAGACAAAATCAGGACATATTTTTAGGGGGTGCAGACCCAGGAGCCTGAGGGGGCCCAGAGAGGTTACTTTTGAAGGCAAGTACTATAATGAAGCATTATAGTTTAGGGGCCCTGTGACAGATTTTCCACTAGCTTCAGGGTACACCTGCAGGGATATACATGTAACAGTAAATGTCTATTCACCAGTCTTCAGATGAATCATGTGACATTATGGCCCCTTTCACACATCGTTTCACACATGCAAACTCATTGATTTCTATGACCCCCCCTCCCCCCCACCCCCAACACATGTGAAGGTGTTACAGCTAGTGCGTTAAAGTGTCACTGTCATATTTTTTTTGTTGCAGAAATCAATAGTCCAGGCGATTTTAACAAACTTTGTAATTGGGTTTATTAGGCAAATATGCCATTATCTGCATTCAAAAAGACTTTCCCCAGGTCCCACCTCCTCCTCTCTCTAATTCACTGCTCTTTATCAGAAAATATCGACTCTTTTACATCAGTCGAGCCCTGTGAAACCTATGGAGAGGGGAGGGGGGAGATTAGTCGCCAGCAGAGAACAAAGGATTACACATCGGTACCTGTGTGAAAGCCGATATTCAGAGGTCAGTGCTGACTTCAGAGGAGATAGCCCGGTGATGGAGCTGTAAATTAACTCTGTGTTGTCCTGTTTTGGTGCCTCATCTCCCTCCACCCCTCCCCTCTCCATAAGAGAACCATGAAGACAGGGGGGAGAGCTTCAAACTGCTTTTTCATGATAAAAATTGCATTTATCGGCTAATAAACCCAATTACAAAGTTTCTTAAAATCTTAAAAATTACAACGTTTCTTGAAACACACTCGTAATCCTGTCTGTGGCTGCAGGTCTGAAATTACAGACAGAATAATTGATGTGTGAATCGGACCTAAGGATGCAGTCACACATACAGGATCTGCTGCAGATTTGCAGATATCAATGTAACTAATGCATCAATCTGCAGCGGATCCTGTATGTGTGATCGCATCCTTGAATTAAAAAGTATAAAAATGTCTAGAAAATTTCCTAGAGTGACCCACAAGTGTCCCTCTTTGTCCATCCAAAAAGTTGGGAGATATGATGATGAATTTAAATAAGAAACATAATAATATGCCGTCCTACTTACTTAGGGTCCACCAGTGGCATTAGCAGCTGCAATCGCGTGAAAGCATATGGCCAGGCGTAGCTCAGGGCTGTAGGACAATGCTTCGGGAGGTTTTCTTGCCTAAGAAATGTGAAGAGGCAGAGAACCCAAGGGTCCTTTACAGACTGCGCAAATATCCACACGTGAGAAGGGCTTTTTACATCGTAATGGCTATTGACCAGAACAGCATTCCACTCCACCAACCACTGCAGGTCCACATTGTGAGTAAATGGCAGGGCAGCCTGGGAGCAAAGCAAAACATTTTATTCAGAAAATGTATTTTTTTGGTTAAGGAAATAGCAGCTCTTATGTATAGAACGCAAACACAGGTGAGAAAGCGACTACATAGAGCTAGTCTGATGGCTGATCCATATAACTGTGCTCATATTCAGTCTATACATTTGTCTATGGTACAAAAACTGGAGCAATAATAATAATAATAATAATAATAATAATAATAATAATAATAAAACACAATTATTATTATATAACGCATCACATTCACATGCTAAAAAACTACTCACAGAATCAGACACTGCGACATGTAGAAAGCTTTCAAGTATCGAAGGACTGAGCTGGTCCAGCACATCGATCATCGGCTTGTCATCTTCCTGCAATCAATAAACGCAGATTCTTAAATCCAATACAATAATATGAAATGATCAATACTTTCATTGCATAAAAAAGGTAGGCTTCCAGTAGAGGTAAAGGGGTCAGGCCTCATAGGTGACAATTACACATCACCAGCAAATGGATACAGGGCACAATTCATACCTCGGCTTGTCCCAATGCAGTAAATAGTGCTCGGACTTCTTTGAGTATTAAAACTGCCATCTTTCGAGTAGCCAGCTGAAAACTGCAAAGTAACAATAGTGCAAATCCTTCCACCGCGTGCAATACATTGGAATAAGGTCCCCGTTCAGACTGTATCCGGTGACTGGAGCCATTGGGAATTAACTAGGTGGAAAAAACGCAGGAATGAGTGAAAGGTAGCCGCAATACAAATACAATTATATTAATAAGTACAATAAAATAGCTTAAAATAGGTTTCTGTATATGGGTCTCTTTCTTGACTGGTAAACATGGTGAGAGCAATGTGGCAGCCATACAACACTTCCATCATGACCATAAGATCCTCAATGTGTGCCAATCCTACAGTAACTGAAATCATAGAATCCAAGCTGCTGAGCCAGGATCACTTTTAGATTGTTCCTTCAGAGTCAAAATCAGGTGCTAATGTATCTCTGCACGGACTGGCACTGACCCTATTTACTTCTATGGCCTGAACACTAGTGAGATCTGTTCCAGTTCTTGCAGAGATATGCCAGTACCAGTTTTTGAAAGGGTGCTGATAGATCCATATCTCAGAAAGTACATTCGGAGTGTGAATGCACCCTTACTCACAATTTCAAATTTTTGATTTTTTTTCTAATCTTCCATTGTCCTATTTATATTTTAAAATAATCATAAAGTCTTGTAGTTTTCAGTCTTTAAAGAAAACTTTCCAGCCGTCTCCTCCCCATTATATAAAAAAGATGGTATCAGGCCATTCGTAATGTGTGATGGTCACAGCTTCTCCCCCCCCCCCGTATAATGACCTCCCTTACTGGTCAAAGGTCATGCCTAAATATGCTATCATAGAAATAATGAGTCATCTCCATCTTCCAGGGTTTTTTGGGGGGAAACTGACACTGTCCTCCATTTTTATTTCCCATCGCATTTGAAACCACTTCTGACTTTGGCATAAAAAACTGCAGTGAGAATTTTCCTAAAAAAACTAATACATTTAGATTCTAAAATTATTGTTTGCTAATCGTTTGCTGTAATTCTGCATTCGTTCTCTATAATTCCACATTCCTTCACTTATCGTTCAGTGTAATTCCAAATCGTTCCTTCTTTTGCTGGGATCAGATAGAGTAAACAATTGTAGTAACAATCGTCGTAATGATTGTAACTAACGACTATCGTTCTGTGTAATATGGTGACCGATTTCAGGTTAATGATAATCTCATTTGAGATCGCTTATTGTTAATCGTTAAAAATCGATTCATCTACTAGGACCCTTAGAGTGATAAGAGGCAAATCAAAAGATTATGGTTACCCCTCCCTTTCTCAATTGAGAACAATTATTTGGCCAACAACTAAAGAAAGTGTGTAGGCACGTAAACTTTTTGATAGGATGCAGCCTTTCCTCTGGGGCACTCATGGAGAAAATAGGGGTCCCTAAGCCCCCTTTCACTAGGTGTAGTAGCTGGCAGTGGCCATAATCAGCTACATAATAAATGAACAGGCGGCCATGCCTACAAAACAAGTGATCCCTACTCCTTAACTAAGGCTGGGTTCACACTACGTATATTTCAGTCAGTATTGTGGTCCTCATATTGCAACCAAAACCAGGAGTGGATTAAAAACACAGAAAAGATCTGTTCACACAATGTTGTAATTGAGTGGATGGCCGCCATTTAATGGCAAATATTTGCCGTTATTTTAAAACAACGGCTGTTATATTAAAATAATGGCCGTTATTTACTGTTATATGGCGGCCATCCACTCAATTTCACCATTGTATGACCAGATCCTTTCTGTGTTTTTAATCCACTCCTGGTTTTGGTTGCAATATGAGGACCACAATACTGACTGAAATATACGTAGTGTGAACCCAGCCTATAGGGGTTATCCAGTGTTAGAAAAACATGGCCACTTCCTTCCAGAGACAGCACTACTCTTGTCTCCAGTTTGGGTTCAGGTTTTACAACTTCGTTCCATTGAAGTGAATGGAGCTTAATGGCAAACTGCACCTGAACTGAAGACAAGAGTGGTGCTGCCTCTGTAAGAAAGTGGTCATGTTTTTCTAATAGTCCCCTTACACGGAACAATAATTTGCGCAATTGAACGATTAACAATTTCGAAGTAACAATGTGTTTTTGTAACGATCAGTGTTTAGATGGAACGATAAATCGTTTGAAAAAATCGTTTTAAGATCTCTTAAGCCCATCTCACACATAGGTTGAATCATTGAAAGACTATTTAGACAAAGCGATCTGCTCATTTTCAGAGAACGACCAACGGCAATTTGAGAACATGTTGAAAGATCACGATGAACGATTTATCGTTCGCAGTGTTTACACGTACGCAGTGTTTACACGTACGCAGTGTTTACACGTACGCAGTGTTTACACGTACGCAGTGTTTACACGAGCGATTATCGCTCAAATGCGATTGTTATCGTGAAAATTTGAACCATAATCGCTACGTATAAAGGGACCATAACACTGGATAACCCCTTTAAGACCTGCATCGATAATACATTTATGGCAACACTTTAGATGCACATTAGCCCGCATTATATCTTTGTATTTAGCAGGTCATCTCTTTTGATGTGAATCTTAAAGTTTCACTCCAAGTTTATAACATATTTTATACATTCAAAAGCGTTCTATTAAATTCTTGCTAGCCCCCACTGGATTAAATTATTTACATTCTATGTCGTCTTTTATAAGACTCCTTTTCTCTGACCTTGTAGAAGACTTTTTTTTTTTAGAGAATCGCTTCATAAATAATTAAGATGAAGTATTCAGAACAGCGAAACATCAGAACGCCGCCGATCAGCCCCAAAGGACTTGACCAGCCATAAAAATAAGCCAATCTTTATAATATAATACATGCGCACATCATCTACCTGCAGCAGAGGCATCTATCCTGCTGTGGACTGAATCAATAGAAAATCTAGCAGCTGAAGCACAACTAGACTGTTACAGGCATTCTCCTCAATGTAATAGGTTTATATTTAAAGAGTCACTGTCATGTGTTGTTTTTTTTTGTAGAAATCAATAGTCCAGGCTTTGTAATTGGGTTTATTAGGCAAATATGCCATTATCTGCATTCAAAAAGCCCCCCCCCACTCCCTCCTCTCACTCATTCACTGCTCATTATCAGGAAATCTTGACTCTTTTACATCAGTCGAGCCCTGTGTAACCTATGGAGAGGGGAGGAGGGAGGTTAGTCGCCAGCAGAGAACAAAGGATTACATAGCGGGACCTGTGTGAAAGCCAGTATTTAGAGGTCAGAGAGGTCAGTGCTGACTTCAGAGGAGATAGCCCAGTGATGTAGCTGTAAATTAACTCTTTGTTGTCCTGTTTTAGTGCCTCATCTCCCTCCACCCCTCCCCTCTCTATAGAAAACCATGAAGACAGGGGGGAGAGTTTCAAACTGCTTTTTCATGATAAAAATGCATTTTTCAGCTAATAAACCCAATTACTAAGTTTCTTAAAATCTCCCGTACTATTGATTTCTGCAAAAAAAAAAAATGTAAATGACAGTGACACTTTAAATACAACAGTATTAAAGCAAAGTATAAAAAGAATTGTGAAAATCCAATTTGCAGCAATGGCAAGTGTCATGGTATCAGTGAAAAGAAAAAAACATAAAAAGGCAAGTTAATCTGGATATCAAAGTCACGTAGCTGTCTACTATAATGGCTGATTTTCATATGAAACACTTTTTTCTCTATGTACTTAATGTACAAAGCGCTAGTAACAAGACAAGAAATAAATGAGAAACTGGTTAAAAAAAATGCCAGACTTAAAGGGCTACTGTGGCAGAACAAAAAAGATTTTCATATCAAATGGTGTTAGAAATTTTTACAGTAAAAATTTGTATATTACTTCTATTAAAAAATGTCAAGTCTTCCAGTAGTTATCAGGTGCTGTATGTCCTGCAAGAAGTGGTGTTTTCTTTCCAGTCTGACACAGTGCTCTCTGCTGCCACCTCTGTCTGTGACAGGAACTGTACAGAACAAGAGACTTTTTCTAGGGGGATTTACTACTGCTCTGGACAGTTCCTGACATGGACAGAAGTGGCAGCAGAGAGCACTGTGTCAGACTGTAAAAAATACACCACTTCATGCAGGACATACAGCAGCTAATAAGTACTGGAAGGATTTTACAGTATTTTACGAATTTGCTTAACTTTCTGACACCAGCTGATCAGAAAACGTTTTTTTTTTTTTTTTTGCTTCTACCCCTTTAAAAGGTGCTCTATGGCCTTAAAGGAACAGTCTGTGCACAATTGATATATACATTATACATACATGTGACACCCCCAACTTATAGGTACACTTGGCCAAGTGTTTATTTGTTCTGACTGGAGAAAGGAGAGGTAAGCTGCTGCCTATAATGGGCAATACAAGATATTCTTCAGTCCTATTTGCAACTGTGGCAATTTATGTTCTCTTATTTTTCTATATAAATAGCCATAACCTTTGATTTATAGTGAAAAGGCGTCTCTAAAGGCGACATTTCAATCCCCACTGTAGGATTTGTCTGAGTTTATGGGATAGTAAAATCTTTGAGCTACACTATAAACTTGTATTTTACAGTCTAATCTTTTAAGATGATCTTTTGGTATCTTCTACATGTCACAAAAAAATTGTTGCTATAAAAAGCCATGAAAATGCTATAAAACAAAATAGGTATAAACAATATTAGTAATCTGGAACTGTAAAAATGAATTTAGGTAATAGATGACCATGCTTATAATAGTATGCAATACTGGAAACTACGGAAAAAGGTAGACAATAATAGGACAGCAAAACATAGTAGCTACATTTTACATAGTATACCCCTCTACCTCATCGTGATCTGTACCAATAATCAATCATGTGTTCCTTATGGGGAGGGATAAGCCACAGCCAGAAAGCTGGTGCTGGCTTATCCCTCCAAAAACAATAGGGTTTGGTATTGAAAATCCATCGTACCTGATCACTGTCTGTCGGTGGAGGCTCCATACACCTTATACTAAAGTTGCTCAAACTAGGCCAACTTTAGTATCAGGTGTATGGTGTCCCAACCCTTATAATGAGTCCCCCAAGTGAGTGTCCAGTTGAAATGTAATGGATTTGTTCCCCGCCTGGCATGATGTGTCAATTTTATGCTGGCTGCGGGGTAAAGGTCATATTACTACGGCCCAGTGGCGTAGCTACCATAGAGGCAGAGTAGGCAGTTGCTATGGGGCCCGTGCAGGAGGGGGGCCCGGGGGAGAAGGTAAGAGAGTGTCCTGTACTGCAGTGTGTAAGTGACCCAATGTTCACTTACATGCTGCAACACAAAAAAAGGCTTAATAAGTAGAAGACAAAGAGATCTCCTCTGTTAACCTCTGACCTCTGTTCTCCAGCTGCTGTGCAGAGGTCAGGGGTTATCAGTACACAAGTAGTAAAGCAGATATCTTTGTCTTCTGAACTTTGGGTCACTTACACACTGCAGTAAATAAGGGGTTAAGCAGAAAGTAGTCTGCTCCTGCACCTATATATTTAACCATAAGGGCTCCTAATGGGTCCTTATAGGTAAAAACAGTGGACTGACAGAGCAAGCAGCCATTGGCTCTCTGCTCTGCCAGTCACTCTTGTTGCTGCTGCCAAGATTCTGCCTCTGGCCACAAGAGATTTTATTTTTGGACACATCACAGAGCATATACTGTCTATATATTTATATGTGCAGTGCTTTGTGTTGTGCGTAGGGGAGAGGGCCCCTTTCATTTTTTTGCTATGGGGCCCCATGAATTTTAGGTACGCCCCTGCTACAGCCTGATCATTTTAGTAAACGAGCGCCAATCTAACAGATCTAGAAGTTAACTGAACCTATTACACGGCCCAATAATCGAGCAGCAAGGGCTGCATGGACACCTTACCTCTTCCCACTCCCGCTCTTCTCCCCTGTGCTCCACAGCTTTCCAGTCCTGCTGGCAGCAGCGTCTGAGCGGCATGTCAGCTGACAGGCTGCTCAGCCAATGACAGGACAGCTGCGGCCTGTGATTGGCTGGGCGGCCGGTCAGCTAACAGCTGCCGCGGTGAGAAACTGCAGAGCACAGGAGAGAAGACCAGGAGTGGGGAGAGGTAAGGTGTCAAGTGTTTGGGCAATTGTTAGCCATCGGCCACACATCACTAATACACATAGCGATGCACGACGATTTTAGCTGCCTGACGATTTTAGGTCCAAACCTAAATCAACGATCAGCCGATGATCGTTGTCATCAGTTGGTCATTGTCTCTATTACACAGAGCGATAATCCTGATTCGGCCGATTATCGCTCCATGTAATGAATGCTTGACCTAGCACCTCATAGTCGTCGAACATCTTCAATAACCGACAGCCAAATGATTGTTCTGCTGTCAGTTACATATCCCGCATTGAAAAATAATCAACTGGAGTAATGAGCACTCGAGCATTTAAAGCTAATGTACTATCAGTACATTGACTTTCGGTATTACCCATGTATATAACGGCATCGGTGCAGAAAAGTGGGTGCCGTGGTCCTTTTTTTGAACCACGGCCTGGTTCCCACGTGCCACACCGTTCTATTCTAGGGTACCAGCCGGGGTAAAGCACTGGAGGTGCCCAGTGGAACAAAACCACTGCCCCTCTATGAAGTGATTGTAATGTAATAGAGGGGCGGGGGGTTCCCCCCACCAGGGTCGGGCTAGCCGTCCTCCAGTGCTTAATCCCTGGCTAGTGCCCGGGAATACTGTACACGGGAACTGGAAAAAGGACTGCGACATTTCCCGCACCAGCGCTATTCTATCCATGTGCAACACTCAAAGCGAATGTACTGTGCTCGCTCAACACTACTCATCACCTCTTGGCTCTGCCCAGCGCTGGGAAAGCACGTACAGAAAATCCATAGAACAGGCTAGTGTCCGGCACACGGACCCCACTAATGGAAACGTCTCGACAGCTTAGGTTTATAGCACATTTTACACCAGAGTCTATAAATATGGAAAACTTCATAAATAAACGAGACCAGACAAGATATAAGAATATCGTGCCCAGAAGACTGTCCCACTGGGAGACATCAAAGAAAGATATGAGAATAAAAAACAAAATCATCACGCTACCTCTGATGTCCTCATTTTCGCCTGCTCATAGGATTTCCCTGGGGTTTGCATTACCAGCTTCCATTGGGTGAGCAGCTGTAACAGCATCTTGAGAGATGTGTCGAGGAGCGTCTGATGGGTATCGTTCACTTCACGTAAGAGAAAATTAATAAATCCAAATAATACATCTTCCCTCCAATCCACAAAGTCAACAAGAAGACCCTGGAGAGAATTCTGTGCAATATGCCGCAGTTCATCATCCATGTGAATAGACAGCCTGCAAGGACGTACAGAACAAATCAAAGAACTGCATCAATCACACAAAGAAATAAAAAAAAAAAAAATCAGAGATTACACACAATGCAGCCCATTCACATTAGCTTTTCTGGATACGTCACCTATAAACACCAGAATATTAGCAAATAGGTGAAATTTTCTAGGCTATATGCTTAAAGGGAACCTGTCATGTTGAAAATGCAGTCCAATCTGCAGACATCATGTCATAGAGCAGGAGGAGCTGAGCAAATTGATATAGATTTAGGGGGAAAGATTCAGTATAACTTGTCATTTATCTTTTCATGATAAAGAGTCCAGGGGGTGGCCCTATCAGTGAGTGACACTGCCCACTGGACTCCTAAAAAATATTTGAATCAATAATTTACTAATTATATTGGATCTTTTACCCTAATGATATATTGGTGTGCTCAGTGATTCCTGCCCTATAACATGATGCTTATAGAACAGACAACATTTTCATGGTGACCAATTCCTTTAAGATGTAGATCCCGGGTGACTCCCCAGTCGCCACAGAAGGTAAGTGCTGTACTGAGTTGCAATGCACGTACAGTATATGCCTTGCTAGTCACGTAGACCTATCTGCATTGTACCCACCCAATGCTGCACTGCCACCCCTTAATATAATCTCTCTATGTAAGCTAAAGGAATAAGGAAATTGGAAACTGAAGATTTTCAATAATACTGTCCCAAAGGAAAACCTCTTCCCCTATATCTGTATGTCTTTAAATAATCGATAAGGTTGCAGGGAGGGGGGAAAAGACAAGTCCATTGAATGCAATGTATAATTCTAATCCTACCAGAACGCTCTACCATTTAACAAAAAGGAGAGGTGGTATCTATTTAAAAATGGGGCTTATGGGAGAGAAGAAAATGGATGTGCTGAAAGCAAAAGAGGAAGACGATGACCGACAACAACGTTAATAGTGGGTATGAATATGATGATGACCAACAACCTGAATAGTGGGTATGAATGTCATTGAAGTCTGAATACCCAAGCAGAAGACCTGGACCTTTTTGAAAACACTTTATCTGGCTAACAGTTAACAGATAATAAGTTTGCACTAAGACTTTGGGCCAGTTCACACAGCAAAAGCGTCAGAATTCCACAGTGGAACTCTCCGCTGTTGAATTCCGCCTGCTCCAGGGTGACACTGTTTCTCTATGGGAGGGCTCATGTGCCTCCGCTTCTGTTGCTCTCCACTCAAAGAATTGACATGTCAATTCTTTGAGCGGAGAGCCGCGGAGCCGCGCGAGCCCTCCCATAGAGAAACAGTGTCACCCTGGAGCAGGCGGAATTCAGCAGCGGACAGTTCCATTGTGGAATTCTGACGCTTTTGCTCTGTGTGAACTTGCCCTTAGGAAGCATATGATTATGTTCACACACCATTAAAATTACAGTTTTTTTTTTTTTTTTATTATCCGGCCTTCATTTAACAGCAAATAAGGGACGTTATTTGCCATTAAATGATGGCCGTCTGATAAAAACAGCTGACATTTTGACCATGTGTAAACATGGTCTTAAAGGGGTTTTCTGTCCGAAACTGCTTTCGGTGCCATTCGCTGTGTAGTGCGGGTGCCGTACAGCCGATTGTCAACACCCTATTGATGAGTGATGAATGAGTTTATTTTAGTTAGAAAACTTTAATAAGTGTCGGCCACTGTGATAAATCATAGCTTGTCTAGTCCAAGTTTACACAGTATATTAGCTGGCTTACTTTAACACCAGAAATGTGTGCCAAAAACTCCTCTAAATGAGGAGTACGTTCAAAGAACCGGAATTATTCTGGAATGTTCTCTTCCAAAAGTTTTTATCAGCAATAAGCATCCTACCTGGAGAGTAAGTCAATCAGCTCCAGTTTTGACATCCCGTCGGGAAGAAGGCGAGGAATGGCTGCGACACATGTTCTGAAGAGGTCAATTTTTGGCTTTCGTTCTCCACTGAAATGAGGACATGGTAGATGGAGATCAGAACAGACTGCACACTTCCTACATAAACAAGCAATTACTGCGATTCCAGAAGACCGCTGGCTGCCAATGAAAGGCTTGGGCACGCTACATTAATAAAGGCACTGCGATCTGTTTACTTTATTACGTCTTTTCTCATGACTTCTTGCATCAAAGAGACATCGGCTAAATACAGGGAGCAGCACGAGACGTGTTCAGATAGGATTTAACCAGATTTCTCTCATGGCAGGAAGCACCGTATCCTGCAGCCCACCAGCACAGTTCTGAGATAAGGACGTGCCTTATTCAGTAAAATTTACAATGGTCTCAGACAAAATGTTTAAAATTTATTTTATAACCAAATGCACACATTTAAATGGATACTCCATAGAGAAAAAAGGGTTTAAATCAACTGGTATCAAAAATTTATAGAGATTTGTAAATTACTTCTATTTAAAAATCTCAAGTCTTCCAGTACTTATCAGCTGCTGGATGCCATGCAGGAAGTGATGTTTTCTTTCCAGTCTGACGCAGTGCTCTCTGCTGCCACCTCTGTCCATTTGAGGAACTGTCCAGAGCAGGAGAGGTTTTCTATGGGGATTTGCTACTGTTCTGGACAGTTCCTGACACTTCCTATGGTGGCAGCAGTGAGACACTTTGCATGTAGACAATGATCTAGATCCACACCCCTAAGACAACGCTAAAAAGTAAGTGCATAGAAGAACAAAGTAATACAGGGGCAGGGAACCTTTGGCCAACCAGCTGTAGCTTTGGCTGTCCAGGCAGGATGGGAATTGTAGTTCTGTAACAGTCGGAGGGCTAAAGGTTCCTTAGTCATTAGAAAACATATATATAGGGTCTGTATTATCAGATACAGATATGCCTATACATATCTGCTTTATACATTCTTCATTCCGGAGAACTACGTACGTGATCATGTCTTCAGGTTCCTTGTTCAGCATCTGTACATTCGTCATCATCATGCATCTTCCTACTTCTTTGTCAAGATGCCGCAGTATGTTGTCTACCGCTTTCCGTACTTGACAGTAATACAGAGACATGCCTAAAGAAAAGGGTAAGGCCATTAGGAAATTTTATCATTTAAGTGTTACTTTTTTGTATACCAATAGGCAGTGCTATAGAAAACCACATTGTGCCAGACCATAAACCGTCCTCACGGAGACTAGCGAAAAGCCAGAGAGGTAACAACCTCCGACCTGACTCTGATACTATGAGTATTCCTCCTCTAACGCGATGCATATGGTATAGTTACTTATGGTATGTGACTTGCCTATGGAAGGAATAAAACAATTAGATATGGCTCACCGATCATTTTCGCCTCCTCCTCTGTGAGTGTTTTACTTAGGTAAGTCTTCTTCACACGTAGGGTGTTACCCGATGGGTGAATAGCTCCAGTCACCGGCATGGGTGGTTCCCCATCCTTCTGCTGTAAACTATCCGCGATCACCAAGAAAGCTCTTAAGCCAATATTCATTCTCTGTGGTGAGAGGGAGAGATAGTAAATAAAATGAAATGGGGATTGAATAGCCTAGAAGAACAGATCACCAACTTGAGGCTATGTTCTAACTACAGGAACGTGTCCATTCACGTCATTATTAGCGGCCGTCATTATGAATAGACGGCCGTCTTCCCTGATATAGGACGGCACATTCTTGTAGTGGGTACATAGCCGTATACTGTATGTGCTTTTAGTGAGGATTAATAAACATAGAGGAGCAGCTATGGTGCGGTTTCAAAGCATGATATCACACCCGGACCACTGTCACAAAAGGGAACATTAGTACTATGAAAATCAGCCTTGCATATACCTGTAGGTGCTAAGATATTAAATATCAACATGAAAGTATACAAGATATACATTTCTAACTAAATCAATTCTTCCTTGATATATACACCATAAATATCCTACAACAAATGCTTCTTACAGTGAAGATACCTGTTCTTGTTTTCTGCTCTGTTTCCCTTTCTTTTTTTTTTTGTTTTACATTATTATGGGAGCAGCCATATTGCTTGAGATTCCTAACTGTTCTTGTAACAGCATTTAGAGATATGCTTTACAGCAGCCACATGGCTATAGGAAATAATTAATAATTGAAATAGACCCTATTTACTTGTATGGGAGAGTTTTCTAGGCATGCTCTGCGACCTGTGTAGTGGTCATTGTAATGGGAAGGGAGGGATGAGCTCCGACCTATTATAAATGACCGAATGTCATCTTAAGTATATAATGGTGTCACCTTTAAATGTTCTCCTGTCATTGATATATTTAAGAGATTGCTGAAAAGTTTCCTTTTCAAAACAGGAAAGTGTCAGCCTATTATAAGGTTTAGTGGCTAGAATGAAAACTGCAGGACTTGAGTGTGTGTATATATATATATATATATATATATATATATATATATATACATACACACACACATATACATATATGACTCTTGTACTTGAATTGAACAATAGCGCATTTTCTAATGACTACATCCCTTTGAAGTAATCAGACCTGCATTGATCACTTGCTCAACAGAAAAACAAACAAACAAACTTACCTCTGGGTTGAGGCTGAAAGCTTTTGCCGCTTTCCCAACACATAAAAGGTCAAAAATTATTTCCTTCATTGCAAAATCGAGACGTTCCTATTTTAGAGAAAACACGAGAAGCGTGGATCAGATGGTATAATACTCAATAAAAGCAAGGAGAGTGCAAACTATATATAAAACACCAAAACCAGGTCACATATTACTTATTAATCTCAAGAGAACATGAAACAGAATGGGTATGTCCATATCCATGGCAAGAAGCATTACATTTCATGATAAATGATGTTGTTCTTAGATTCTGACAAAAATTCTGGACTGGGCTGGTGCCACCTTGAAACCTACCCCCCCCCCTTCCCACACACACTCACTTCCTGGGGAAAGGGGACAAGGCCAGGAGCAGTGTGCCGTCAGATCTATGTCAGATTCAGCAGAACAGCCAGCTATATGAAGTAGTTACACAAACTCTGCATCAGCAACATCAACATGGTAGGAAATTTATAATGTAGGCTATTTATAAAGTTGCAGAATTTGCAGAATAATAAAAAATATCTGCTCTCTTTTACTAAATATAGAACTGGGCAATCCAGGAAATGCAAGGTGGTCGAAGATGCTCATAAATCCTTAAAGGGTTGTATAAGGGAAAAAAAATCTCTAAAATGTATTAATAGGAACCAATCATCACTTTTATGCTACTTGAACCATGAGTCAGTGAGGCAGCCCCTGGTGACCTTTCTCCACCGCACTGACCTTTATTTGATGGACCTCGCCAGTGACCGCTCTTATATTCTTGGTTAAAGTAGAAGTCAGGGGGTACAACGACGACATAATAAAGAACCTATACTTTCTGGTCACCGTGCCCTCACAGCACTGTGTCCCACTCCTGAACCTCCACTAGGATTCTCAATCTCTTCCTCCTTCATCGCCATGACTTGGCGAATGGAGGACCCGCTCGGCCAGTCAGTGACCAAAGCGGGACACCACTGTAGTGACTGACTGTCTGATCGGACTTTTCCCCACCCTTTCCCACTGGGTTGTGACATAGCCCAAAGCTGCAAGAAAATGATGCCTGTATATACACACACAAAATGTAATGCATGCAATAACATAAGGTGTTTCTAAAGCATTATATACCTGTGCAATGAACTGTATGATTTTCACAAAGATGTTGAGGGGCATATCCCGGGGGACCACTCCTCGAGAACCCTTTGGGAAAAGTGTTCCGATGATGGTGTTTAGACGGCTATTATAAATAAAATATCACCATTAGGATTAAAAACGCAAAGCAACCATTACTATTACATTTGGCTGATTTTATGACGCCTCTTAGGCCAATTTATAGACACATTTAGGCAGGAGTAAAAATCTGAATGAATTTACCACAAGGCTGTAAACTAGAGATGCGTAACTTACCTCTGTGTGGCCGTGTTGCTTTCACATTTTATTCGGATCATATACACCCATAGTAGTCTGTACAGGGATTCCAGTGCGACACGTGCCATTTTAGGATCTTTATTCTGATAAAAGTCAAAGAAAAGTAATTTTTTTTCCAATTTACACGTATCTGAATATTCTGTTCTGAAATTTGCCTATAACCTATAGATTTGGGTAGGGGATTAGAGGTGTTTGGAAACTGTCTATTCTTTACATCTATATAGGCCTTAAAGGGGTATTCCAGAGGGAAAAATTACTAGTGCCGTAAAGGATGGTAACTTACTTCTAAAAATGTAAGGCTTTCAGTACTTATCAGCTGCTGTATGTCCTGCAGGAAGTGATGTATTCTTTCCAGTATGACACAGTGCTCTTTGCTGCTACCTCTGTCCATGTCCGGAGCAAACCTCTTCTGCTCTGGACAGTTCCTGACATGGCAGAAGGCGGCAAAGTCTTGAACTGAACTATAAAACTATATAACCTGGACATACAGATGGTAATGAGTGCTGAAAATCTTTATTATTATTTTTTTTTTATATAGAAGAGATTTACAAATTTGTTAAACTTTTTGGAACCAATCTAGTTCAAAACCATTTAAAGAAAGGAAAAATAAATAAATAAAAAAACATACAGAGGAGCTGTCCAGGATTAGAAGAATATGGCAGCTTTTTTCTTCAAAGTGTACCAAACATGTTTAAAGTGTCACTGTCCTGAATTTTTTTTGCAGAAATCAATAGTCCAGGCGATTTTAAGAAACTTTGTAATCAGGTTTATTAGCCGAAAAATGCATTTTTAATCATGAAAAAGCTGTTTGAAGCTCCCCCCCCTGTTTTCATTGTTCTCCTATGGAGAGAGCTAAATAAAAGACCAAAACAGGACAACAAAGAGTTAATCTACAAATACCTCACCCTTTATCTCCTCTGACAGTCACCACTGACCTCTCTGAGCTCTGATTACAGCTGTCACCCAGCTCAGTGCCTGTAATCCTCTGTTCTCTGCTTCCTGCTGTCGGCTAACTCCCTCCTCCCCTCTGCCCTCTTGCCAGAATAGACAGGGTTGTGTCTGATGCAACAAGTCACAATTTCCTGATTTTTTGCAGTGGATGGAAAAGAGGGGGGGGGGGCTGGGAAAAGGCTTTTTAAATGCAGATAATGGCATATTTGGCTAATAAACCAAATTACAAAGATTCTTATAATCGCCTGGACTATTGATTTCTGCAACAAAAAAAATACGACAGTGACTCTTTAAAGGTTGTGTCTGGTATTGCAATTAAGCTCCATTTAAAGGGGTTTTCCAAATACTAAGTTATCCCCTATCCACCTCTTCTGTTTAGCAATATAGTGGTCAAAATATATGTAAAATCGGCCTTGTATATATGTAAAAACTGTATAACCATGGTTGAGAAATGAGTGAAATTTCCCTTTAAATATTTTATTGTTTTGTTGTTCAAAAATCTCCTACTGTTGGTGTGTTTGCAGCTGCTTTGCACACCCATGTGTCCCCATGGTTACAGACTGCAGACAAAGCCTTTGTATAGTCTGATCCTGCAGCTGTTGTCCCCTACCCCCTCGGCCTCCTCTACCGTCTATGGTTTAGAAAGGGAGAAGAGAAGCACAGGTCATCTAAACATCTTCAGCAGCGAGTTTATTTCTCCTGTACATTCCTAAATACACATGGTTTATATTAAATCAATCTCACTAAAGCAAGGCAATCTAATACATTACTGTACGCGGCGGGGATCGGAGCCGTTTTTTCACCAGTCATTGTAGAAATGAATGAGTCTTATGTAAAGAAACAATCGAATCATTCATCGCCCTTTAATTATGGCAGCCTGACATGTGTCGGTAACGCGGATGACACCTTTACCTTCAGGTTAGATAAGCAGTTGTTGAGAAAGATATGCCACCGGTTCAGAAAGAACTGTTTCTGGCTGACGCATAGCAGACACGTCACCAAAGGGTACAATGCCTGAAAAACCAATAGAAATCATTCAGCAGAACGTATAATGTGATTATTATTACTATCACCATGTAACAGATGCCGGATTCTTATCATAAGCGACAACTAATTACAGGTCATTACCCAGCATGGAGTTACCACCACCCTAATTGCTTCCTATCTCACTGATACTTAAAGGAAACCTGTCATCACTTTCATGCTGCCTGAACGACAAGTTACCCAGCCTTGATTGATAGATCCCTACCTATATCCAAACAGCCCAGCGAGAGATCTGTTAATTAAGACTGGTTGGGCATGGAGAAGTGTGATGGTGATGTCTGGTTCCCTTTAAATTATACATGAAGCCATAACTGGACAAGGATAGATGAAAGTTATATAGGTTTCTAGTGATGATGTATTGCAGGAATGGGGAACCTTCGGCCCTCCAGCTGTTGCAAAACTACAATTCCCATCATGTCTGGACAGCCAAAGCTTTAGCTTTGGCTGTCCAGGCATGATGGGAATTGTAGTTTTGCAACAGCTGGAGGGCCGAAGGTTCCCCATTCCTGATGCATTGTAAGGGGCTGCCATAACATAACCCTAAGGATTTGCCCTACAAGTGCATTTGAACATTATAGGAGCCCCCACCCCCATTGTCTGTTAATGGAGTAAACAGCAGCCTACAAGGCACTTTTCACATGGACTCACATGTTCCCGTTTCTTTCATACGCGTACATTAGGCAGGGTTCACAATAACATCGTGCCAGTTGTGCCATACTGGCATACATGCATGGACCGGCATTGTCCCAAATGGACATTAACAAGCTGAACATAGTCAACCAGTGACTATGTTTGGGTCATTTCCCATCCGTATACATGCTTGTAGTTGAACTAAGTTTAGTGAGTCAATATATCTTTGGCAATGCACATTTGGAAATTGCCAAAAAAGTAGTCACTAGTTGAATATTTGGAGCCTATGTAACCTTAATGGTTGCCACCTTCAACCTTCCTAGCTGTTGCCGAATTAGGACCCCTAGCATGGCATATAGTATTAGATTTAAAGGGATATATACCCATTTCCAATATTTTTTCGGCATAGTCATAGTCAGTCTCACTCTATGATATAGCCAGGCCATCACCCAACCAACCATAAGGAATCATGGTACAACCTTTCTTTCCTCCAAGCTAATTCCACTGTATTATAGAAACGCTAAAGCATGGGGCCTGGTGCAGTAAATACTCACCAGCGAATGCTTCTTCCTGGAAGATAGCTCAAGTGTTGTGTCATAAAGACTTTCCACAAAGTTCCTAAGACAAGGAACATTCACTTCATTTTTTACAGCCTGAAAAAGTAGAATAGAGGAATCGAACGTTAACACTGAACAGACTATATATCCCAGTAAATCAGACTGGAGGGGACTTACAGCAGCAACAGGTACCAGGATCTCCACAAACAGGCCGGCCAAAGCATGCTTAATGTCCTTGTCTTTTACTTCTAGGAAATAATGTGCACATTCCTGAAAGGTGAGAGAAGGTAGCCGTAAATAACACGGACTCATAACATGTGTATAAAGAAGAGGAAAGTGCCGCATACCATGTGCACAGTGGAGCAGAGGGTCACCTACCTGGGCAATAAAAACATCAGTGTAATAAACCGCATGTATACATAATGTCTGTTCCTGAACATATGCACTAACAGTTTATAACTGCATATTTTACCCTGCTGCAAAATTGCAGCAAAGCAAGTCTGTCCTTAAAGGGGTATTTCACACAAACATAACTTTTGATATGTTGCTGCCCATGGTGAGACTAACAATTTATTCCATACTTATTATATCTTAATCTCCTTCCCCCAGTTCTGAGCTGCTGAAGACACGTTAATCTGTGTGTGAGCCGCTCTCTCTCTCTCTCTCTCTCTCTCTCTCTCTCTGTCTCTCCCTCCTCCTCTCTCTCCTTCTAATACGGCTGATGTAAACAAGTCCTTGTACGGCTGTATGTGCAACATTGTAGGTTCTTTGTAATGCCGAGAGGGTTATTCTAAGGTCAAGCTGCTAATGAGCTCAATGTGATTAACCCTCCTAGCATTACAAGGAACCTACAATGTTGCAGATACAGCCTGCCAGGGTTTACATCACCTGTCTCATAAGGGAAGTGGGAGGAGGGAGAGACAGAGAGAAAGGCTCACACACAGATTTTTGTGTCTTCAGCAGAAAGCAGCAGCTAAGAACTGGGGGAAGGAGACTGAGCAGATAATCACAAGAATAGAATGCATTGTGAGTCTCACCATAGCCAGCAACATATGAAAAGTTATGTTTGAGCAGAATACCCCTTTAAAACAGGAGTTTTCTAAGCAAAAATTATTGTTGTCCTACCCACAGGATGAGCTGATGTTCCTGAAGCCTCGGTTCCACACATCGTTTCAAGTGGTGGTAATGCGTTACAGCTCCTATTCTCTTCAATCATTGTGGAGAGGCCATCAATAATTTTCGAAACATTTAAAGAGGTATTCCACTCAAACATAACTTTTTATATATTGCTGCCCATGGCTAGACGAACAATTCATTTCATACTTGTTATTATCTATTCAGTCTCCTTTTCCCAGTTCTGAGCTGCTGCTTTCTGCTGAAGACACATTAATCTGTGTATGAGCTTTTCTGTCCATTTCCCCCCTCCCTTCTGAGACAGCTGATATAAACAAGTCCCTGACTGGCTGTATCTGCAACATTGTAGCTTCTTTGTAATGCTGGGAGGGTTTTTCTAAGGTCAGGTTGTTAATGAACTCACTGTGATTATCCCTCCTGGCATTACAGAGTTGCTACTAAGTTGCAGATATTGACTTCATTACATCAGTCGTCTCAGAAGGGAGGAGGGAGGAGGGGGAGAGAAAAGCTCACACACAGTTTATTGCGTCTTCAGCAGAAAGCAGCAGCTTAGAACTGGGAGAAGGAGACTGAACAGATGATAACAAGTATGGAATGAATTGTTAGTTTCACCATGGGCAGCAACATATGAAAAGGTATGTTTGAGCCACTCTAGAATAAAGTTGACGAAGATGAACAATTTCCACCAAAGTACTCATTCTTCTTGTGAAAGAGGTCTGCTGTTCTTGAAAATTTCAAATAAGAGACAAAAGATGTATAGGTGCATAGACAAAATGTTGGCCAAACAGCTATCCCGAAAACAAAAGGGTCGTGCCGTAAAAATCCAATATGGCCGATCCAACATCATCTTCCACAGAATAAACAGGGGGCTGCTACACATGCAAACATGCTAAAAACTGGAAAGAATGTCCTCAGGATATTTTAAGAAAGATGGTTTGTCCTATACCCGGTGTAACTGATGATATATGTGCAGTATTTATACCTGCACGGTGCAGGTATAAATACTGCACATATATCATCAGTTACACCGGGTATAGGACAAACCATCTTTCTTAAAATATCCTGAGGCTACAGCCAGCCACAGGATTGTCATGCACATGGACGTTCGTCGTGGTGAAGCGGAGATCATTTATTCAGTGGTTGGTCACCTATCATCCTACATCAATAGCTTAACATTATAACATGAGCAATCTCCGAAGACCGAGATGACCAGCCCCTCATTCACATAAAACATATAAAACATCCAAATAAAAAAAGGATTCACAGTATTTGCTAGAAAAACACCCCATATTCTATGGTCCAAATTATCAAAGGTTAAAAATTCACAGGGTTTCTGCTCCTCTTACTCAACATCAAGATCCGGTGCAGATCAATTTCAACGGCTCGGGTAAAAAGAAAAACGACTCAATGTCATCCCCTACACTAAGTGACAGCGGATAATAAATGATACCTGCATGAACTGTAAAGAGGCTTCAAAGTCTTCCACTGGATACATCTTAATGCGGAAGAATTTCATTCCCATTATAAGACTGATGACGCTTTGAACCACATATGGGTTCTGCTCTTTGTGCCTCAGCTCTTTTAACTCGGCCATAAATTTCTTCTTCACGGAAGGAAACCTGACAAATGGAAGAAGACAGCTAATAAATTGTACAAAATTATTCTATTCACAATCGTTCTTGGCATCCCCTCTATAAAACTACCCCGATGATTTAAACAGTGCAGCCGAACCCCTCTAAGACCATGAGCCATAACAAAGGCTCAGCTGGCCAACTGTATCCTATTGAGGTCAAGCCTTACATTGGGTTTTTTCTTGCCGCCATCATTCTTCAATGTATAGATGGGGAAAAAAAGACATGAAATGTGTATTTCTGTGACACTGCCAGTAAGATGGATCTCCAGACACAGATGCAGTTGAATGGAATGGCAGAGCAGAGAGCCAGCAGCTTCCTCTTCTGTCGATCCCTTACTGCCGGAATTATGTGATCTCATGCAATGGTATGATGTCATTGTGACTGTCTGGGGAACCCATCTTGGTAGCTTATAGGCTGCAGGCCCAAATAGAGAGATAGCAGATCCATTCATTGTGAGAACAGGACTAGGTTTTATTTTTTTCTATTTGGCCAAGTGGGGGCATTAAAGCTATAGTACACTTAAGTAACATACATGGTGAATCTTTCCCCACCTGGAGACTAACAATTTGTTCCATACTTGTCATTACCTTTGCATTCTCCTTCCCCCAGTTTTGAGCCTGCTGCTTTCTGCTAAAGACACAGAAACTGTGTGTCAGCTGTTCACTCCATAAACAGTTTCCTTGGCCGTCTGTTTCTGCAATCTGTGATGCCAGGAGGTTAAGATACTGGTGACCTCACTGTGATTAACCCTCCTGGCATTACAGAGTATACAGACAGCTGGCTACGGACACTGTTTACATAAGAAGGGAGCGGTGAGGAGGGAATGAACAGCTCATACACAGTTTTTTGTGTCTTTAGCAGAAAGGAGGAGGGGAAGGAGACTGAAAAGATAATAACAAGTATGGAATGAATTGTTAGTGTCCTGGAGGGGGGGATGATTCAACATGTATTCTACCTGAGCAGAAAACCCCTACATTTCAGGCAGAAAGGGGTCATTAAACTTACATGAGGAATGGTGTGGTCATTGTTCACATGTAAAGATATGTGTTTTATATTAAAACTAGGCACATCATAGCCTACCTAAAGGGCAGGTCTGTCTTACAAGTTGATCATATCTATAACTAAACACCCTACTTGAATTCGGAATTACATTTGCACAACTGTGAGTATCTTTTCTTATTTATGCTTTAAGTATAATTTCCAATTCCATAACTATCAGGATACGGTAACAGTATAGGGCACTTACTTTGACTGAGCTAAAACACCTACGACTTCTGCATATAGATCGGCCACAATGTGCATATTACCAGTGTTTGGACCTAGATACCTAAGAGTAAAAGATTAAAAAAAATAATGATGATTAAGAACTCAGCTGAACAGGAACACTGGTTTCAGCTACTAGTCTGAACTGCTTTACCCTTCTTTGTATTTAAAGTGCTTGAAAGCCAAGGTTATGACTTCATGAACCAAGCTGTCAATTACCGGGTGCAATGGAATCTGGAAGACAAGGAAATTGTGCACTGTAATTAGAAAGGTCAATTGGTTCATAGGGAATGCAATGTATTTATTTCCAGTATCATATTCCACATGGCTCCACTGCATACATATAGGCTAAGACCAGTCTATTAGGAAGACAAATAAATCAATTCTTTTGGAGGGTGGGAGGAAACTACAATGAAGCCATGAAACGATGACGCATCCATACAACTCCACGTATTTGGTTTACAATAATCCTAAGACAGTGATACAACATGCCAATCACAGATCAATGAGAGAGAGATCGAAATTATATTTCGGATCTATTGTATATATAAACTCATCCTTGAAGATGTCGGACAATGCTACTGGTGGCTCTTAGCGATGATGCATCTCGAGAATGCTTCAGTTGGATCACTCAGCCTTTGAATACCTGTGGCTGACGAAGTTGGATGCAGCCCTAAGAAGCTCTGGAAAACATGGATACAGACATAGGCCATAGGCTGTATCCATGTTTTCCTGGACTCCCCAGGGCTGCATCCAACTTCGCTGGGCACCGGTATTCAAAGGTTGAGTGATCCAACTGAAGCATTCTCGAATTGCACTCATCTCTAGTGGCTGTCCTTCAACTAAGACTGTAAATAAGCTGGAAAGTAGAATTTTTAAAATTTCCCATGGGGAAACCTATCATATTGAAAAGACTACAGTATTACTTAAGCTCCCCACTGTTCCAGCACCAAGGCGCCAGTGAACTCTGTAGGTCATTGATTACATAGCTGCATCATTGTTATGCAGCAGCAGTCTTGTTCCGCACACCAATGGGACCAGTGACTGCAGCAATTCTGTGGGTATAGAGGCAGGACTTCAATAAATAAAGACCATCAGGGATCTCCAGGTCACAAGCACTGAAATATTCGGATATTTATAGGTCTGGTATTATGGTAGTCTCTCTACTTGTCAAATTTTTTTTGCAATCTGGAAATATTCCTTTAAAGGGGTTATCCCTAGATTGAAACTTATCCCCTAGCCACAGAATGGGGGCCACCTAGCTGACTGTTAAGGCTGCAACCTCCGGGACCCTCACCAATCACTAGAATGAAGGTCGGCTGTCTCCCAATAGAATGGAGCAAGTGCTGCTAAAAACATTCCCTACTGGAAAAGTCCCTTGACAAACATCTGATCACAAACTGACCTCTTACTGGGACCCCCAGCGATGAGCTGTACCCTACAGGAAAGCTGACAGCAAGTGTTTGCTTTCCCTATAGCACCCCAACAGGTGAAATTAAGCATTACACAAGGCCCATTCAAATCAGTTGGTTGTCTGTACCATGTAGGACAGGTCCTCCCAAGAGAGAAGACATTCTTTGTAATGGCTTTACTTGCTGGCCAAGAGATGAGCACCTTGAATAGAGGATACCCTCTCGCTAATACCTCCTCTAGATACCCTAAGGCCATGTTCACACGTTGTATTAGACCGGCAGTTCCGTGACCCAGCCGGGTCACTGAAAGGCTGGTCTCTGCCTGGATCATCCCAGCCGGTACATAAGTACCGGCTGGATGATCTTTCCGGCTGCATTAGCGCGTGCCGCTGGCTTCATTGTGTGAACTGACAGGGTTTCCTATGGCTGCAATTCATTGAATTGCGGCCGCAGAAAACTATCATGTCAGTTATTTGCGGCGCCGCACAGGATCCCGGCCGGAGTGTATACGATGTGTATACGCTCCGGTCGGGATCCTATAGAGGAATAGTCAATGTTCAACACTGCATAAAGTACGGCCGTTGTTGCCGATGGCAACAACGGCCATACTTTTAGGTAGTGTGAACATAGCCTAATAGAGTATATAAGAATAGTTTTAAAGTTGTTCTCTAATGAGGACTCCTACTATTCATACACCCCATTAGGGCACAAAGAAATTACAAAGACGCCAGTCTCATAACAAGATTCTATAAACAGCTTATTACTCAGTCAGCTTCTTTTACCAAAAGGGAAGACATTATATGAAGATTCCTTTAAAGGGGTTGTTCACCAATTTTTTTCTCTTTCAAATGAACTGGTGACAGAAAGTTATACAGATTTGTAATTTACTTCTATTAAAAAATTCTCAAGTATTCCAGTACTTATGAGCTGCTGTATGTCCTGCAGGAAGTGGTGCTTTCTTTCCAGTCTAGAGAGCAAGAGAATTCCCGCAAATGACTCGCGGCGGATTCCGTTGCTCGTACCCGCACGCGGCAGCGCGCATCTTCGCCCGTGCCATAGACCCTAATTTATGCACGGGCGGATTCCGCATTCCGCCGAAAGTAACATGACATGCGAAATCTGCCTGTGCCATAGACACTATTCTATAGTCATACGCGTGAATTCCGTAGTGTGCACGTACCCTCAGACTGGAAAGAATACACCACTTCCTGCAGGACATACAGCAGCTCATAAGTACTGGAAGATGGGAGGTTTTTTATTAGAAGTAATTTACAAATTTCTGGCACTTTCTGGCACCAATTGAAATAAACTGAAAAAAAAATTGGTGAATAACCCCTTTAAGATGGACAGTGACCCCCTACCCAGCTCAGTACTAAAGGGACTCATGTAAACACAGCACAACTGCACTATTCATTTCCAATTAATCGCCTTCCGTAAAACTGTCCCTAGTAACCACGTAGCTGTGCTTCCCAGGCAAAGCGGACTCCGATCCCCAGTGAATACCTATATATGAGTACATTCCGTGCAGAATGCTGCAGGATATACAAGCGCCTTATAAATAAATGATCATGAATAACGGCTATACGCGGCTTTTCCTTCAACACAATATATGATCCTCGGATATTGCTGCGCAAAATTAAATTCATCTTCGAGAACATCTGCCGGCGACTTAATGTATATAATGCCACTAAATTCAATCTTCTCTGCATTATCTGCTTCCTGAAAACATAGGAAGAAATTATGACCGCTACATTAATGAGAACTATAAATGTGCAATCAATGGCCGCCTCATCTTACCTGCTTTAGGACTTCTATAAGCACTAATGAGAAAATAAAATCAATGGCCAGATCCCTCCGCTCCATCAAGTAATCCTTCTGCTGCTCGTCTCTGAAAAGAACACGAGATGAATAATTGTTAATAACATCAGGGAAGCCCCCATATACATAGGCAAGTCAAGCCTTTCAAGCTGAGGCCATAAGAATGGTTGGCCCCATGCAGCAGCCAGTGACCATATTGCTAAGGCTATGTTCTCTTTACATTGCAACACTAAAGCAATGAATAGAACAAAGAAAAAAATGTCTCTCCCCTTTCTTAGGCTTCATTCACATTCATTTTTGGAAACAAGTCAATGACACGTTAAAGAGGTTTGTGCTGTCCTATCTCAGGGTAGCATAAACTATTGACAGAGAAGCTGAACAGAATGGTGTATCACTTACATTGTTCTGTACAGCTGATTCAGAGATATCCTCCTGAATAACATGGACAATAAGTAGTTCTCTCCATTATGTGCATGAGCCCAGTAATGCTGGATATTCATGAGAATCAGAAAACTCCGCCCACCAGCTGCTGATTGGCAGTTATCTATCCAGGCTGTGTATAGGCAGTCGACTGTCAATCAGCAGCTGGAGGGCGGGGGGAGGGGTGTGGCAAGAATCCTATTCTCCTGCATATTAGGAGAACGGCTGAACAAAATGATGAAAGTAATACACTGATCTGTTCAGCATTAGAGATGATCGAACATCGGGAAATCTCAGGTTTGATTGAACAGAAAACTTCTGCATTTGATTCCTGATGCCACTGGGAACACATTGACATTGAGATATATATTGGCATCCCCTTTTGACAGGTTACTGACGTACAGCTCGACACAAGATTGAAAACATGATGTAAATGTACCCCCTAAGTAAGGTATCCTCTATTACTGCAATTACTGCTTAGACTGTATATCTCGAGTGGAGACCTTCCTGCAGGGTCAGCTTGCACACCATGTTCCTTATTCCTTTACTAATTTTAGAATTTACTATGTACTCTTACAACTTCAGAGCGGCTTGAAAACTTTTTATTGCTACCAATATGAAAGCACTGTCATTTAAAAATACTCGAAAGTTTTGATTGGTCCAGGTCTGGGTGTTCAGATCCCCACTGATCACTAGAAGAAGTGCTTGGCTTTGTTCTGTCTTTCCATGCTGCAAGAAATGGGCTCCATAGACTTTCTATAGAATCCACAGGGAGAGAAGCTCTTATCTGAGCTTATGAATAAGTGGAGGGTTTTATACTTAACTTTTGACACTTAAATTTTTTTCAGTTACTAAATGATAGCATTATAACTTCTAAACTTCCCATATGAACTACAAAGACCAAAACTGTAATTCGAGGACTTTGTAGAGATGTCGATCTATATCAGAACTGATTTGAGAACATAGTGCTTGGGAGCTTTTACATATATTCTGATGAATGCTCTATAGAAATAAATTCTTATCCCAAAACTAGTAAAAACATTTCAATATGTGTAAATTACTAGTGGTGCAACTGGTTCCTAAAATGTACGAAATCTTGCCCCCCCCCCTCAAACTCCACTGACCACTGTATAGTCAATTATTTATGTACTTATCCAAACATTTTTCCCATCCACAGTAATGCCCCTATTCCACGAGTCATTTGGAGGAGCAAACGAGCGCTATTAGCGCCCGTTTGCTCCTCGTTCCCCGCTCGCTGCCGCCGCTATTCAACGCGGCTGCAGCGAGTGGGTGAGTGCGGGAGGGGCGGCGGGGAGCTGCTGGGGGGGCTGCTCGGAGGATCGCTGATCGTCCGGGCAGCCCATAGGATATAGCAGCATCTGCTGCCGACGCTCCTATTCAACGGAGCGACGGCAGCAGATCGCTGCTATATCAGTCGCTTGTTTTTCAACATGTTGAAAAACAAGCGACTGCAACGATCAGCCGACATGAACGATGTCGGCTGATCGTTGCACTCTATTCCACGGGACGAATATCGTTCATAGCGGCCGATATCGGCCGAATACGAATGATATTGCTCCTTTAAACGACCCGTGGAATAGGGCCTTTAGTGAAGTGTCTGATCACTAGGGGCCTACCACTGGGTTCCACAATGATCTCAAGGATAGGATTCCTATGTCTTCCATATTAACAAAACTATAGGTAGGCATGCTGCTCCATTAAACTCTGTATCTGTACCACAATCTGCACAATCTGCACGACTCTGTATCCACAATCTGCCCTCCCCCAAACCACTTGTACCTTCGTATAGCTGCTTTTAATCCAAGATCTGTCCTGGGGTCCGCTCAGCAGGTGATGCAGTTATTGCCCTTAAAAAACTTTTAAACTTGCAGTCCTGTGCCAAATGGTTATGGCCTAGAGTGTCTGTGCATTAGGCTGGCACCACCTCTCCATCCCTCCTCCCCACCCTCCTTATCATTAGGAATGCTACAGGCAGATTGTCTCCTATTCATCAGCTGTGTGAACACGGCACATGGGCTGGATCGGTAAGGCACCTGTGCAGTGTTCACTGCAGAGGAACAGGAAAAATCCTGCCAGTGGCATTCCTAATGATGAAGAGGGTGGGGAGGAGGGACGGAGGGGTGGTACAAAGTTAGGGCACAGATACTCTAGACCAAGGCTGTTTGACACAGGGCTGCAAGTTTAAAAGTTGTTTTTTAGGACAATAACTGCAGCTATCCGAAGATAGTGGTTTGGGGTGGGCAGATTGTGGGAAAAACTTGGATCACTTTAAAAAAAAAAAAAAGGCAACGGCACTCACTCAGAATAAAACAATGTTTTATTCCAGGGTATAGCAAACAAACATGCAAGGAGTTTAACTGAACAGAGCGACGACTATCACGTTGGCACATTTCTACCAGCCGCCAGAAGCAGCATCGCTCTGTATAGTGGAACGCATAAACTGTTTTAACCTATTAAGGGTGAGTGCCACTGCCTTTCTTTCTAAAGTGTAGATGTTGGAATATAGACATTGCGGGACCATGAAACACCCCTCGAATAATTGGGTCTGCTATACTCCGGAATAAAGCATTGTTTTATCTTGTCAAGGGTGAGAGCCATTGCCTTTTTTTCTCTCAAGTGTGAATGTTAGAACTGTGTGTACACCTGCTGCTTTATACATCCAACCCCTGACAGGTGTCATTGCCAAAGGATAATAAAACTTCTCACCTCACCGGTGAATGGATGGCTGATCTACGCATTTACCTATATTAACAACAAATCCTTCCATATACAGAGGAAAATTTTGCGCTCTCTCTCTATATATATAGAAAGCATAAAAGGAGTCTAATAAGTATTCGGAGACAAGACAACTCCTCTCCCCACGTGATGGATGAGAACAATGTCATCCCATTTATTAGAATTATAACACTTGCGTTCAGCCTAGAAACCTTTTACCACTTCAATAAACAAATAAGAGACGCTCCAGCCTCGACTAAAAGGGAGCAAAGCTCTTCTCTGGAACCGTTCAACGGCCATAAGTGACAGGTGGAGCACTTGAAGGCTATAGATGGACGGATATACAGAAGTCTTCTCTAGACAAGTTTAAACAATGGAATTACTGGCAGAATGGCTAGAGAGGTCACCATTACAGCTGTAAAAGACTGTAACAATGCCATGATTGATGAGGAGAGAAGTCGACATGGATTACGAGCTGCTTTGAACCAAAACAGAACAAGGAATTTCCTGTCTTGGTTTATCACTGCTCCATAGACTTCTATGTTATTTCTATACATTACATGACAGACAACGGCTACATTTTCTTATTAAAAGGAAGAGGAGCATAATGGACGATGGAACCAGAGACCCGCGTAACAGGTGGCAACCAACCAGGCCGCAATATTAAAGCTTGAAAGCGGCCGTCATTTCCTCCCATTACATTGTGTTAGACTGCTCTGTAATCCGGTTACTGACATATGATACCAGGAGTGTATGGGAGCAAGAATCAAAGGAAAAGGGTAATCTGGTAAAAGTGCTTATTTACTCATCCAAGAAAGTTCTCACACCTTATTTTGGGAATTTTAGCACCTACAGAATGTTGATCTATCACTGCACATGCCTTAAAGGGGTTGTCCAGCAAATAACTTTTTCTTTCAAATCAACTGGTGTCAGAAAGTTATATAGATTTGTAATTTACTTCTATTAAAAAATCTCAAGTCTTCCCATACTTATCAGCTGCTGTATGTCCTGCAGGAAGTGTTGTTTTATTTTCAGTCTGGCACAGTGCTCTCTGCTGACATCTCTGGCCGAGACAGGAACTGTCCAGAGCAGGAGAGGTTTTCTATGGGGATTCATAGAAAACCGAGACAAAGTTCCTGTCTCGGCCAGAGATGTCAGCAGAGAGCACTGTGTCAGACTGAAAATAAAAAAACATTTCCTGCATGACATACAGCAGCTAATAAGTATGAGAAGAATTGAGATTTTTTAAATAGAAGTAAATTATAGATCTATATAACTTTCTGATATCAATTGATTTGAAAGAAAAAGATTTTTGCTGGACAACCCTTTAAAGGGGTACTCTCGTGATTTTTTTTTTTTAATTTCAAATTAACTGGTGTCAGGAAGTTATACAGATTTGTAATTTACTTCTACTTAAAAATCTGAAGCCTTTTATTACTTATCAGCTGGTGTATGCCCTGCAGGAAGTTGTGTTTATGTTTCAGTCTAACACAGTGCTCTCTGCTGCCACCTCTGTCCAGGACAGGAACTGTCCAGAGCAGTACTAAAATCCCCATACATATATCCTCCCCTGCTTTGGACAGTTCCTGTCACAGACAGAGGCGGCAGCAGAGAGCACCATGTTAGACTAGAAAGAAAACACCACTTACTGGATGACATACAGCAGCTGATAAGTACTGGAAGACTGGGGATTTTTAAACAGAAGTAGATTACAAATCTATATGTTTCTAACACCAGCTGATTTGAAATGAAGGCAGCTATACAAACCGCATATTTAGTGAGCCATCGAAATGGATGCCTCCAGTGCACAGGTGACAAGTGGTAACACTATTCCTGTTGCAACAGCAACCCACAGGTGTAAGGGCTTACCGTATATACTCCTCCCAGCCAGGGGCGTAGCTAATGTCTCCTGGGCCCTGGTGCGAGAGGCCAACTTGGGCCCCCCCCCCCCCTCCTTTCACGACCAAGTGATGCTATTGTTGTGTGTGTGTGTGTGTGTATATATATATATATATATATATATATATATATATATATATATATATATATATATTATATATTATATATATACACAGTGGTGCCTTGGATTATGAGCATAATTCGTTCCAGGACCGTGCTTGTAATCCAAATCCACTCTTAAACCAAAGCAAATTTTCCTATAAGAAATCATGTAAATGCAGACAATTGGTTCCACACCCCAAATATATTTATTATTCTGTACTGTACAGTAATGAAGAGGATGGGAAACACAAGGGTGGACAGAGACTGCAGGGAGTATGAAGGAATGAGCAGGACAGATGTGGGCACATACATGCAGCACTCTCTGTCCGGGGAGAGAGGGGTTACAGCTATGGAGAGATTACCCCCCCCCCCACACAGTCCTGTCCCCTGATGTAAGCCCCAGCCTGAAGGGGATCTGCTATGATTTGGAAGGTGTTTAGAGTACAGTGCTGTAGACCCCGCTATGCAGGCCATGCCCCTTCTCCACTCGCGCTCCCACCCAATACAGGAAGTTCTTAAACCAAAGCAATGCTCTTAAACCAAGTCACAATTTTGAAAAACTGTGAGCTCTTCAACCAAAACGCTCTTAAACGAAGTTACTCTTAAACCAAGGTACCACTGTATATATATATATATATATATATATATATATATATATATATATATATATATATATATATATATATATATATATATATATATATACACACACACACACACACACACCAAGACAGATATTACCTATTACTGCCATACTGTTACCGACCAAATCCTGTATACTGAGACCAATATTACCAGTAATACCAGTATATAGGGAAGAAACATTACCGCCACACCACAACCACTACCATCACCACCATATTGTTACTGACCAAATCCAGTACACTAAATCACCTCATCCAGTCATATAGAGGTGGCCCCAGCTCTACACAGGCTCTATACACCATATACATTACACTGCAGTTATATCAGGTGACTCACAGGAGACGTCTTTTCTGATCGGAGTTCTTTCCTTTTCATCTTCTTCTCCATCTGCCCTCGGCCGTTATGAGAACTTCTCCGAGCCACGAATCCACAGAATCTGCCAGACAGACATATTAGGCTCCACACTCTGACACCATCTCCATCTCTCTACACACTGCACATCTGTACTGCCCCCTTTACACCCTCATTTAGTGGGTAGCCCTGACTCTATGTGACCTCCTAATAATATATGCCCCCCTCTGTGTATTCCCTCTCCCCCTATGTTGCCCCCCCAAATAGATGGCCCCCTCTACCCCCTCCCTTATAGATGGCCCACTCTCCCCCCACCCTCCCTTATAGATGGTCCCCTCTCCCCCCACCCTCCCTTATAGATGGTCCCCTTCCCCCCCCCTCCCTTATAAATGGTCCCCTCCCCCCCCTCCCTTATAGATGGCCCCCTCTACCCCCTCCCTTATAGATGGCCCCCTCTCTCCTCACCCTCCCTTATGGATGGTCCCCTCTCCCCCCACCCTCCCTTATGAATGGCCCCCTCTCCCCCCACCCTCCCTTATAGATGGTCCCCTTCCCCCCCCCCCCTCCCTTATAGATGGTCCCCTTCCCCCCCCCCTCCCTTATAGATGGTCCCCTTCCCCCCCCCCCCTCCCTTATAGATGGTCCCCTTCCCCCCCCCCCCTCCCTTATAGATGGTCCCCTTCCCCCCCCCCCTCCCTTATAGATGGTCCCCTTCCCCCCCCCCCCTCCCTTATAGATGGTCCCCTTTCCCCCCCCTCCCTTATAGATGGTCCCCTTCCCCCCCCTCCCTTATAGATGGTCCCCTTCCCCCCCTCCCTTATAGATGGTCCCCTTTCCCCCCCTCCCTTATAGATGGTCCCCTTTCCCCCCCTTTATAGATGGTCCCCTTCCTCCCTCCCTTTATAGATGGTCCCCTTCCTCCCTCCCTTATAGATGGTCTCCTTTCCCCCCACCCTCATAGATGCCCCCTCCTTTCCCCCCACCCTCATAGATGGCCCCCTCCTTTCCCCCCACCCTCATAGATGCCCCCCTCCTTTCCCCCCACCCTCATAGATGGCCCCCTCCTTTCCCCCCACCCTCATAGATGGCCCCCCTCCTTTCCCCCCACCCTCATAGATGGCCCCCTCCTTTCCCCCCACCCTCATAGATGGCCCCCCTCCTTTCCCCCCACCCTCATAGATGGCCCCCCTCCTTTCCCCCCACCCTCATAGATGGCCCCCTCCTTTCCCCCCACCCTCATAGATGGCCCCCTCTTTCCCCCCCACCCTCATAGATGTCCCCCTCCTTCCCCCCCACCCTCATAGATGTCCCTCTCCTTCCCCCCCACCCTCATAGATGTCCCCCTCCTCTCCCCCCACCCTCATAGATGGCCCCCCTCCTCTCCCCCCACCCTCATAGATGGCCCCCCTCCTCTCCCCCCACCCTCATAGATGGCCCCCCTCCTCTCCCCCCACCCTCATAGATGGCCCCCCTCCTCTCCCCCCACCCTCATAGATGGCCCCCCTCCTCTCCCCCCACCCTCATAGATGGCCCCCCTCCTTTCCCCCCACCCGTACAGGCTGATAAAAAAACAAAACTTAACTCACCTGACATCGCGCTCCCACGTTGATTCTCACTCCTCCTGGTCTGTCCCCGGCTGCTGCGCGGCTGCCGGGGGTGTCGCGTCTTATCCCCGGCAGCGCGCGCATCCCAGAACTCCCTGCGCGCCGGAAACCGGAAGTCAGGGCCCAAGGCGCGCAGGGAGTTCTGGGATGCGCGCGCTGCCGGGGGAAAGACGCGACACCCCCGGCAGCCGCGCAGAAGCCGGGGAAAGACGGAGCCAGACTCTTGTGACCGCAAGCAAAACAATGCTTGCGGTCACAAGAGTGATTGATCGGGGGGCCCCGCGGGGCCCCCCTTGTGGCGGGCCCGGTCGCGGCGGCGACCCCCGCGACCACGGTGGCTACGCCACTGCTCCCAGCGTACATACGGTAAACACCTGCTCTGTAAATATTAAAAATTAAAATTTAAAAACTTTTTTTTTTTTTAGAAAAGTGAGGATCTTAGCAAACTATTTTATCAAACAGAGTGTACCATGTCGCCACGTTAAGGCGTCCTCAGCATTTTCACACTAGCAATGGCCTTTCCTGGGCTGAATAAGCCTACAACTGGGCAGATAGGAGTCAAATCATCTCTTTTATAGCAGCCTTGGGACATGGGTGGAGTGGAAGCCAACAGGAGGTAGCCACACCCCCCACATTCGACAGAAAAAAAGGGAAATTTTGGCAGCACATCTATGACTCTGTTCACACTGCAGGTTGCACGCTGCTTGTGGGTTGCAGCGTGCAACCTGCAGTGTGAACAGAGTCATAGACGTGCTGCCAAAATTTCCCCTTTTTTCAACACTATTCCTGTTGCCATCCGCATAATCAGTCCAGGCGATAACCGATACCAAACCAGTGAACAACCTTATCATAGAGATGCGGGAAGCCATGTATCCATACAAGTATTGCTTTTATATTATCATCAATATCTGTTATTCTTGGCAGCGTTACCCTTTGGATTTGGTGTTCGTCCTTGGCCTGTACTCATGTGACTCGTCCTCAATCCCATTCTGACGTTTGTACCAGTCGAACAAGGTGCGTAGTATGGAGGGTAAGCAATAGTCGGACAATGAGCTCATTGAGCTTATTACCTGGCAAGAGAAGAAACAATGTTAAGGTAAACAATGATTGCAACCACATTACTCCGAGCAGCAGCACCCATAGGTGGCGGATCTGCATAGGACACCGCTCATCAAGAAATCTGGTAATTTGACTAATTTACAGTAAACATTCACTGACATTTATATACTGGAGCTGTAGTTACCCTATTAGATATCCTGATGGCATCTACCATGGCCGGCGTTAGCACAAGGTTTACCTCGGCAAGTGCCGGGGCCCACAGCATCTCTAGGGGCCCATAGAGGGAGACGGGGCCGATTTTCTGATGTTCAACCTGCTCACTGTAGTGCAGGGTGAGAACTGAACATCAGAAGACACAGAAGACGGAGCAGGACCTGCACAGAGAGTGAAAAGTGATAAGGACCTGATCACATGACCTAAAGGTCCTCAACCTTATAGTGTGGAGAGCAGCTGACAGAGAGGAAGGAGAAGACTGAGCTATAACTGCTGTGTGTCAGTGTCTGAGTGTGTCAGTGTCAGTCGGTGTCAATAATGTATGTTTGTACATGTTAGTGTTGTCTCACGTTATTGTGCATAGTGTGTAAATGAAGGGCCTGCTGAGGCTCTGTCACCCAAGGGCCCCCAAAAACCTGGAGCTGGCCCTGGCATCTACTGACCTGTGCCTATGGGAGCTGGCAGATCCACGCCTAAAGATGTATCTGCACTCTACACCTAGAGGGCTATTCTGACTGACAAGAGCTGGGAATCCCGCCACTAGAAGGGCAGATTAAGTATGCTTTCTCCATTACTGTCCAGAAGTTAGAAGAAGTGTGTTTACCGTTTCATTAAACGGGTATTCTGGCAAATTTGTTTTTCCTTTTAAAAATTAATTTGTAATTTACTTCTATTCAAAAATCTCTAGCCTTCCAGTATTTATAAGCTGCTGTAAGTCCTGCAGGGAGTGGTGTATTCTTTCCAGTCTGACACAATGCTCTCTGCTGCCACGTCTGTCCGTGACAGGACCTGTCCAGAGCAGTAGTACACTCCATAGAAAACCTTTTTTTTTTTTACATAGAGTGGTGGCAGTAAGGGGGCGCTGCATAGGAAACTGTAGAGCTGCTCAGGCCCTGGTTCTGTTACAGTTACATAATGCTATTGCAGTTACTGAGCCTCCCCTGCAGAGGCGGACTTATCACTTGTGCAGCCTGTTCAGCTGCACAGGGGACCAGGCCAATAGAGGGGCCCGCCAGACTCTTAAGTGTCAGCTCAGCATGACATATGTCTGTAGTCGGTCCCCCAGGCGGTATCAGCCTGCTCCTGGGGGGGGGGCAGTTAGTGACTGGATGCTGTGCCCGGCTGGGGCTGGTTCTCCTCTCTCCTCCTGCACCCTGCTGCTGCTGACACCCCCTCCTGTACTCCGCTGTCCGGCATACCTTGTGTGAGCAGGAGAGAGTGTGTGATGACAGGGGCTGGAGGGATCCTGCAGGGTTACGGCTGCCAGGGACAGAGCTGTGAAGAGGAGTAACAGCAGCAGCTCTGACAGTGAGGGATTATTGTCAGTGTGTCTGTCAGGCTGCTGAAGGTTGTAAGATAGAGGTGGACTGTGTAAGAGAAATCACAGAGCCTCCCACCCTCTGATGCTGATGTTTGATTGTAAGTCTAAGCCTTTTTTGCCAATAACTGTACCCCCCTTCCCCCCTGCAGCATGGTTGTTTTTCTCTTTCATCTCCCCCTGTGCAGCCACATACAGTACATGTATCCCACCTGTGCAGCCACATACAGTACATGTATCCCACCTGTGCAGCCACATACAGTACATGTATCCCACCCGTGTAGCCATGCACAGTAACATGTATCCCACCTGTGCAGCCACATACAGCACATGCATCCCACCTGTGCAGCCACATACAGTACATGTATCTCACCTGTGTAGCCACATACAGTACATGTATCTCACCTGTGCAGCCACATACAGTACATGTATCCCACCTGTGCAGCCATGTACAGTACATGTATCTCACCTGTGCAGCCACGTACAGTACATGTATCCCACCTGTGCAGCCACATACATGTCTCCCACCTGTGCCCCAACTGTGATTCAGGGCCCATGTGTTCTATTCCCTATTACTGCTGCTCTGGCGTCATTTCCCCACTCTGAACTATATATTCTGATCTCCCACAAAGCATCCAGTGTATATTACACCCAGGACCCTACAAGTACAAAAGCTGCAAATACTACAACTCCCAGCATTTACTGGGAGTTTGCAGCCCTCAGGATGTGCTGGGATTTGAAGTACAAATGAGCAGTCAAGGGGTTGTCCTCTTGGAAACTATAACTCCCAGCATTCTCTGAGAGCTTTATAAGTGTAAGGCATTCTGAGAGTTGTAGTTCTTCTTATTTCAGGAGTTGTGGTCACAGATACATCAGTACAGGATGGGACCAGGTAAGCATGTCGCTTCTGATGGGTTCTTTATTTGGGTGCCCCCCATGATCAGTTCTATTGGGTTGCCACAGGTACCCCAGTCCCACACTAAGGCCTGCACAGACTGCAGTACAGTCCTTTAGTGGCATCTGCGCTGCGCTGTAGAGCCCTATTGAGAAGGAAAGACTAGGTTATGGGGGCCCAAACACATTTTTTGCACAGAGGCCCTGCTGCTGCTCAGTAACAAAAAAAATTATATTATATATATATATATATATATATATATATATATATATATATATATATAAAATTATATATATATTAACATAGTTCTATTATGAAGTTACACAACTTTGTTAAATATAAAAAAATTTAAATATTTTCTATTTGCCAGAATACATCTTTAATGTTAGATTTAAGTCCTGCGGATTTCTTCAGGCATGGTCAATAATTCCAGAAATCTTACTTGCATTTAGTCAGAGGGAACCGGAGTGCTACTTTGTCTCTACCTACTATGCTTTATACTGCAGCACAATGATTTATATGCCTAAACCTAAGCTATGTTATTACAGGCAGGATAAAAGTAGTATAAACTATACTAAGCTAATCACACGTGTCATGTCTGCCTCTGAACAGCCGGTTCTCTACTCTTTCACAGTCCCTAGTCTAGAAGAAGTGATGACAGTCTGCCACACATAATCCACAAGAATAAGGAAACTGCCCTGTGCAATAATATACACACAAAGCCATTCGGCAGTAGGTGGTAACAGTAGAAGTAGAAAAGCAGCCCACTGCCGACTGTCAAGGTGTAACCCACATCCCATAGCCAAGGAGAGAAGTTATTAAATTCTTCATAATGATTTCATTCACAAAACCAGATGATTCACAGTCCGCGAGCCGTCCATAAGTGACGCTGCACGAATGGGATAAAGGTCAGCAGCCATAGAAGACGATTATTCTATATACACATATGCATCTCATTCTCTTTCAAGTCCCTGCAGGAAGGAAGGGTGGGATTTCAATGAAAACCTGACTCTTATGGAACAGGAAGGGAGGGAAGTCTAGCCAGCAAGCTGGTTGCTCAACCCATTTATTTATTGGAAGTAAACCCAATGAGGAGATGAATCCCGGCTCTGTGCTGGTGGTGGAAGGGAGGGCACTCTTGTATAAATATGCCCTTGTTACACTAAATGATCATATTCTTCCATCATAAACGCAAGCGGACAGTACTGGGTCCAGGCAAAGAAAAAAAGATTATATATTTTCTCTTTAACACGGGAGGGTCCTTATATTTATCTTGGCATCTTGTAGGCATATAACAGGACAACAAACTGGTTTTAACCGTTTGGTGTCCAAATTATTTTACTTTAAGCAGGCAACAGGTCATGGGTAGAGAAGTAGGTTCAGCCGAACTTGTCGATTTAAGCTGCCTGGAAAAGATGTATAAAGCCCGAGGAAATCTAGGACTGTCATCCTGGACTTTTCTAGGTTGCAGACATAAGCAGTCAATGGCCAATCAAGTTCGGGTTCGACCAAACTTACTAAGTTCGCTCATCTCTAGTCATCATACATAGCCTTCGATCAGTGTTATCCTCTTTTGGCAAGTCCTATCATGACAGACTTAGTATTGAGTAATGTTTCATATGAGGATTTGGTGGCTATTGCCCTTTTAGGTTTCAGCAGGGGTAGAGCCAGACAGGTGCAAGCTCCTGAGTCAAAAGATTGGCGAAATGCTCATAGACAGACTATAGCAGTTTGACAAATTGAAGCAACAACTATAGAGCACAGTTGTTTGTTTTTTTTAATCAGTAAGGGGGAGACCCACTTTTGGACCTAATACAGTTGAAATATGTCAAGAAACAGAAAACAATAAATCACAGACATTTATGTTCATTTTGTTTCACTCACTAATACAAATGCTAATCCCCTGACATGGTGGGAATCTACTCATAACCAGGTTCTCAAGAAAGAAAGCCCCACACAGCCTCGATAATAGTCAGGTCTGGTGACTGGGCTGGCCTGGGAATATAACACACTAAGTCCATTTTCCTGCCCCTCTATCCAAGATCCAATGCACCGAGCAGAGTGTGGATGGGAGCATTGTCATCCTGGAAGATTGACCGTACTATTGTGTAGACTTTATTTCATATAAACTTTAAAATTCTAGCAGGTTCATCTGTAGCGTGCTCGGACGCCAACCACTAATTAGCACAAGCTATCACGGCCGTTTTGCGCGCACGTATGAAATAAAGTCTACACAACAGTACGGTGAGTGCCCTCCTACTTTTTTCTTCTTCACAGACATATCTATGAACGTTGGTTGTATTTCAAGAGCAGCACCCCGTACAGTGTTTTTGGTATATCACGACATGGAGAGAGAGAGGAGCGGCTGCACATCCCGCATATGGCTGACACTAGTGCCGCTAGGCCTATTTTAAAAACAGTCAGTGTGTCGGTATAGAATTTGATCAAACCATAATAGCCCCGTGTACCATGTGCCGGTCCCCTGGTTCACACGGGTCCCTACGCTAACTCACCACTGTGTCGGTCAGCGACTGCCACCCCCGCAAAGCGTGCACGTGCAGGGAAGGGAGGCCATGGAATGGCCCTGCAACCCCAATGTCACAGGACCAAACTCAAAGTGCCCCCCCCAAAACCCGACCGGCACCACCGGCGGGGAAGGCAGCCCCCAAACAACACAAATATGAATGTGGTATTGCACTCACCAATGCTGCTGCAAACAGAATGGGAAAGACATGAAAGCACAGGAGCGGCTTCACATCCCACATATGGCTGACACATATATACAGACACCCTGGTGTTGATTTTTAAAATAGGCCTAGCGGCATTAGTATCAGCCATGGATGGGATGTGCAGCCGTTCCTTTCTCTCCATGTTTTTGGTATATGCAACCTCGCCTTGCAATCCTATAGAAGCTGTGCCTGAAGGGTAGTCCCGATACTGTTTTCTTTACAAAATTTTTTATCCTGGAAGATTGCATTACCAAAAATCTGGACCATGGGATGGAGCCAGTCCCCTCTAGACTTGATCTACAAGGACAACTATTGGACCCAGGGCCACTTCTGCTATAAGGCAAAATGAGTATTCCTCCTCAGGCGGCAAATTCTGCGGTACAAGAGGGGGTGGCATAATCTTCTCAGATGCTTTTAGTTACGCTTAACTTTTAAACTTACAGTAGCCAGGGTCCTTCTCAGTCCCTGGGCAGCTGCTCACCTCTATCCCCATGTCCCACAACCCACGCTCGCCGCCATCCCTGGTCCATGATGTCACTTGGTGCTGCACTCTCGTCACCTGCCTCCACTCCAGTAAACAGTGCATGTGTGATTGGGCAGTGTGGGCAATGGTGGTGGTTGTTGGGGGGGCTGGCATTTCAGGTTTCCCTTTAAACCTGGCTTTTAACTCTGCAGTAATTTGGTGGACCATAGTTTTGTGTTTTCGGCTACAATTTGGTGAAGTGTTCTCTTGTCCCTCGCCTCAAGCTTTGACTTTCACCCACAGCTACGTCTTTCTGCAGATGTTTTGCTATGTTTTCCATACTGGGAATCAGTAGACCATGACACATCCAATAACTCAGCAACATCTTACAGACATCGAAACAAAACAAAGCAGCTTTGTCTCTTAATGGTATATATTCATTATCTTTTTACAAATGTCATGTCTTTGTACATAACAAGTTTTATGCGAACAATCGGCGAACTATTGTTGATTTTTTTTCAACTTTTTGTTAGTCCCTTGATCATTAGGTGTTATTATACGGACAGATAATTGCTCATTTTCGATTGTTATAGCGAATTTTTAAATGATAACTGCCCCGTAATAGGGCCTTATGCAGTATTAGCATTATCACTGAAGGGGGCAAATGGGAAATTAAATGACCCCATGTGCCACCATAAAGCATCTGTGCATAAGCTTCAAAGACAAGAATATGGAAACTGGTGGAGACTTTACGTACTCGTCTGGAAGAACTCTTGAACCTCATCCAGGCTTGGATGCCTGTAAAAACTTCTGTGTCCCGCAGTCTGTTACACAAGAGTTATCAAAAGGCTTTAATGAAAAATTGGAATGAGCCATTACTTCAGATAAAAGCAAATGATTCCCCTCGAATTTCCTTTCTGTTCTACACAGAAACCCAATTTCCATTTAGAATCTAATGAAAAGTGCGTAGATGAAAAGAAAGGCCGTCCGCTAGGAATGGTGCGTTCTACAGATAACCAGTTCTTCCTTTTCTGACCTCATTAAGCCCTGTGCACACTGACATTAGTAACTTGGCTTAAAATAGGCTGCCAAATGTCTTCATCCAGCCTTTCCTTAAGTAGAAGTCATACAAGTGTCTGGCTAAGCCTCAGGCTCTTCGCACCGTCCACTTTATCTTTTTGCGTTGGGGCCGGTATTATCTAGCCGGTATTCCCGTCATGTCGCAGATAAAAGAAATGACGTCATCCGTGATGAAACGCCGACTGCAGCCCTGTGAAGATTTTCCTTTTCCTCTCTTCTAAGTGGCTTGTACATCCACCCAGAAAGTACCTTTGTATAAAGCTGCTTATAGTTATAAGGACATGATGTAATAAAACCCTGGGTGGGTCACATGGAACTAATGCAGGGAGCTAAAAATACCGACCGGAGAGAGGAATAGGCTAAATATCGAAGCACAGGGAGGAGAGGGCAAAAGGTGGGAAGCAATTTATGTGAATTGCTATAAAACCATTTCCTTTTCCCATACCAGTCTAGAAAATGATATTTCCAACCACGTGACTTATTAGAAGTATCTCTGGTGTTGGACTAGACTTCTATTTGTTTTGGTGTTTACTTGTATTAGAATGTATTATTGTTTCTCAATTCCAAAAACTCTCCTAAAAAAAGTATTATATATATATACACTGACTGGATATCTATATTATAATATATACACACAGTATATAATATATACATACAGTATATATATATATATATATATATATATATATATATATATATATATATATATATTTATTTATTTATATACACCCATACATATGAATAACCATATTATTATATACACACACACACACTAAAATACTATCTATCTATATCTATATATAATCTATCTATCTATCTATCTATATATATATATATATATATCTATATATATATATATATATATATATATATATATATATATATATATATATATATATATATACACATACACACACACACAAAAACACACACACACACACACTCTCTCTCCCTCCTTTGGGTGCAAACTTTTCTAGAGTCCTGTAGGTGTATAGACACCTTTTTCTTCTTGCAGCCAGATCTTACATTATCCAAGATCAGAAATACATAGCTGCTTTCTTCCAAAAACAGCTCCACTCCTGTCCACAGTTTGTCTTTGTTACTGCAGCTCAATTTTACTGAAGGGAATAGAGCAGAGTTGTAATACCACACAGACCCTGAAGACAGGGGGTGGTGCTGTTTTGGGTAGAAAGCAGCAGCTTTGTTTTAACCTCGGATTACCCCTTTGTGTTTCCGAGTTTCTACCATTCTATGTAAAAATGTTATATATTTAAATGTTAAGGGAGAGAAGTTTCTGAATGTTTCTGTGAGAGAACTCACAGAATAAATAGAAATAAGTATATTTTAAATATCATCAAATGTGTCAATGTAAAAAAAACAAAACATGGTATGCTTTTGTCATGCACTTTTTCTTTGTAAAAAAAAATAAAAAAAATCATAAATTGACCTTACATGTAGCCCACAATACTGCCTGAAATGTAGCACTCTAATTTTTTGATTTACTAATACATGTCCATCATTTTTGAGACCTTGTTCCTCTCAATAGGCTGAATGGTTTTAGACGGCAGCCAATCCCTGAGCACAGTGAAGCTGTCATAGTTCCTCCAGCCTCTAGCATTACTGTGCATGAGCGTTCGGAACCGAATGAATGAGTGACTTAGTAACAGTGGGAAATGTGTGGGAGGAAGCTATTTCTGGTAGTTATGTGCCCCAGTAGTTTAGGTATTTTCAGCCCCAGAAGATCACTAAATGTTGCTATATTTAAAGGACAACTCCCGCGCTAAGGAAAAAAACCAAAAACCAATCAGAAACCTAGCTTTTATACTTCTCATCCCTCCTGAGCTGTCACTGTTTGAATTTCCCACCGTCTGTGTACCTTCTGATTTCTAGTCTTGTTCTTTATTTCTTCCTTGCTTCCTGGTTTCAGCTTCCCATGATGCACTTTGGCTGCTGTGACACAGCAAGTGCCTGCCCCTCCATTCACTACAACTCCCATCATACACTAAACATGACCCCCTCTCTCTCTCTTCAGTCAGGCTGCTATATACACACACACACATACTGTCACCTCACTGTAGTGTACATTCTGCAGGATTAGGTCAGGGCAGCGAGGAGAGATAAGACAGGGTCTGTGTAGCTGACCTGCCGGGAGTGAGGAGAAAGATAAGCAAGTGACATCACTCACTCACTGAGTCCACTGGCAGCAGGAGGGAGTATGGGGGAGGGGGTCCTGTAGCTGGTTATGTGCCGGGAGTCAGTCACCAGTCATTATGGAGTTGCAGAATGACAGATGGCTTACAGTTGCTCAGCCAATGGGAGCTGAGCAAGCTGAGTCACCTGACCAGGCAGGGGAGGGTGAGGCTGGTGTGACAGGAGCTAGACCCGCCCTCCTGCTGATGATTCATTGTCACTAGAAGGAGCTGAGAGAGCAGCCTGGTGACGACAGTAATTAGGTATGAAGGAGTTTCTTACACTTCCTGGTGGGGGGTGGAGGGGGGAAAAGACAGGGAAGGAGGACAGACAGGTGATTGAAGTATATTACAGAGTTATATAACTTTGTAATGTGCTTCAATTACTGGGAAAAAGTTTTTCATGGGAGTTGTCCTTTAAGGTTTCTTCAATGTAATCTACAAGTATGTGAGGAGTGGAAAGGGAAAAGAATAAAGATCAACCTCATCTGAAGTGCTGCACTCAAAGGGATATTATTCTAGCACTTGTTCATTGAACACCTCAATATCTTATCATGAAGTTCCATCACCCCGCACCCCAGATGATCAACTGTTTCAGAGCTGTGGCGCCTCCTTACACAGTAAACAGAACTAGACAGCTCCATACATTGTGTAGTGGCCATTCTGGGTTACTGCAGCTCAGCCACCTTTCAGTTTAATACGTGATGAGCTGTAGTAACCCGGTGCAGTCAAAACAAAAGAAAAAAATAAACATCAACTATATACAAATGGATGGGAGAAAAATAGGCACAAACTACCGGGAAAAACATCACCCAAAGAGTATACTGCATTTGGAAAAGCATAATCAGATACAGCATTACAGAAATACATAGATAGCCCGGTGATCGCAATGGTCACCATTTAATATTTAAAGGGGTACTGTGGTAAAATTTAGTTTCAACTCAGAAAGTTATTTAGATTTGTAATGTAATTCTATTTAAAATCTCTTCCAGTACTTATCAACTGCTGTAAGTCCTGCAGGAAGTTGTGTATTCTTTACAGTCTCACACCGTGCCCTCTGCTGCCACCTCTGTCCGAGACAGGAACTGTCCAGAGCTACTCCTCTGGACAGTTCCTGCCACAGACACAGTTGGCAGCAGAGAGCAATGTGTCAGACTGGAAATAATACGTCACTTCCTGCAGGACATACAGCAGCTGATAAGGAAGGCTTGAAATTTTAACCAGTTAATTTTGATACCAGTTGATTGAGCTGCCTACAAGGGGTCTAAGCTGTAGGACAATCTATGGCAACTTCATGCAGTCACTGAATGCGGGCCTGGTCTCGCTTACATTTAGCGATCACAGAATCGTCTAAGCCCCAGTGACATAGTCCGTACATTGCAAGTAAGGAGAAAAGTATTGGGTTCTGCTGACACACTCAATAGAGGTAAGCCGCCAACTATTTATTGTCACCCATTTGCATTTATTGCTGATGATGAGAACGGGGTCCTGAGCCCACTAGCTGAATGGATCGGCAGTCGTGTGCACACTATTGCTCTACTCTGTCAGAATGCTGTACTATTGCTATTACTATACTATTACTTTACTTATATAACAGCAGTAAGTAAAATAGTACTGTGATAGGTTTGTGTTCATACACAGCAGCCAATCCGAGGAGGCAGAGATGCAGGGAAAGGGGGAGAGCAGCAGCCTGGACCAATCAGGAGGCAAGAGGTGTGTCCAGGACTATCTCAGATTCCCTGTATGCACTGTAGCTAAGTTCTGACTAAGGGCCCTATTCCACCGGACGATTATCGTTTGCATAATCGTTAACGATTAACGATCTCAAACGACCGCTATTGCGAAAAGACCTGAAAACGTTCACTCATTTCCATGGAACGATAATCGTTACTTATGATCGTAATTGCGATCGTTTTTCTTCGCTATTTATTCGCTATTGCGTTCATATCTATTGCGAACGACCGAACGATGTCTTATTCAATGCGAACGATTTGCGAACGAGCAACGATAAAAATAGGTACAGGTCTTATAAAGCGATCAACGATTTCTCGTTCGGTTGTTAATCGTTAACTGCATTTCAACCGAACGATTATCGTTCAGATTTGAACGATTTAACGATAATCTGAACGATAATCGTCCGGTGGAATAGGGCCCTAACTCTGTACTAACAAAGGCAAGAAACAAGCACTAGGTAAGTATCCTCTATAAGTACTGCCTTAAATACTGAATGGTTGCTTTAGTTTCGGACAGAACTACTACACCATTAATTCTGTGCAAAAAGAAAAGCTCCCCTTTATTATAGTTGGCTTGGAAGGTCTGCTTACTTCATACTCGCTCTATCTGAAAAAGTCACCAGACTGGAGAAGTGTTCCGTTCAAGAACAGCAATGAAGGAGGATCGGGGAAACGTACTTAACAGATTCGAGAGAACAAATGACCCTTTCATTTAAGCTGAAGTAAAAACTACCACAAAGTGCCAAAAAAGGACACACTGATTCTTGTTATACGTTCAGTGACTAATGTGGATACAACAGAACATTCAAGTTACTTTATCCAACAAGGTTGGTCCCTGGCCACTATCTGTACCACGTACTTGTTTAGGGCCAGGTTTGCACAGTATGGCTCTTGCCATGTAATTTTGAGTAGATGCTAAAAATGAGATGTAGTCCTTTCTTTACTTTAGGTTGAGATCGACTACTGGCTTTGGCTCCTCAAACGCTATTGCACAAAGATTTGAGCCAAATGGAGACACCATTTTGCTATATCTGCCTGTGTACGTAGACACATAGAGGGACATGTATTATGCGGCGAAATGTGGTTTTTCGGCGGAAAGTGCCGATTTGCAAATGATTCTAAGCGCAAATGGGCGATTTGCGAATAAAATATTCACAAATCGGCACTTTCCGACAGATACGCCGGGGTGGGGGGGTGGGGAGGTGGCGGAACAAGGGGCGCGGACTCATAGTCCGCGCGATTCATTATTGTTGTATCTTAAAGATGCACCGAAAACCTACTCCAGTCCTCAGCTGGCGTAGGTTTTCGACCGTGCACACCGGAGCGCACAGGATTTATGTGGAGGCAGTCCGCCTCTACATAAATCACCATAGCGCTGGAGATGCGGGGACATTAAGTCCGGCGTAAAAAACGCCATAGAGGGAGATTTATCAAACTGGTGTAAAGTAGAATTGTCTTAGTTGCCCTCAGCAACCAATCAGATTCCACCTTTCATTCCTCACAGATTCTTTGAAAAATGAAAGGTGGAATCTGATTGGTTGCTAGGGGCAACTAAGACAATTCTACTATACACCAGTTTGATAAATCTCCCCCATAGTGATCAGCCATAACATGACACTTAGTGCAGTCATCTTCAGCTCGTTCTCCCGATCGGTACAGGTCTAAACACTCAGACCCAGACCGATCAAAACTTTTGACACGTCTCTAGGATATGTCAAAGTTGTTTTTTTTTTTTTTTTTTTTTTTTTAATAAAAACGACAGTGACACTTAAAGGGGTTATCCAGCACTACAAAAACATGGCCACTTTCTTCCAGAGACAACACGACTCATGTCTCCAGTTCTGGTGTGGTTTGCAATTGAGCTCCATTTACTTCAATGAAACTAGTTACAAATCTCCACCCAAACTGGAGACAAGAGTGGTGCTGTCTCTGGAAGAAAGTGGCCATGTTTTTGTAGCGCTAGATAACCCCTTTAAAGGATCTGCAGATAATGTCTTCCTAGACACCATGCGACTAGAGATGATCGAACATCAGAAAATCATAGGTCCGATTTTCAGCACCTAGGCTGAATCCCGGAATCCTAGGCGGTACTCGGGCTGTCTCCTCCTTCCGCATGGACCGGGAAGGCATTAGCAATCAAATGCGGAAGGTTTGAGAATGTTCGGGTTCGATCGGACCTACGCTTTTTCTCTACAAGGGACATCTCCAGAGGTCTTGTGGAGTCTGTGGTTTGTCAGAACTGAGTTATTTTAGTGTCATGAGGGGGACCTTTATAATACTAGCCAGGCAATATTAATGTTACAGGTGATCAGTTTATATGAGATAAAACAGACATTATATGAACCTATACACACAATTATATATCTGTTCATATTTCTTTATCATAAAACATAACTCTTCATATGACTTACTTGATCAAACTGGGGATCCTCTCCTCTTTGAAGTGATTTTGTTAATGGTTTTTCCTAGAAACATAGAAAATTAAAAATGGTCAATTTTTGAGGTTTAACACTGACTTCACTGATACAATGCACAGCAACATCTAGGGCAGGTCCCTCATGTAACAAGATAACAGTCATATAAAAGTGCAGGTATGAATGAAAATGGAGCCAAAAGAAGTCTCCAACAATTTCAATAGATTTATGAAGTGTTATAGCCATTTCTATATGTACATGCCTAAAAAAAGGATGTTTCACACAAGGTACTGAGAAGTGAAGATTAGCTGGAACCTGGGTAGGGTCAGAATTGAAGCAGTGGGGGATTGGCGAGGAATTAATGTTCTTTTTTTAATCCTTTATATACATTTTATTAAAGGTTTTATCCTACCAGATACCTCTTTAACTATACTTTACTAAGATACTTAGCATAGATGTCACTAGCATGAAAAGATCTTTAAAAGATCTTTAAAAGATTCTTAAAAGGCATATTCCAAAATTAGAACATTGAATTTAAATAAGACTAATAATCCCAACATATATAGTTTACTAATATAGTGTTGTCACTAATTGTACTGGCTTCAGCATATCTTTGCTTGGAATAACCCTAATAGGAAGTTGTGTAGTCCTTTCATTTTCAGTGTGGTGTTGTCTCAGCAGCTTCCCAGCTTCTTCCTCCAGAGACAACACATCATTGTCCTCAAGTCTTATCCACAGAGTGATGTCATAACCTTTGATGAGCCCCTACAGCCTACAACACCATCTATGAAATACTGAAAAGATTCAATCACACCACCAGGGTCTGTAGGCTACCAACATGTATTTTAGGCACTCAAGGCGGTAATCTTGCATTACAACCCAAAACAGGTATGGATTACAATTTACATTTTACGTGTTGGACCAGACAGAGGGTGCTCAGTTTGTCATGACACATTTTCTCAGTTAGGAAACGTGCACACTACGGAATCCCGGCAGAAAACTCATTGCGGATTCCACAGCTCACACCTGCTCGTGGGTTCATTCTTTGGATGGACGGCAGAATCCACCCGTGCATAGAATGGAGTCTATGGCACCTGGAGGAGATGCATGCGGCCTCCAGAGTTCGCGAGCGGGTGCAAGCTGCGGAATCCGCAACAGATTGTCCGTCGAGATTCCGTAGTGTGCACATACCCTTAGGTTGAAATGTGCTTGTTGACCAGGGTATTCCCATCAGATAAGTTATGCCCTAACCACAAGATTAAGGAAAACAAACTGATCTCAGGGGTTCTACCAGTGGGATCCCAACCTATCCTGAGAATGGGGACATAATCATCCATGGAATGAATGATACTTGTGTATCGAAATATGCTTCCAAGGTGAAAACTCCATAACTTGCACAGCCACCACTCTGCCCATGGATGTCTCACTGGTGGCCACTAGTGTTGAGCAAACTTGCCGAATGTTTGGGTTCAGCTGAACCCGAACTCTTGCCATTTGAATCCTGGTAGCTAAGAAAGTTGGATGCAGACCTAGGGCTACCAGGAAAACATGGATAGTCTAGGACCTATGGCTGTATCCATGTCTTCCGTGACTCCCTAGGGCGGCAGTCAACTTCTCCAGCCACCGAGAACCTAAATCAGAGCATTTGGGTTTGGTTAGTTCTATCACCACTAGCTGTCAGTGAATACTCTTTCTAGAGATAGGTGCAGGTTGGCACCCACAGTTGGCAGACACATTTATAAAGATCTTTATGGCATTTCCTAAGCCTGAGCAATACATGATTTAAAATGGCAGTCCACGTGGATTATTAGCTTCTTCCTGCTGCCACATTCTAGATGTCTTACTACTTTTGAACATTTTGAGGAAACCAGCAGCTGAGAGGTTAACATACGCTGACCTCCATCTATCCTGAACTGGGAGAGGTGACTTCAGGACACAATGAATTATTTTGGTGACTCTCTGACGGATGAATTACAGTGTCGCATCCATTGCTGGCTGTCCCTTCCAGGAGTCTATAAACATCTAGGGAAAGTTCTTGATAAAGCCCAGATTTGATTTAAGACGTCCTGTGGTTTTCTATATGCAGGCCAAAATAGTGGCAAAAAAAGGTAAACAAACAATATATGTGTATACATGCAGAGAGATATATGTACTCTTAGGTAAAAATTGTTTTACATCACAAAAACATTTCTGCTTTCTACCACAATAACCACCCTTCTCCATGGGGCGGGGGGAGTATACCAGGTACACCCACTACCCAATATACTGGACTGTCTTGGGGTGCAACATTGCATCTAATGATGGGTCTTAAATAATGGGTCTTAAAATTTGCTTTATATCAGTATTATATAGAGACTGTGTCTATCAATTTTATTAAATTTATATAGTTGTTATTTGGTCACTGTATACTGACAGTAAGTGTTATACTAAAATATACGTTTGTTTCATCACCATACTGTATAGCATCATGTAAGACTGTACAACACAGGAACAGGGGGTGAGTGCCAAAGGGGGTGCAAAGACTACCATCCACCAAGACTGACCCTGCTATTTTGGTGGCATTATTCGGTATACATAGCCCATGCCGCATCCCATCGGTAACAATATTACGTGCTTTCTTTATCTTAACAAAAGCTATTAAATATGTGCAAAATGAGTTATCTGCATGGAGCAGAAGTCTGAGAATAGCACACCATTCATTTAGCAATGATTTCAGAGCAGCTTATGAAATGCTGCGTTCCTATATATAGGAGGGTAATTGCTCTCTGCAGCCGAGACATCATTTGGAAAATCCTCCATATCCGCATAAATGATTTATGAAGTTAAATAATACAAGTCCCATAAATGACATGATCATTAGCGTTAACACATAGAAAATGAGGATCTGTTAGGGAATGGCAACTTTAAAGATCAGAACGATACGAAGAACCCGGGATACATTAATAACCGTGACCCAAATCCAAGTACAACTGGATAATGTGTCATTTATTGGCATATATTACCAATGATATATCAAATTTTCTTTACTTGAGCATGTTTTGTTACATTCAGGTCCATCATAGCCGGAGCAGCGATCAATAGCACAATCCATCCTGTCCAGGGGTTTATATATCCAGTACAGACCAGTGTATACTTGCTCACACACTGCAGGACGATGGGACAGGCGCCCAACCTTGAAGGCATGCTTATGTCATCATTCATGTCATTGTGTCAGGTTGGAGATGGATGCAGCACAGAAGAAGGCTTGAACTTTCTATGGCTTGCACTGGAGTCAGTGTAAAGGTCATAGTGCTTGCTGCAGGATTGGTGGCATATATAGATCACAGTGGACCTCCCATTATGGTTCCAGGTTTTGTCAACCAGAACGGAAAAGTCCGGTGTTTACTTCCACCCAGGGGCGTAACTAGAAATGGCTGGGCCCCATAGCAAACTTTTGATTGCCCCCCCCCCCGACTGACCACTGAACGGTCAAGTGAAGTCATAACTACATAACTGCTAGCTCGTGTTAGGAGTGCTTACAGTTAAAGGGACATTTGCAAAATCCAGGAGACCAGCAGGACCACCCGGTGCTGCAAATGATGACGGCTCAGGGGGCCCAGTGTATTGCAGGAGCAGGCCATGGGGCCCCCTGATGCGGTGGGCCCCATAGCAGCCGCTATGGCTGCTATAGTGGTAGTTACGCCCCTGATTCCACCTGTATACTCTCTCCATTATCATTGGATCCAACCAGCTGATTATCCCTCCTTGGAATAGGACCCTATTCCATGGGCAACAGTGAGGAGTAAACGAGGGCCTTTATTGGAACCATGAAGATTATGACCAAGGGTGCTGGTAGACTCTGAAGATACTTAGGGAGGACATAGATAGAAGATAGGGAGGACAAAGATAAAAATTAATGCTTCAATCACTGGTGTCACATCAAGAGACAAAGGGCTCAGAGTAAAAGATGCAGGACACATGTTCCTGGTGCCAGGTGGGTATATTAGGTACATTGATCAGTTGTATAAAGGTATTAGGTTTCCCATTTTCGTAAGGAAACATTGCAAAGCAAAATATGCTATTTGGACAGTAGAAACGTAAAGCAATAGACTCAGAGTGAACACAACCCAAGCTGGTTTTTGTTATGCTAAACAGAATTTTCTAAAGGGAAACTATTAGCAGATTAGAAGTATCTAGCCTGCTCATATCTCCCTATATGGCACCAGGTGCTGAGAATGAAGGAAAGTTTCTTACCTATATCCTCAGCGCCATTTTCCTGATATTAGCAGTTTACTCCTACCCCAGCTGATATTCATTTGGAAGGGGTGGTAGTCCCACCCCCAGTGCACCAAAATTACTTATTTTATTACTTATTAGGATATAGAATGAACTCCTAATACTACAGAAATGACACTAAGGATCAAGGTAAGAAAATTATCATCATCCTCGACACCCTGTCCGATATGAGAACATATCAGCAGGTTAAAGAAGATGTACCACCAGGTACATCCTCTTTAATCTGAACCCACGGATTGAACGGCGCCATCACGGGGAAGCCGGTTCCTGTACACTGCGCCGTTCCATGCTCCGGAACCGGTTGGTGCTCAAGCACTAGAGGTAGGCCGGCCCGCCCCCAGTGGGAGGGAATTTCCTCCCCTGTATGACGCGGCTGCTTGGCTTCCAGACCCGAGCCCAGTAGATCAATCATGCAGGGCAATAGTGGTAGAGGAGGGAGAAGGCATGCATGCTGTAGCTCAGCCCAGCCTTTATGGCACTTGAGCTTGGAAGGGAAATATTATTTTATAACTTTGTGAACAGCCATCAGCTAAGAGACAGGTATAATTTGTTTTATCCCCCTATCAGCTATCTGCTCATGTCTGCAGCTTTGAGTGAGATATAATGCTGTCAGATCCCCTTCAAAGAACGTTATGACTATGTCAATACGCTATACTTTTGTCTCCACTGGGATCTACATGGATCAAGTTTTTGAAGTATATGGAAATACAAGATAGACTCCTTATAGCACCATGCCTTCTTCACTACTGCCATGGCCTGGATACTAAATACAGGCAACCCAACAGCACCCAAATCCATGGGTAACCAGAGCCCCTAAAGTGTCACTGTCGTTTAAAATTTTTTTGCAGAAATCAATAGTCCAGGCGATTTTAGGAAACTTTGTAATTGGGTTTATTAGACGAAAAATGCATTTTTATCATGAAAAAGCAGTTTGAAGCTTCCCCCCTGTCTTCATGGTTTTCGATGGAGAGGGGAGGGGTGGAGGGAGATGAGACACCAAAACAGGACAACAAAGAGTTAATTTACAGCTACATCACCAGGCTATCTCCTCTGAAGTCAGCACTGACATCTCTGACCTCTGAATATGGCTTTTACACAGGTCCCACTGTGTAATCCTGTGTTCTCTTCTCTCTGCTGGCGACTAATCTCCCTCCTCCCCTTTCCATAGATTACACAGGGCTCGACTGATGTAAAAGAGTCGAGATTTCCTAATAATGAGCAGTGAATGAAAGAGAGAAGGGAGGGGGGGACCTGGGGAAAGTCTATTTGAATGCAGATAATGGCATATTTGCCTAATAAACCCAATTACAAAGTTTCTTAAAATCACTTGTACTATTGATTTCTGCAAAAGAGAGACAGAAAACTACAATGACACTTTAAACAGGCAGAGTCCTTGTTGGGCTACCAGCCAAGTGCACCCTGATCCTTCTGCTATACAGATTTTCAGTATCGGCTTTATTATGTGTATTCTATAATAAGTGTATTTTCAGATGGCCATTATATATATATATATATATATATATATATATATATATATAGCAGATCAGCATGGAGTTATACAATGTACAGGCAATTGGTGCAATGTCATTAGCTTCTGTTCTGCATATAATACTGGATGGCAGAACAGATGTGTATGTGGAGGGAGGTGACAGCCGCTCAGGAAGTTGTAAAGATCCCATCAAGTATAAATAGATTGGGCAAGACACCAAATACAACAGCAGAACGCTGAGTCATGTGTTCTGTCAATGTCAGAAAAAAATCCAATCACAACAGAGCGAGGCTGACCACTGATCTGCATGCTTAGAGATAGAGGACGTTCAATATATAAGGAAGATAATCACATTCTACATATCAAATGAAGCATATTCTTTACTGACAGATACATTGTATACCCTGCAAGGAGCTGCTAGGACCATCTAGTGCAGGCATAAAGGGGAGAAGACATAGCAAGCAATGGTTTTCTAACTAGTACTAGAAAACTGAGCTGGAATCAGATTGGTTAATTTTTTTTATTTAGAGTTTCTACTTTAGGGTGCGTTCACATGTAAAGGATCGGCAGCAGATCTGCACAAGATTTAATGGCGCAGATTAGATTCAAAGCAAATCTGCAATTTCAAATCTGCTGGAGATCTGCTGCAAATCCTGTACGTGTGAACACACACTACAGGATCTGCAGCAGATTTAAAGTTGCAGATTTGCTTTAAATCTAATCTGGGCCATCAAATCAGCTGCAGATCCTGTACGTGTGAATGCACCAATAATAATAATAATAATAATAATAATAATAATAATAATAATAATAATAATAATAACTTTATCGGTTCATAGCAAATGGGATAAAGCTGAAATACCTCATTAAACCAGTGGACAGGTGGGGCACTGTTTTCGCAAGGAGGCAGCCATTTTTCTGTAATCTTGTACAATTACTTTAAAGAATCCCCCGCAAAAAAAACAACTTGTGTGTGGTATTACAACTCAGCTCTTTTCACTTTAATGGAAGTGAGCTGTAATACCGCACACAAACTCAGAGTGGAGCTGTTTCTAAAAGAAGGCAGCTATGTTTTTCTAACACCCTCTTTGTGTGGATTTTTACAGATTTGCTGCTGAGGAAAGTGTTGCGGATTATGAAAATTTACAAAAAAAAAAAAAAAATATCAATGAATTTAAAGGGATCCAATTAGCACATTTGTGCTGATTGGGCTCCCAGAATGGCTGCACAGATCGCAGCCAGGTCTCTTATTGTGTTGGGGGGTCCGGGCTCTGTAGGCTTCATGTCAGGTAAAGCAAGACGAGAGCCGTGAACTAGTCATCCGGGCTGTGACAAGTCACGGCTCTCTGTCCTTTCAGCGCACTCAACGGGGTGATTGACAGGCAGGGAGGCCCGTTAGCCACCTTCTCATGTTACTCACCAGGGGTTCGGCCATTATGATACGGATCTTGCGCTCCGCTTGTGTGGTAAAATTTGCAAATAGGCTTTTGAGGATATATTCCCCAGGTTTACTTTCTGGGTCAATGTTGATGGGCAACATGGTTGGCGGTCCTTTCTCCCTCTGTGCGCTGGATACGGGCTGGACTTGTGGTTTTATATATCCGTTACCGACTGGAGAAGCTAAAATGCAAAGAAAAAACAATAAGTACAAACTTTGCAAACAATGTGCACATAAAAATTTTACAGCATACCTAATAGTTTACAGGGGGAATTTCCCCCTCCTTATATCTCCAGATCCCTAATACAAATCCTTTATCCAAATGATCCCAGATCTTATTCACACTTTTTTTTATTATAGTGTAAAAAAAACAAAAAAAAAACCTCAAACACCAGTGCACCAAAACCACCATTCATATTTATAGAGGAAAAAAAAAGCTAAGAGGTCAATGAAATTACAATTGCCACCAACCGGGTGACAAAAACTGTAGGTAGAGAGTTTCATATTTCCTTACTGACTTCTAACATCTCGTGGTGAAGAATAAAAATAGAAATGTCTATGGAGGATGTGCAGATCTTACAGGATGACTTAGACACACTGAGTGTTTGGGCGTCCACTTGGCAAATGAGGTTCAATGTGGATAAATGTAAAGTTATGCACCTGGGTACTAATAACCCGCATGCATCATATATCCTAGGGGGAGTTACTCTGGGAGAGTCACTGATGGAGAAGGATCTGGGTGTACTTGTAGATAATAGACTACAGAACAGCACACAATGTCAGTCAGCTGCTTCTAAGGCCAGCAGGATATTGTCATGCATTAAAACAGGCATGGACTCTCGGGACAGGGATATAATATTAACGCTTTATAAAACTTTGGTGCGGCCTCATCTGGAGTATGCTGTCCAGTTTTGGAACCCAATTCATAAAAAGGACGTTCTAGAGCTGGAGAGGGTACAAAGACGGGCAACTAAACTAATAAGGGGAATGGAGCATCTTAGTTATGAGGAGAGATTAAAAGAATTACATTTGTTTAGTCTGGAGAAGAGACGTTTAAGGGGAGATATGATTAATTTATTTAAATATATAAATGGCCCCTGCAAGAAATATGGGGAAAAGATGTTCCAGGTAAAACCCCCTCAAAGGACAAGGGGGCACTGCCTCCGCCTGGAGAAAAAAAGGTTCAATCTCCGGAGGCGACAAGCCTTCTTTACCATGAGAACTGTGAATCTGTGGAACAGTCTACCACAGGATCTGGTCACAGCAAAAAGAGTAGAGGGCTTCAAAACAGGGCTAGACAAGTTCTTAGACCAAAATAATATAGATGCATATGTATAGAATCTATCACCCCTCCCCCTTCCCTGTATCCATCCCCTCCTTGGTTGAACTTGATTGACATGTGTCTTTTTTCAACCGTATTAACTATGTAACTATGTAAAATGCTCAGAAACAGTGGCATAGCTATAGGGGTTGCTCCTGCAACCAGGTTGATAAATCAGGGGGCCCAAAGGCCCCTTCCCTCTTTAAAGCGACTCTGTACCCACAATCTGCCCACCCCAAACCACTTGTACCTTCGGATAGCTGCTTTTAATCCAAGCTCTGTCATGGGGTCCGTTCAGCAGGTGATGCAGTTATTGTCCTAAAAAACAACTTTTAAACTTGCAGCCCTGTGCAAAACTGGCGTGGCCTAGAGTGTCTGTGCCCTAGGCTTGCACCGCCCCTCCGTCCCTCCTCCCCACCCTCCTCATCATTAGGAATGCCAATGGCAGGATTTTTCCTATTCCTCTGCAGTGAACACTGCACAGGTGCTTTAACGATCCAGCCCATGTCCTGTGCTGATGAATAGGAGACAATCTGCCTGGAGCATTCCTAATGATGAAAAGAGTGGGGAGGAGGGACAGAGAGGTTGTGCCATCCTAATGCACACACACTCTAGGCCACGCCAGTTTGACACAGGCTGCCAGTTTAAAAGTAGTTTTTTAGGACAATAACTGCATCACCTGCCGAACGGACCCCAGGACAGATCTTAGATTAAAAGCAGCTATCGGAAGGTACAAGTAGTTTAGGGTGGTCAGATTGTGGGTACAGAGTCACATTAAGGTTGTAGAGGAATGGAGAGAGAGGTAAGAGCTTGTTCACACTTGTGTTGCTTGGCGTCCACTTTTTCCGCCGGTGGCGCCTGCGGGGTCCGGGGGGGCCCTTTAGGGTCTGGTCCTGTGACAATGGGGTTGCAGGGCCATTCCGTGGCCCCCCTTTCTCTGCTTGCGCACGTTTTGCGGGGATTGTGGTCGCTGATCGGCACAGTGATGTTTTTTGGTTAGGGACTCATGTGTATCAGAAGACCTGCACGTGGTACATGAGGCAATATGGTTTGGCCAAATTATATACTAACTTCTGATGTTGGTTTTAAATGTAGCTGAATAAGCTTTCGTGTCAGCCATGGGTGCGATGTGCAGCCATTTCTGTCTTGTTGGCTTGTGCATACATTAAGGTTGAGTGCTTATGCTAAAATTCAGTTCCAGTGCTCAGCAGTATATCGAGGTCTGTACGACAGCACTGACAGGAGCTCTGCTCCTGGGTAGAGGTTAGAGAAGCAAAGTCTTAAAGCAGGAGGCTGCAGGAGCAAAGGAGAACTGTGTGTTATCCCCTTTTTCTCAATTTAATATCTATTATTTATCTATTTATGTTGTTCATCAACAAGGGTAAAAAACAATCAATTCTTAACTTTCTATTAAATAAATGGATTTTTACTAATTATAGCTATGGATTAGCATTACAGTTTGTGCACCTTTAGCTCCAAGCCGGCACAGGTGCACAAGTCTGCAGGGGCCTGTAGTTAGCTCACTGCTGATTCTGCCAGAGCCTCACCTCCTGTGGCAGCCTAACTCACCATGAACAAGGAGAAAACTGAAAAGTTACCTGAAACAACAGGCACGCTTTAAATCCAGACAGACATTCATTTTGACAGCATTCATGTATATATGTAATTATGTGGTTTTTTTATTTTTTATTTGATATTTTTTCCAACTTTTGGAGGTAGCAACAGCAGTAAAAAAACGCTCTCCTTGTACCGGGCCTAGCTTACACACTGCCAGGGTATGTCACTTTCCTGCATTTCATTTCAAGCAGCATAAAAGAAAAGAAAGCAAATACCAGTGCTGTTTTTCCATGCATGAGATTCCATAACTTAGATTCCCAGGCTAGCAGCCAGAAGAGGCTTAGTGTTCTGTGGAGGCAACAGCTTGCTCCTTGTGGACAAGAGAAAGTCCAGTCAGACATGGTACAGGGTGCCAGCTGCTGCCACAAAAACATCCAGGCGCCAGACCCAGAAAGAATCACTCACCTGTTATGTTTTATAATCCAATTAGCAGAAATTTATTTATATATATATATATATATATATATATATATATATATATATATATATATATAATTATTATTTTTTCTACTTATCTATTATGGAGACAACACTTAAAGGTGCAATAAACACAAAAAGCAATGATTATAAAAGAGTCCTGTCCTGTCAGCCATTGCACTGCATACAATAGTCGGCCTTCCAGTCCCTACTACTCCCAGCAGTCAGTGTATAGCTTCCCACTGCAATGTACAAGCAGTCACTCTTGTATATTAAAAAGGTTTTCCAAAAAAAAGTGATTGATGGCAAATGCGTCTGCCATCCCAGCTTTACACAATTTCTTTAGAAAAGCAACGGTACTGGCAAGAATACTATATAGTGGGTGACGTCAGGCTTGTGGTCAAAACCATTGAAATGGTAAATGAATGGGCGGGTGAACATGTAAGACAACACTGCTACCTACCTAGTCATTACCTAATAGGAACCAGTTATTATGGATTTTCACTCACAAGTGGAATTTAGCTTCTATGGCATGACACCATTGGGTGGGATATGTAACAGTCTCAACTCTAAATCTTTCCCCAAAATAGTCGGCTCATCATTCTGAAAAAAAAAAATTGGGTCAGGCATCATGTCTGAACCTTATCTCTACCAACATCTACTGTCAATTAACTTGTATTCTTGTATTGTGTCAGACTGGAAAGAATACACCACTTCCTGCAGGACACACAGCAGCTGATAAGTACTGGAAGGCTCAAGATTTTTTAAATAGAGTACCCCTTTAAAGGGGTTGTCCAGTAAAAAACCTTTTCTTTCAAATCAACTGGTATCAAAAAGTTATATAGATTTGTAATTTACATCTATTAAAAAATCTCAAGTCTTCCTATACTTATTAGCTGTTGTATGTCCTGCAGGAAGTGTTGTTTTATTTTCAGTCTGACACAGCGCTCTCTGCTGGCATCTCTGGCCGAGACAGGAACTCTTGTCTCGGTTTTCTATGAATCCCCATAGAAAACCTCTCCTGCTCAGGACAGTTCCTGTCTCGGCCAGAGATGTCAGCAGAGAGCACTGTGCCAGACTGAAAATAAAACAACATTTCCTGCAGGACATTTAGGAGCTGATAAGTATGAAAAGACTTGAGATTTTTTAATAGAAGTAAGTTACAAATCTATATAACTTTCTGGCACCAGTTGATTTGAAAGAAAAAGATTTTCGCTGGACAACCCCTTTAAAGGTCAGATTTTATGTCAATAGGGAAATAATTCTTACACAGATTTCACCTGTAGGTGACGCTTCAGAGAGAGGTCTTTACTTCTAAAGCAATTATTTTGCATACTCTTCAGGAATCACTGACTAAAGTCTAGCAAGACCCAGAAAACTTTTTCCCCCTAAATTCTCAGTTTCTATTGCATTACACCCCAGTGCTACCTTGGGCTCCAGAGAAGCTGCAACAGAGGAGGCGCATTGGCTGATATGCATAACCTTACCCCAAGCACTATGGAGTTGTTTGCTCCCCCACTGGTTTTCTGTCATGTTTCTGCAGAAGTCATACATGACCTATTACACTCTTCTCAAAAAGGGAGTAGAGAGCAAAAAAGCCATGCGGAACTTCAAAGAAACAAGTTGCCATGGCAATTTACATTTATAATCATGATTTACTAACTCCTAAACTGGCAGACGTTCCTTCATTAATAATGCATTCTATTACTGTTATAGTCTGGTTCTGTGCAGACAGATCATAACATAGCAAACCAAGAACCAAAAAGACACAAAAGACAACAGAAATAGGAAACACAATGCTACGCGTCACCTGTAACATCCCCATACACACAGCAACACGTAAAATCTGACAATGGAGGGGGGGGTGGGCAGAAGCGAGGACTTGATCGAAAGCTACGGCTTTTTCAATTTACTAGTCTAGATACTGTGGGAAAATCACACAATCGCGATCAGTTTAATGTACTATATCCAAAATCAGTTGATCAGTGTTTAAGATACAGATGTAGCAGACATAGCCCATGTGACTTGTGATTGGGCTAGGTTCACACATTGCAGTAGTACACCGCATGACTGTTTAAATAGGTTACAAAAAACATATAAATAACTGCATGCAAAACTGCCGTTCGTAGTAAAAAACATGCAGTTTTGCTATACTTGTGAATGCAGATTTATAAAAGGAGAAGTCCGACAGGGGGAACAATCATTATGGGCAGGGGGTGGGAGAGATAGAAAAAGTTATAGACACCTGTCCTGGTATCCGCGCAGAGCCGCATCCTACTCCTGGACCCCACTCTGGCCATGTCAGGACCTGGCTAACGGATGGCCTGCTCAGCCAATCAGGGACTGGGGTGGGACACCGCTGCAGTCACTGATTGGCTGAGCGGGCTAAAATCCCACCAGTCTGTGACGTTGAGCCCAGGTCGTGACATTCCTGGAAGATGACAGCTGGCGGGGTCCGGGAGCTCGGTGATGCGGCAAGCATATTGGGGGAGATTTATCAAACTGGTGTAAAGTAGAATTGTCTCAGTTGCCCCTAGCAACCAATCAGATTCCACCTCTCATTCCTCACAGATTCTTTTAAAAATGAAAGGTGGAATCTGATTGGTTGCTAGGGGCAACTAAGACAATTCTACTTTACACCACTTTGATAAATCTCCCCCATTGTCTTTATTTTCATCCGACACCCTAACCGCAGTTATTTTTGCCCCCACCTCCAAATTTATCCTTTAACGTGGTTGCTAATAAACCTTGTCATTAAAATAAATTTTTTTTTTTAAAAAAGGCTGTTCTCTTCTAGAAATACTCTTGCCCTCAGTTTGTGTGTGGTATTTGGCTCAATCAACAGAGGTGTAATACTACATACAACCTGTGGACAGGTGTGGTGCTGTTTCCGGCAGGCAGCTCCATAGAGAATGGCAAGTTTGAACCGGAGAACTCCTTTAACTTAGTCCGAATACTTATTTAGCTGTTCACTCCGACTGATCGCTAGAACAAGCGAAGAGAGAAGCAAGCTGCTCTATTCCCACTCTGAGTGCAACCGAGCAGTCCCATAGACTTACATTAGGAGAAGGTCCCCTGTGGTACAGGGCTGGGAGAGAATAGGCTTCGTTCACCCTTCCCCTGGCTCGTAGCAGTCAGTAATGGTCTGAACACCCACACCCTGACCGATCAAAACTTTTGATGACAATGTTTTTTTAAAGTGACAGTGCCCTTTTAATAATTGCAGTATTCTGCAGCATCAATAGGACAATATACTGTGCATAGGGATACCTCAGTCACTACCTGCAGTTCTCTAACACCATAGCTCTGCATATCTAATATACAATACAACATATACACAGTAGTTAAGTACAGTAGAATATTAACCTACCAAGCCCCTTTATGAAGTTTACCACGCTCACTCGTCCCCAACAAATCGCAGTGGTCTCCATAGGCCTGAGGTTAGGAGTCCAGAGGGTATAAGTCCAGGGTATATAGTCCAGAGAAGAGGAGTCGCTGCAGCATAATCGCCCTGGGCTCTGTATATCACACACTTTATAAGACTGATACTCCAAATGGATAAAACTCCCCGTCAAGGTCCGTGTGGTTATGCCTTACAGAACGCCCACTGTTTTTAAGCCGAGGTATGAAAGGGGTCATTTTTAGCCTGACTGTGTAATCACACCTACAACTTGTACAGGGTCTATATTTATCCACTGTACGTGCACGGCTGACAGATATCAGACTGACTTCTCTCCAAGAACATGACACTAGGCAATGCGGTGCATGGTAAACAAGGAGGCGGCTCACACAACGAAAGTTACCAGTCAACAGGAGAGGGATAGGGATCATAGGGGAGACAGAATGAAAAGATAATCTTATTATTATTTTCTTCTCCGAAAAAAAGGCTTATTTTCGGGGTAGGTGTTATTTTTTTCCATGAACAACAATGACACATTATGCTGGATTCTTCTTATACTCCATGCAGTTGGTTTTGTCTTTTTAGAGTACAACTTAAATATAAGGCCTACTCTAAACACCCTGAAAAATCAAGTTAGGGCTTTTTTTTTTTTTTTATAAACGGGGTACATCACTGGTATAGGGTACGGATGGCTATATCACTAGCATAGGGTATGTAAAGCCGGATACATCACGGACATAGGATAAGGAACGTACAATACGAAAAGCTGTAATGTCAGGACACTTCTTTAGATCTCCACATGATGGGTCCTGCCGCCCCCCTACAAATTAGATGTTCATTGAATTTGGTCAACGTTAAGGCTAAGTTCACACAACTTAAATTTTAAATAACGGCAACACCGGACGCTATTTATTAAAAATTAAAATAATAACGTTGTGTCCTGTGAAATCCCAACAGGAGTGTATACACTGTGGCTGGGATTTCATGCGGCCGCATAAAAAACAGACATGTCTGCCGTATCAACCGGTGTGAACTTCACAGACATCGTCCGTCCGTGTCACAGAGCGGCCGCTGTCATACACAGTGTGAACCATGCCTTAATGTGCATGGCCACTTAAATGTGTGTATAAGAGAGCTATCAGTCACAAAGTAGGACCGCCCACTTGACTACTTAGCCCAGAATGAGCAAAGATTTAGGGCTTATTCTTATGTGCGGTAAATTAGAGGGGGAAGGCCTGTAATGGAATGTTTCCCCACCCGGCATGATGTATCAATATCATGCCAGGAACAGGGAATAAGCCCTTACATTACTTTTCCCACAAAGCTATATATTGATCTGCTCATCTTCTTCTGCTGTATAACATGATGGATAGCAATTTCAAAGGGACAGGTTCCCTTTAAAATTGTTACTATACTATATCACCCAGTTGTCTAATCTCAGTTTATTGCTTATACCCAGTTGTTTATTTTCTGATTAAGGGTGAAATTAAGAAAACTTATTTCTCAACAGGAATAAGATTCAACAACGCTATTTCTTTACTGATCACCACTCGTGCAGTGCAACGTTTCGGCTGTGTCAAAACGTCAAAGCCGAAACATTGCCCTGTACAAGTTGTGATCAACAAAGAAATAGCTTTTTGTGACCGGAACTCCGACTCCGCTGTGACCTTACTCCTATTGGCTAGGTTTCACACATTGTCATTTTATGGCCATTTCAAAATAATGGACGCTTTTTGGCCTCAAAATGACGGACGCCCAAAAAGACAGCGGTCGACCTGCCAAAAAACGACTGTGTGTGAACCTAGCCATTGTGTTTATGCACCTGGATTGGCACCCTGGTTGGTCTCGTGCAGTACAGATGTTATCCAGTGATGGCTTCCCCAGTGGTTATCCAGTGATTGGCTGAGCGGCCTGTCAGTTCATCAAATTCCATGGTGAATTGGCATTCTACATTCTTGTGGCCATGGACTAGCCTAGAGAATATCTGCTCCGTCTCTCAGTAATGTACATTCTCCATACATACCACCAGATCCTTATACACTAACAGCTTTCAAGGTGACCCAACATCTAGCACACTATACATACGTCCCATAAAGATCATTAGTATTCTGGCCGCTTGACTGAGCAGGCGATTATAAGGAAGGCGCTAACATTTCAGTGCTGAGCTCCTTGCATAAAATAAAAGCATTACGAAGCTAAGCTGCTAACAGACCTCAATGGTGTGTGTGTATGTGCGCTGATGATTTCATCCCGGGCTGCAGATCCACATAATAACAAAGCACGCTCAGTTCTCACTTCTTGCCAAGAGTTTGTAAGAAACCACACACCCAAAAGGAAAAGTACACAGTGAACATCTGCCGGGGAAACAAGTCATCTTACTGGTTTATAGGGCGATTATATGGTCAAAAAAAGACATGATGTAAAAACCAACCTTTAAGTACTTTGTTTACCCTGCTAGCCAATAAGTAACGGCTCAGGTAAAAAACTGGTATCAGCCCCTCAGGGGAAAAGAAAAAAGTAACAAAAATATTTTAAAAAAATAATATTATGAAAAAGAGGAGAAATTCTTCCCTGCAGGATCTGGTCATTGTTCGTCTAATGGTCTGAAGATCCTACTTGAAGCTACTTAGCTATACATTAAGGAATTGCACAAGTAGAAATACATGTTTGTTCACACTACTCCACCTCTCAGGCAAGGCTGATGATTTCAGAGTATACACAGCCCCGGGTAATGTATGCTAATCTTAATCTAACACTCAAGATTATCTCCCGATCTACAAATCCATTTAGATATAGGATACACAATGCTGGCTTAAAAACTTTCAGTGGACAGGAAAGGAGTTAAATCCTATAGCAAATAATTGGGAAGGCCCTCCTTATGGAAACCGCAGCACGATTTTGTGGCAGACCGCATAGACCACAGCTCATGGTGGCAGACTGGGAGGAAACGGATAATATAGCCTCTTGTTTGGTCGCTTATTCTTATTTCTGTATGACGGCCAACATAATAAAAGGGAGAAAAAATATCGGATACACTGAGAGAAGATCGAGAAGAGATATGAGAAGTCAAATGTACCATGGAAAAGGGGCAAAATGCTTCTACTTGGAAGTCCAATACTTTAGGGTTTCTATTGGCTGGTTCTGCTTAAAGGGACCCCTCAGGGTAGCCCATCAATAAAACTGTTCTTAATCACCTGGTATTGGAAAGTTATACAGTGCTCTCTGCTGCCACCTCAGTCCATGTCAGGAACTGTCCAGAGCAGTAGAGGTTTTCTTTTTTTTTTTTTTTTTTTTTACTGCTCTGGACAGTTCCTGTCATGGACAGAGGTGGCAGCAGAGAGCACTGTGTCAGACTGGAAAGAATACACCACTTACAGCTATCCAGTTGGGATGCCGACACCTTAATTAGATATTGATGACCTATCCTGAGGACAGGCAATCAGTTGAAAAAGAGTCCTTTGCAGTGTCTCACTAGATACTTTGTGGAGCTTATTGATTGGGATGGTGGTTTACGGCGCCTTCTTTTACTGTGTTTTGTGACTTTGTACTCCTTTACTGTTTTTGTAGTTTACATCCTATTCTTTTATATTATCATGAAAAAAAGATTACCTCTAGACTGCCTGTTTGAACTTTGGTAGATGGTGCTATGTTATATTGGTCACGACCATGCCACAAGAATAAATATTTTTGCCATCATTGGATGACTGCTGCCGTATCTCTTCGTTCTTGCTAAGAAGTTTTTCTTTTATGCTCTTTTCTGGCTAAGATTATGTTGTTAATCCATGCAGTATACGTTGGTTCATATACTCAAATTGGGAACACTGCAGAGTGAGGAGGAGCTTGCTTCAGCCCAGCCTCTCTCCCAGCAGAGAGATAAAGCTCAGAACTAGAGATGAGCGAACCGCGTTCGGGTGGCTGCTGAAGTTGGATAAAGCTCTAAGGTTGTCTGGAAAACATGGATACAGCCAATGACTATATCCATGTTTTCCACATAGCCTTAGGGCTTTATCCAAGTTCAGCAGCCACCGCTAATCAAATGCCGAAAGTTCGGGTTCGGATGGGCTCGAGCATGCTCCAGGTTCGCTCATCTCTACTCAGAATAGTTTAGCAATCCATATTCAAGCCTTATTCCAACCTGTGCACAGTCCATATATATGGACCACATGCAATGGAACACATTATCAAAATGAATGATACATAATGCCGGGAGCATTAAATCTTCAGGGTACTGTACTGACACAGCGGCGCGGCTGTGTCAGTACAGTACTGCAAAGATTTAGACTGTTTTGGAGCTCCCAGCATCATGATCTATGCACAAGCCATATTTAATTTATATTGTTATTAAGAGACTGTGCCACCCATACTGTGGAAGAATTACTTACTGAAAGATTGCTTGGTTTGCACTTGAAAAACCTATGGCCCTTTAGTTTAGAATTATCTAGATTGGGTTTACCTCTACAGTGTGCATGTGGTCTCAAAGGAGGACTCTGTCTGGAACCCATTTTTTCAGAACGCCCAAGGAGGATATGGGTGAAAAAAAATAACACCAACTTACCTTCCTGGCTCTACTGCTGCCGTCTGCCTTCCGCCGCTCAGGTCTACTTCCTGGTCTTGAGACGTGGAATGGCAGGCCTACTCAGCCATTCAGCAGCAGAGACCAGACGGCCACAACAGGTTACATTCCCTGCCTCAATACTGGGATCGGTCAGACACCGGGGTACGGATCGATGGCAGCACTGGAGTCAGGGAGGTACATGGATGTTATGTTTTTCACCCACCCTCTCCCCTGGGCGTTCTGAATGGGTCCCGGATGGAGTTCTTCTTTAAGGAATAAAGATAAAGATGGGTGAAATGCCTGATTTTCTTGGACGACAGCATTTCATGGACATTTCTCTGCCTCTATGTTTTGCTCGGTTTGTCCATGTTATGACTTGAGCAGAACGCGGGGAGCTTAGGGCTTCTGTCTTGAAGTCTATTGTTTTATTTCAATAACTAAACAGCTTTCTTTGTAAAGGGCAAACCAGGAGGCTTAGAATTATGTTTAGGAAATCAGAACATTTCCATCTGGCTCGCCACCAAGAGAACATTTCTCCCTGTTCAGTTCAGATACAATGATTTGCCGCACTCAAGACTTCGAGGAATCAGGAATTTATTTGAATAAGAAACTTCACACGCATTTGATTCACATCCTTCCATTGAGAATACAATTGTTTGTAAATTATTCCAGTAGCAAGATAAATACACATGTTAAAAGCATCCGGGAATCTGGCTCCATGGTCACATGTGCGCCCTATGCTGGCTTTTACTTGTTTATAGGCTTGTCCGTAAGGATGTGTTTTAGAACAGAGCTCAGTGCTATTCATTTGAATGGAATTCAGCTGCAGAACCAGGATTAGAAGATCATGGTTACTTTCTTCCAAAAACAGCAACACCTATAGTCCACAGGTTGAGTGTGTGATGGTAGCTTATCCCGATTTGTACTTCAGTGGAGCAAAGCTGCAACCCCACACACAACCTGTACACCACAAACAACCCCTTTAAGCTGGCCATACACATTAGATGTGCGTCAGCCAAAGCCACCAATTTCAGCAAAAACTGCTGACCATCTAATGTCTATGTCCATTGAGCCCGCTGTTCCTGTCATCGTCCAGTGCTCTTATACACGTTCTATTATTATACACGCTAAGCCCCACCTTAGTGACCCTGTCTATATAACTGATGGTGCCAATAACAGCACACAGGAAAACGGGGGTCACTGTATCACTTTTTGGTGGCCATACACCTCCAATAACCGATGGCCGAACAATTGCTCGGGGGGGGGGGGGGGGGTGCTTGGGGAATGTTTTACTTACTGTAATGTCTTAGAATCTGTGTGGTTCCCAGTGGTGAGACCACCAACCCTATCAGCTAGTTATTGATGCTCCTATGGATAAAAGATAACTTTTGATTGTATTATAACCCCCCGACAAGTGTTGATTTTTTTCTTCTAAACCATATGGATTTAGACAAAAAGATAAATCTCTACGAAAAGTCATTAATGCGATCGTATATATACTGAGAATGATGAGTGTTTACACTGAAAGACTTGGGAATGATTAACAATGATGCCATCAATGGCATACGAACGCTATTTTGCTTTGCCCTGTTGACACCAGAAGATTTTCAAACCAATAACGATTTTTTGTACCATAGTCAGCCCATGTAAAAGGCTCTTAAGCTTTATGCTAGAGGGCTAGTACAGAATTCACCAGGGTTCACTTCTTTTTACAACTCTAGTGAGAAGGGAAACTAACATAAAGAAACTATAATTAGAGATAGCCTGTTTCCCACCCTGATAGCGACGGAGATGTGGTTTTTGTTTTACACTTACAGATTGTAGTAGAGATTGAAGTGTTGTACTCGTGATCGAGACAAACTGCACTGAATATAATGTGAAATGTAAAATGCGCACATCGTCCTTAGGCTTTTGGTCAGTGTCGGACTGGGGTATCTGGGGCCCACCAGAGGAAATGATCCTGGGGGCCCACCAATGAAAAACCAGTGAGAAACGACATGTCAGTCAGTGTTAGTGCAGGTTCTAAAGCTGGGGGCCCACCGGAGGATCCTCCGGTCCTCTGGTGGGCCAGTCAGACACTGCTCCTCAGATTTCGTCAATAAAAAATATAGAAAAATTTATCACAATTACTTTCTTTTGTTGTGTCCTGAAACAACTGTTCCATTCCTCTACAGCGCCCCCACAGGGATCAAGGAACATTACACAAGTCATATGAAAACATGCCATGTCATGTGAAGACCTACCAGGCCCCACAGCGTTAGGGGTGCTCTTTGTAGCTGTTCTCGACTTTGGGAAATAAATGAGGGTCCTGAACCCTGGAGGATAGCCCCTTTTTCTATGTTAACTAGTGAACAATGTTCTTTAGTTACAATATATTCTACATACTTTATTCTTTCCCTGGCCACCATAACTTAAAACCATATTGATGGCAAAGACTTTGCAGACCTATGGCATCCTTGTTTTAATGGTATAACACCTGCATCTGTATAGTGTACGCCCACATCTAGTAGCACCTCTATGCAGTATAAACATAGTACTACATGTTCTGTACAGATTTTTACCTACGCTTGGATAGGCTATTCCTTTCAATGTGTGGTCAAGTTATTTACAGTTGAAATGTTGAAATTGAGTGGACGGCCACCATATAAATGGCAAATATTTGCTGTTATTTTAAAACAACAGCTGTTATATTGAAATAATGGCCGTTATTTACTGTTATATGGCGGCCATCCACTCAATTTCAACATTGTGTGAACAGATCCTTTCTGTGTTTTTAATCCACTCCTGGTTTTGGTTGCAATATGAGGACCACAATACTGACTGAAATATACGTAGTGTGAACCCAGCCTAAAAAGAACTATTCCTCATCTGCTTTATGTATATTAGTCATCTGCTATTTTATTAAAAGGTTATTTATTTTATCTTCATTTTTTACTTATTTTGACATTAATGACATTTTGGGAGCTTTGGAACCAATTATTTAGATTTTCTAGTGATGGCCTCCAGTTACAATGGTCGCCCAGGAACCAATTAACAATGTAACTCAAGGGACCAGTGTACGGTATATGAGAATGGGTTTTCTAATCCAGTCAACCCTGTTAAGCATAACTGTAAGCGAAGACTTCAAGGAAAAAAACAAACATTCACTGTTCTCAGATAACCTGGTTTATCTGGATATTCTGGAAATTCCAATAGTCTACAGTGAGTTTATTAGAACATGTGGGGGAAATGTATAGATTTTGTCTACGCTTGAGCCAAATTTTGTAGCACCGTCCGTCCTTGCTAAGCTATTTCTCATACGCTATTTGATAACTTCCAACCGCAGTTTTAGCACAGTCCGCCAATCAATATTTCTCGGCAACGAAGGAAAGGGTTTGTGTCATCTGAGGTAACACCACTGGTATATAATAACTACACAGGCTGCCAATCAAACATGAGGAGCATCGGCGCAGAACATTATAACCATGGTTACTACAATTCCCACCAGGCAGTGCTCCAAACCGTAAGAAACTACACGCATCACAAACCCACTGAGTAATTAGAACAGGAAGTGTTCTTAGTAAGATTCCTTAGTAAGCAGATACATCCCTGTCACTTTGCTCTCTCTCTGGAGCATGGTTAACACTTCAATTATAATAGGCCGTCCCAGAATATTCAGATCACCTTTACTAAGTACTATGCAAAACCAAGCCCGATCAAATACTGCATCCCCATGTGCCTCCAATTTTAGGTGGTATGCTCCATTGCTTCCCATATTACAGAAATTATATAGGTGGTGTATCATATTCCTATATGCAGGGCAATGGAATCAGAGTTGTGGAGATAAAACCCGTGCTAGACGTGTATTCGAATACAAAAAAATATTTTATATTACATATTTAATTTATTAAATCCATAACTTGTTATGTATAGATGGAGTCAGGGTAGGAAAAAAAAATGGATGTTTGACTTACAAACAGCCTATAGGTGGGCGCACATAGGGCTCCAAGTCCTTTCAAAGCGGCATCATGCACATGGTGATAAGGTCTACATGAACTGTTAGGCCTCATTTACACTTAATGTGGCTTTGGTGGGGATGTGTATGCCTTTCCGCAACCCAGTTCGCATGCTATGGAAAATTTCCACATGGGATTTTCTTGCTACAATGGGTCACAAAAACGAGTCGTCAGCGGGAACAAGTAGCATTGTTCATCACTTACATTATTGTTGGCAGCACATCCCTGGTTTACACAATGATTTATAGGGCCGCACAACAGATGTGATCAGCTGATGAATAGGCTTGTTCTTTACTTTTAAATGGGGCAGTAACCAGTCCATTCAGCAGATAATTGCCCCATGGGCCTTAAAGCTGTCCATGCACATTAGATAAGTGGTGGCCAAACCTTCAACATTGGCAAGACCGGACAACCTGTATGGTGGTTTCCTGACGCTCCTGACTGCAGATAGACTGGTCAATTTGGATTTCCATAACCCAATCTGATTTTTATCAAAGAAACATGGAGGAATCTGGAGTCAGTATTCTCCACACTTTCTATTGAGAATACATAGGTGTATCGGTGGAATTGGGAGACATAGCTGTGGGTGGCTACCTGTAGTGTACAGGACTTTTCATAAGCTCTTGAAACAGTCAGAAATCCTACAAATGAAACTAGATTCTCTCTTATTTTCTTATCCATCTCGGAAGACTGCAGGGTTGGACTTAAAGGGGCTGTCTTGGCTTGCCTATTGCAGACAGTGCAGTGTGGGAAGGTTCCAGTAGAAGCAGACTACCTCCCAGTGGGAAATTCCCAATAATAACTTGCAGTACTGCAGGGAATTTCATATTTCCTCTGCAAACCAGTCATCAAGTTGCAGGATGTTCTCTGTCAAAGGTCTTACAGTAGCAACTTATGTCTCCGGGCAACCAAGGGGAATTTAAAATTCCATTCAGTCAATTTCCAGTATAGTATTCTAATAAGGAACTGCCTCCTAACATGGATCTTCATTTTGAAGGAAACTTAAAGGAAAAGCGTTCTATAAAAAAAAATAAATGGAAGCCGAATCCAAGGGTAACATTTATTTTGTACAAGCTGTATAGGGCAAAGTATGTACATAATGAGTTATTGCTTTGGGCAATCACATTCAGTTAGATGTAACAGAAACAACTGATTTCATGGTGTTTCACTGTAGGAACCATCAGCAATCATCTCCAGTGGAACCTATTTGAGCGTGTTTTATTCCTGTGCAGCGCCACCTCAGGGGAAATTAGGCATTACATTGTGGCCAAACAATAATGGGCTGTCTGCGTAGGGGTTCTCTTACACGGGGAGATCCATGTCCAATAAAAGCACTGATCGATGCTAATTTAAGGCTGGGTTCACACTATGTTACACAGCATTCAGGAGTGTCTGATAGGTCCCCATAGTCCCCCATTCAGTATGTAAACATGAGGGTTTTCTGGATGGAATAGTGCCAGAATAGTAGCACCTGCTACTTATCTGGTTATAGATTATTAGCACCTGCTACTTATCTGGCTATAGATTATTAGGACATTATGTGAAGGTTCTTCATTAGGGATGAGCAAACCTGGAGCATGCTTGAGTCGATCCGAACCTGAACTTTCGGCATTTGATTAGCGGTGGCTGCTGAAGCTGGATAAAGCCCTAAGGCTATGTGGAAAACATGGATATAGTCATTGGCTGTATCCATGTTTTCCAGACAACCTTAGAGCTTTATCCAAGTTCAGCAGCCCCAGCTTCTTCATTCATACAGATTTACAGGGCAACAGTACAACATTTATAGGGCAAGGATTTCAATGCTTGGAATAGATTTTGTTTTCAGAATTCCCATATCCTCCACTAATACATTTCCCTTAAAACATTTTCTATTTTTACTTGTACCAAGCAATAAGTGAAATTTCAGA